>NC_090381.1:44368304-44696260 GCF_036365525.1 Heterodontus francisci
CTCAATGTGGGCCAGTTGGTGTGCACCCTGGAAATACATGGAGAACATAGGAGGATGTTCCCATTAATTTGCATATATCTAAATCAAGCACACCTAAATGTTCAGATGAAGGAAAAGCCATCATATTTGTGTAGATAAAGTGGTCAAAGTTTTCACGTAAAATGCTTTTACGCCATTGGAATGCTTTGATGTGTTGCTGCATCACAGCATATTCCGAGGCATCTGACATCTTAAGCATTATATTCATTTCAGTTACTGCAAGACTGAATTTTAATTGGGAATTAGTGAACTTACTGTTTAAAACCAGTTTCCCTCCCTTGTCCCCACAACCAGATAACATTTGAATCCTAAAGCCTTATTTATAAGCTTTCTGACACCGAAGACTTCAGTAATGAAAATAGTAATTTCATGACTAAATTAATTTCAGTGCTATTTTCATATAATGTTGATGTAATATTCTGTGCTTTGTGTGGAGGAATGTTTGACTATGGTTGCCTGAGATGATTATTTGAATTGTAGTAGCTTAAAGTACTTAGCCTGGCACCATTCATTGTGCAGCTGGTAATCGCCCATTGCTGTTTTTATGAATTGATCAATCCATCATCTGCATTTCCTTTGTAACTTCCAGTGCATATACTTCTTAACAATAAGATCAGATTGAACAAATATATTAAGAAAAACAAGATGTAAGTTCCTCACATGACTTTAAGATGATTTTATATTACAGGAGTTTAGCAGACAGCTGAGGCTGCACTGCTCTCCCTCCAGAGTGTAGCTACTGTAACCGATAGAATTATGGACTATGGATGCACAAACGTACCATTGGGTTAAGACTGGATTAGGAGTAAATTAAACACAGGGAGCAAGGCTCCTATATTTGCTAAATGGCGCAAACATCAACTCCAGTGGAAAACGTCTGAGAAATACACGAGTACAGGCGGACAGGAAAAAAACAGAAAGAAGAGGATGGTTTACAGCTCTGTTCTGATTATTATGCTCATGTTTTTTTACAGTTGGTATATTATGGAAAGTGAATGTTTTCTTAAATCCAGCTGTGTGGGCAGAGAACAACAATTTAACTTGATAAACCCAAGAGGCTTCAAACCTGATGAAAAATTAAATTGATTACATAAAGCAGATTTATCCTAAAAGCAGATTAAGTCTAGCAAAATATATATTTTGAACCTTTTACTTTTAATAATAGAAACTTCACTAGAAAGCAATTAAGTATCTGCATGACACATCGAGGCCCAAAGTCCAGCAGCCAACTGAAATGTATAAAATAAGGAGAGTGGCATATGAAGATTGTTGTATCTAGATGGGAACAATTGCACAAGTAAAAGGACTAATGCATTAACATCATACAAATTTGGTTTTAACTATTACTGAGAGATAGACATCATTGTGTTAAATGAGAAGGTTGATGAAATATCAGATGTCTCCAAGGGATGTGAGATTCTCCCTCAATCATTCATATAAGCTTAGAGATTTGTGTTGTTTGTTACGGAATTGGATTCTGTTATTTGACGTAGCTATTGATTATATATACAATATTACTGTTAACCTTATGCTTATAATCAATTAAATTCAACATACAACATACAAAGTGTTGCTTTGAGTCTTTGATGCCAAGTCTCTGAGGTCTCTCAATTAAACAGTAACTTTCATCAATTCTGTATGATTACCATCCTTTCTGGGATTAACCCTCTTATTTGAATTCTTAATACACAAAATTGATCATGGTACAAAATTGTTACACAATGTTACAGTTCTATCAATTTTCCTGCCCTCAGATTGGATCCTTTTCCCACTTGATTTGCCTTCTCAAGTTGGTATGTATTGATTGGGTTAGAGTAAAGTTGTAGCCAAGTGCTGATAATTGTCGTTTTGTGGATGAGTAATAAATAATTGCAAATTGTTGTAATGCTTCATTAGAATCTGAGATCTTTTCACAAAATAAATTATTAAATAGTGCCCTTTTTAAACCCTATAACCAAACATTGAAAACATATATTTCTTCTTCTTTCTTTGGCCTCCTTGTTTCGAGAGACAATGGGTAAGCACCTGGAGGTGGTCAGTGGTTTGTGAAGTAGCGCCTGGAGTGGCTATAAAGGCCAATTCTAGAGTGACAGACTCTTCCACAGGCGCTGCAATTAAAATTGGTAGTAGGGGCTGTTACACAGTTGGCTCTCTCCTTGCGCTTCTGTCTTTTTTCCTGCCAATTGCCAAGTCTCTTCGACTCGCCACTCTTTCGCCCCACCTTTATGGCTGCCCGCCAGCTCTGACGATCACTGGCAACTGACTCCCAGGACTTGTGGTCAATGTCACAGGACTTCATGTCGCGTTTGCAGACGTCTTTAAAGCGGAGACATGGACGGCTGGTGGGTCTGATACCAGTGTCGAGCTCGCTGTACAATGTGTCCTTGGGGATCGTGCCATCTTCCATGCGGCTCACATGGCCAAGCCATCTCAAGCGCCGCTAGCTCAGTAGGGTGGATATGCTGGGGATGTTGGCCGCCTCGAGGACTTCTGCGTTGGAGATATGGTCCTGCCACCTGATGCCAAGGATTCTCCGGAGGCAGCGAAGGTGGAATGAATTGAGACATCGCTCTTGGCTGACATACGTTGTCCAGGCCTCGCTGCTGTAGAGCAAGTTACTGAGGACACAGGCTTGATACACTCGGACTTTTGTGTTCTGTGTCAGTGCACCATTTTCCCACACCCTCTTGGCCAGTCTGGACATAGCAGTGGACGCCTTTCCCATGCGCGTGTTGATTTCTGCATCGAGAGACAGGTTACTGGTGATAGTTGAGCCTAGTTAGGTGAACTCTTGAAGCACTTCCAGAACGTGGTCGCCGATATTGATAGATGGAGCATTTCTGACGTCCTGTCCCATGATGTTCATTTTCTTGAGGCTGATGGTTAGGTCAAATTCATTGCAGGCAGCTACAATCCTGTCGATGAGTCTCTGCAGACACTCTTCAGTGTGAGATGTTAATGCAGCATCGTCAGCAAAGAGGAGTTTCCTGATGAGGACCTTCCATGCTTTGGTTGTCACTTTAAGATGGGCAAGGTTGAACAACCTGCCATTTGATCTTGTGTGGAGGAAAATTCCTTCTTCTGAAGACTTGAACGCATGTGAGAGCAGCAGTGAGAAGAAGATCACAGTGTAGGTGCGAGAACACAGCCCTGTTTCACGCCACTCAGGATAGGAAAGGGCTCTGATGAGGCACCACTATGCTGAATTGTGCCTTTCATATTGTCATGGAATGAGGTGATGACACTGAGTAGCTTTGGTGGACATCCGATCTTTGCTAGTATTCTGAAGAGACCACGTCTGCTGACGAGGTCAAAGACTTTGGTGAGATCGATGAAAGCAACGTAGAGGAGCATCTGTTGTTCACGGCATTGCTCCTGTAGCTGGCAAAGGGAGAACAGCATGTCAATGGTGGATCTCTCTGCTCGAAAGCCGCACTGTGCCTCAGGGTAGACATGCTCAGCCAGCTTCTGGATTCTGTTTAAAACAACTTGAGCGAAGACTTTCCCCACTATGCTGAGCAGGAAGATTCCACGGTAGTTGTTGCAGTCACCGCGGTCACCCTTGTTCTTATAGAGGGTGATGATATTGGCATCGTGCATGTCCTGTGGTACTGCTCCCTCATCCCAGCACAGGCAAAGCAGTTCATGGAGTGCTGAGAGTATAGCAGGTTTGGCACTCTTGATTATTTCAGGGGTAATGCCGTCCTTTCCAGGGGCTTTTCCACTGGCTGGAGAATCAATGGCATCACTGAGTTCCAATTTTGTTGGCTGTTCATCCAGCTCATCCATGACTGGCAGAGACTGGGCTGCATTGAGGGCGGCATCAGTGACAACATTTTCCCTGGAGTACAGTTCTAGGTAGTGCTCCACCCAGCGGTCCATTTGCTTGCGTTGGTCAGTGATCGTGTCCCCTCCTTTAGACTTTAGTGGGGCGATCTTCTTGATGGTTGGCCCAAAAGCTCTTTTAATGTCATCATACATTCCTCTGATGTTTCCGGTGTTGGAGGCCAGCTGAATATGACTGCATAGGTGTTGCCAGTAGTCATTTGCACAGTGCCTGGCTGTTCTTTGTGCAGCGCTTCTGGCTACTTTAAGTGTTATGGATGTTAAGTCGCTGGGGGCTTTCTTGTAGTTCAACGGTGCAGTGCGCTTAGCGACTATGACAGGTTCCAGCTCTTCAAAGTGAGATTGAAACCAGTCTACATTCTGCTTCTCACGTTTGCCAAAGGTGGTCATTGCTGAGTCATAGATGGCATCTCTGATGTGGGCCCACTTCATCTCTGCATCCCCTGCAGGAGTGTTTTGAAGGGCTTTTTCAAGTGAATTTAGAAACTTATGTAACAGCTGTGGATAAGAAATTCTGTTAGTCGCAGGCGGCCCTTTTGCTTGAAGTGATGCAGCTTCTTTGGTATGAGTCTAACTTTGCTGCACACCAGGGAGTGGTCAGTGTCACAGTCTGCACTGTGGAAGCTGCGTGTGATTTGGACACTGTTTATAGAGGCTCGCCTTGTGACAATGAGGTCCAGTTGGTGCCAACGACGTGATCTTGGGTGCTTCCGTGAAACCTGGTGACGGGGTTTCATATGAAAGAACGAGTTGGTGATGCAGAGGTTGTGATAGGTTCACAATTCCTGCTTAAATTCTTTGAAAATATGTTTTTGAAAGTGAAAGTGTTGTTTTCACTTCCCCTTTCTCAAATTATAACACCTACCATTCCTGGTGGGCAACTAAGATCCAGTTAGGTATCTAATAGACACAATTGTGTTATTGGACAAGAGACTTGTGTGAATACTGCCTGGCTGGACTTCCTGTCCAATTCAAAACATCCTCCCCTTGAAGCCTCACCATGTTTTCTTCTTCTTCTTAGGCAGTCCCTCGGAAATGAGGATGACTTTCTTCCACTCCAGGATTGTGGGTCCTTAGGTGATTGAATAGTCCAATTCTGGATCCAAATTGGAAGATGCCTATGCATGGGTTCTTTTAACATGGGGTGGCCGTTGCATACCGACTACCACATAGTCTGGGCAAAGCAAGGTCTTTGTCCAATGGCAGGGATGGCCACGACGATTGGAGAACAGACTTCACTACATGGACGGGGACAAATACATACACATGGCCAGCATGTCCAGCAGGCGAGCCTGACTGCAGGCTGTGTGGATCTACATCAGAGTGATCTTGAAGGGGTAGCTGAAAGCCTGCTGCAAGGGTTCCTGTGACAAAGGTTCCGCGGGGACCTTGATGATACAGTTGAGACTAGAATCATAGGTGGAACTTGAAAAGGTGCAGGTTAATATCTTTGAAAGCATCATGGCATAAGTGTGAGAATAGGTATAAACGCTGTCAATTCTGAGGTGAGTAGTCAAGATCCACTTTTGTCTATACTTTCCTAGGACTTTATGATAAAAAGGGAGGAACAATTGTGACACATCACAAGATAATCTTTTGACATTTAACTAGTTGGTGATCCACCCCACCCCAAAATTTAATTTCAGTGGCTGAGGTTTCTCAACATTGAAAAAAAATCCCGTTTATCATTCTAGCAGATTAGATTTGCTGGCAAAGAATCTACTTACATAAGATCATATGAAATAGGAGCGAGTAGGCAATCAATCCATTGAGCCTATTCCACCATTCAATAAGATTATGGCTGATCTTCGACCTCAATTCCACCTTCCTGTACTATCCCCATATCACTTAATTTGCTTAGTAACCATAAATCCATCAAGCTCTGTCTTGAATGCGTTCAATGACTGAGCATCCAAAGCCATCTGGGGTAGAAAATTCCAAAAGTTCGTAACCCTATGAGTGAAGAAATTTCTCGTCATCGCAGTCCTAAATGGTCGCCCTCTTATTCTGAGACTGTGACTCCTAGTTCCAGACACTCCAGCCAGTGAAAACATTGTCCCAGCATCTACTCCACTAAACCCATAAGAATTTTGAATATTTCAATTAGATCCTTACGATTACATCCTTCCCTAGGCTAGGAGACCAAAAGTAGCACTCCATATGTAATAAAAAAAAGACTTCAGGGCTGCAAAATCCGGCTCTATACCGACCGTAGTTTCAGCATGAAGGGTTTTGTTTCAGAACCAAGAAGACATCTGTGTTGCGGATGCTCTGGTGCATGGTGCGCTCTGGACGACATTTTGGTGACGGTGCTATCAAGAGTGCTAGGAGCGTGCACCTGAAGTATGCAGAGTAGGCAGATTGTGATGTCATGTCAGAGTCTAACATTGATTTCATACCAGCGCTGCCATTTTCAACCTCGCTGCTTCACCTAACACCCTTTCTTAAACACACACAGCTGAACATGCCTTCAGCAGCAGGAAGGACCCCCCTCCCCCCACCAATGCACTTTAAATGGATCATCAGCCACTCTCAGGTTAGTTGTTGATCGATTTCTGGTGTGGCTGTCAGTTTTCTGTGGGTTTTCTAGTGCAGTTAAAAGTTGGTGAAGTTGACAGGCAGTACTGCTGCATGTGGTGAAGTTCTTGGTGCTGACTTCAAGGGTTCTGGTCAGACCACTTGTTCCCAGTCATGGATGCTGTAGATTGAGAAGAGGAAAAACAGAGGAGGACAAGCTACCTTCAGAGGAAGGAGGAGGAGTAGGAGGAGGGTTCTCAGCAGGAGACCTTACCCACCCAGCATCTTCTGGGAACATTTCTCTTTCCTCAACCTAAGCAGGGAACAGTGTGTGTGATATTTCCATTTTATTTTTGCTAATCTCTTCCTTTTCACAAATCATTTACAATCTGTTTTTATGCCTCTCGCTAGTTCATTTTCATACTCTATTAATTCTCTCACTTTATCAATTTATTGGTCATCCTTTGCCTAGTTCTGCATACCTCCCAGCCTCAAGCATACTACTCTTAGACTAAAGAAGGAGGCTTATAATGTTGTCAAATACTATCTTTAACTTCTGTTGTTAGGGATGGTTGGACCAATTTTAGGGCCAGATGTTGTTCTCATCCTGATAGCAGCTTTCATTGGGTGGGGGGTGTTGGGGGGTTGTAGAGGGGTGGAGAATCAGGGCAGAATTGCCGTGGAACCCAACACTGGGATTCCCGGTTCCCATTCCCCCGGGGGGCACGAAAGGTCGACTATGACCTTCCCACCCAGAGATCAATTAAGGCCCTTAAGTAGCCTATTTATGGCCATTTAAGGGCCTCTTCCCACCACCGCTGGGATCTTACAGCTTCTCAAGATAAAGAATTAAAAGTATTTTGACAACATAACAGGGGAGGGAGGGGCCATTATAATTAAAAATAACTCCAGAAGTGCAGCACCTGTTAATTTATCCACTTTCATTCAGTGGCTACCTCCTTGGATGTGACCACCTGACCCCAGCACACACTACCAGGAACAGCTGAGCCTACTCTCCTTGTTTTATAGCCGAAGAGAACCAATACTTTGGTGTACTAGGTGATGGAGTTCTATAAATGTTTTCTGTTCTATTTGGTTATGAAACACTTTTGTATGTAGGTGTATGAATAATCTACTGTTGGTGTGGAGTTGCTCATTCTTTGATTGTATCTCAACTTGTACTTAGCCCTCTGTGTTCTCCCTGACTGGAAGGAGCTGGAATGAGTTAATCTCTTCTTTCCAATCACCTACAAAGCAGTCAGACCATGAAGTCATGAACTAACATTTCTTTATTCATCCATTTATTACACAATTAGCAGTATTTCAGAATAACGTATGGAAACTATCAGGTGTAGATTATGAACTGATAATTAATAATTGAGGTTACAAAGACAGTTCTAATATGTCACAATAGCTCAACATCAATTGGCATCAATTATTATAATTTGATCTCTAGTTCAATGTCCCAGATTGACATATGTAAAGTGGCATCTATTCCCTCTTGGATTGTCTGTTTCCTGGGTAAATCGATCTCTGCTGCTGGTAGCTGTTGGACTAGAGCTGGTTCAAATCTCACCTCTTATTTTCAAGAAAATTTCTTGTGCATCCAAGTGATAAAGTTAAACATCTGCCTGCATCTGGCTTGTCGATTCTTTAAATCTCTAAATTTCTGCAACTTTTCTCTCAGAATTTCCTATCTGTCATTCATCTGGTTTTTGGTCTGACTTTTCTCTGTGTGCTTTTGCTGAGGCCACTCTTTTCCAAAGGCCTTTGTCCAAACACATTTTGTGCCACAAGTATCATCTCTTATACCTTTAACATTTGAATAAACCTATTTGATTTAATTTTTAACCAATCTGAGTGGCATGTCCTGCAAGAGCTCATCTTTTAACCACTTTAAATAGACATCTGTTTATAAAGACTCAATGTATTAGACCCAGATGCTTCAGGTGACTCTGGAAAATAGATGACTTAATATTCTGGATGCTTTTATGAAACAAAAATCTTTCACAGAACTAGTTGTCTAAATTGTTACGTCACTCCTTGCAATTATGCAGCTGTGAGGTTTTAGCTGAAGTCAGATAAACTAGCTTATAAAGTTTTGTGATTCCACACTAAATATTTGTTTCCTGTGGAGTAAAAGACTTAGCACAAGAAGCAGAATAGTTAGGTGATTAGCTGAAAATTGCTTTAGTCTGAAGGCAAGCAAAACAACATTCCACATGTCATCTGATGCACAGAACAAATATGCACTACAGATCAGAAAGCATAAAAGCTATTAAATATGTAAAAATAGTTGAATGATTGTTAAAGTTTAAAATATTGTCTTAATTGCACTCTCAGTAAGAATATTGAAATGATTTTGTAGCACAGAGACACTTCACAGCTATCTTTCATCTTGTGTATAATTGAAAACCCTTCTAAAATAATTTTATGATCAACTTTTCAGAAACAAATTCACAACAAATTGTTTGCAAAGTTCATACTTTATTGAATGAAATCTTTAATATTTGCATTTTCCTTACAAGACTGCACAGAACGATTAGCTATAGTATTACATTTCAAATTCTTCAGCCCAATCATTTTTCCCAGATGAGATCAAATATTTCCTAAATAATCAGCTTCTATCTCCTGACCATCTGTTTCCATATCACTGGGAGCATTTCCGTCAACTGTGTGCTGCTCCCATATAATTGTTTTACATACTTGTGCCAAATTCCTTTATGTCAATTCCTTCCCTTTAAACCTTGAGCCCAAAATTTGGCTCCATAGTGATTGTTTTTTCAGCACTACAGATCACATTTTGCCCCCAAAATGGTGTCCATGGCATGATGCATGTGCGTACTTCTGGTGCTAACTTCTCCAGATGCCATTTTGGTGAGGGTGTTAACACAAGCACAGAGACCATCCACCAGAAGTATGCAGAGTCGGCAGATCATGACGTCACACTGATTTGATACCAATGGTGCCATTATGGAGCTCAACACTCCCGCTAATGGTTCAGCTAATGTCCTCTCTTCGCATCACACAGCTGAACATGCCTTCACCTGCAGGAAGGAATGCACCAGTGCTATTTAAATGAATTATCAGCTACCTTCTGGTTAGTTACTTATCGTTTTTTTTACTGGCTATTTCTAAGCTTGCAGAAGTGTTTGGTGATTTCCAGACTTGTTTAAAGTTGTTGAAGTCTACAGGAAGAGAAGTGGCATATGCTGCAGGACCTTGTCTTGACTTCAAGGATTCTGCACAAACCACTTGTTCCTAAACATGGTGCAGTAGTTTGTATTCCCCCTGTCCTACCTCATGACAGGGAGAATAGGCAGAGACAACATAGAGCAGGACAAGCTACTGAAGAGGGAGGAGAAGCAGGGGGAGAAGGGTTCTCAGCAGGAGGCCATATCTGCCCAGGGTGCTAACAGAGTGATTCTCCTACCTGAATCTCAGCGAGAAACAATGTGTCAGACACTCCATTTCCCAAAGGGGATTTTCATTGAAAATCTACTGGAGCCAGAACTGCAGCATCAGAGCAGGGTGAGGATAATATTGCCAGAGGCTGCGAAGGCGACCATGGCCATGATCTTTTATGTTACTGGCATCCTCCAGCCAGGAGTAGATGATATTTGCAGCATGTCCCAGTGTGTCATCCACTATTGCATAAGGGATGTCACTGAGTCTCTGTATTCCAAGAGAGCTGTTATGGACAGATGGAAAGGGGGCTGGATGGTTACCGCTGTTCACCTCCCAACTGACCACAATTGTGTTTTGTTAAAAACATTGTGTTAGCCCCTGAATGTCTTTCGGATCAAATAAACAAACATTACAGGTTTTCTCATAGGTTAAAAAAAAACTATTTTTACACAATTCCCAAAATGGTTGCAACCTCACCCAAACACAAATGCACTAGATAGATCAATCTCACATTTATAATGACTTTCACAATTTTTTGCCTTGTGCTCAGGCATACAGCTTTGCAACAATACGCTTAGCCCTAGCTGCATGCGACAATCATTTAAATGAGCAGACAGCTCAAAGTTTGTTTGCTGCCTGCATCAGAAGCAATGGTCACAGGTTAATGGTGCATCACAATCTCCGTGATCATGCACCGTTCTTATCACATTTTGCTGCCTTTATTTCAAAAAACCAAAGATTACGAAGAAATGAAATTCAAGTTAAAACAATAACCCGTCACATTAACAGCTCAGATATAACTTGAACTATTTTAAAACACTAAATATAAAATTGCACACTGCTTAACATACAGATAGATACTGACCTATATTCTCAACACTTCTTTTATAGGAGAGTACACCAACAGCAATGGTCCTTCAACTTTTTAACACGTGTCTTAATACTTCTAAAATTACATTTATATTTTAAATCGTTTAACATAAGGAAAGCAGAGAGGTATTTTGCATCAGGCCACTAAGCATTCATATGAGAATAATGCAACTGATGCAAAATATACCGCACTTGACTTGTAATGGTGCCAAACAACAGCTATAAAGTTTCACTCACATCCATATATAAATGAAGTATAGAAAAAGGAAAGGCCAGGCTTTGATGTCTGAGCAAATGCTACAGTCCACATTAATTCAGAGATGAAAGTATTATGAAATAATGTTTTTAACAATATGAAATGCCAAATATAATTGTTTATTTATATCTCTTACCATAGTATCATCAGAACAAACGAACCTAGTTTAGCCTATCAAATCGCTCCTTCTAAAATTAGCACAAGGTAATATTGATCAGCAAAATTAAATGACGTGCATTGTGATATTGTTTGACTTCTGTGATCGGCCTTTTCATATTTTCATACAATTTGAGACTCTCATCACTTGCTTAACTAATGGTACACCAGGAAGAGTCATCAGAATTTGGTGCATTTGAATTTGAACTGCGATTCCACACAGGAATACTTGTTTGTTCTGGGGCCACAGGTTTAGCACAAGCAGCAGAGTATCGAGATGATTTGCTGCAAATTTCTTTAGTCTGAAGGCAAGCAAAGCAAAATTCTACATGACATCTCGTGCACATTGCATATTTGCACATATCTTTATGCTCTATTAGCAACCCGCATGTAGGACACGCACGGATTTTGGGACAGTTCTGAATATTGCTGTAGCGTAAAACCTTGTTGCCACAGTTTTTCAGCGTTTCCAGCTGGATGTTGGTGCACCCTTCATTGTCACATCGATCGGAGCGTGATGCTTGGCCCTTCCACTCCTTTGAACATTGCCAGCAGAATTCATAACACTTTCCTTTCTCAGCTGTACAGATTGTGCATCTCACCGACAAGTTTGTTAAAATTTTTCGTTCAACACAACTTCCGCATCCAGGATACTTTTTAAAAAAAGACAAAAATAATTAAATATTGAGACAGAAAGAGTTTTGAAACCATTTCAACATTTGCATTACCTATTTTTTGTCTTTCACAGAGTGTACATTAAATGTATTTCCAAAAAATTAATAAAACTCTGTCTAAGCATGGTCTCCCAATTGTAACTGATATGCAGCCGTGGTGGGCTGGGTAGTGTATGGCACACTCCTGATATGATGGGCTTACTATTATATCTATCACACTAACTTAACCAGAGACAATACAAAGTGGTGCAGCAACAACTGGAAAAGGAAATTTGTTAGAAAAAAGGATTTTGTTTAAAAACGCCAGATATTTACTGTGGTGAGGATACATTAAAATAATGGGTGATGCTTTTGGTTAAATAAAATGGAAGTTGATTTCCCCAAATACTTAAGGCGCTAAAGATCTTCAGTGGTGGCCAAATAGGGCCTTAAGATGAAATGCTGCTTTTTTCACATTAAACACAAGACGTCATGTTTTAGTTTTAGAGATACAGCACTGAAACAGGCCCTTCGGCCCACCGAGTCTGTGCCGACCATCAACCACCCATTTCTACTAATCCTACACTAATTCCATATTCCTACCACATCCCCACCTGTCCCTGTATTTCCCTACCACCTACCTATACTAGGGGCAATTTATAATGGCCAATTTACCTATCAACCTGCAAGTCTTTGGCATGTGGGAGGAAACCGGAGCACCTGGAGGAAACCCACGCAGACACAGGGAGAACTTGCAAACTCCACACAGGCAGTACCCAGAATCGAACCCGGGTCGCTGGAGCTGTGAGGCTATGGTGCTAACCACTGTGCCACTGTGCCACCCTTTAGAGAAAGATATAGTTATCATCTTGATAAAGGAGTTGAAACTTTTGCTAGGAATGGCCGCCTGAATATTGCCATTTAAATTGCCTGCTAGCGCTCATTTATGAGACTGCATGACATTTTGGTGGATAGCTCTTGACCTATCATGCTCGCCAAACAGCAACCAGCTGACTGGGAGTAAACAAGTCATTGCTAAGGACTTTGAGCACTACTTAAAGGTATACCAACTTATACTGTTCACTTGTTGCCAGAGGTTCAAAGACAACTTTTGAAACCCACAGAAGACTTTGAGATACTTTGTCAAGATTTCACATTATCTACTTTGATTCTGTAAATTGCCTGAGCACTTCTTCTAAAAAGACAAAGTGCTGTGCTACTCTACATTATTGGACACCTTGTGAGTCACCAGGAGAAAGGGAATGCTTGGTAATGGACATCTTGTTAGGGGTCCCCTTTGGTCTGTTGTAGGAATGCATGGAGGTATGGTAGGAGGACAAGAGGCCAGACAGAGCAGTACCTGCTGCTGCAGGAGAGAGGGACAGGAGGGAGATGTGGTCTCCTATCCCCTGTAGGTACAGATCATATCTCCTCCTCTGGACCTCCTCTATTAGAATCTCCAGTGCCATGCCCTCTCACTCAGTCCCCGAGTCATCCTGAAATCTGCTGTTGTGCGTCAGCCAGTGCAGTCCACACCTTCAGTGGAAGTGGCTACGTGGATTCCACATATACAGCTCCACGGAAATTGCTTCTGTTTTAGCACCTCCAGGCAAGTTTACATTATGGTAATCAGCAATGAGGACCAAAATTGCCAGCTACAATTAGATTTTCAAACAGGCATGTCTTATTAACTGAGCACCCATTTGGAAGCTGTTTTCACTTCATCACCATGACAGCCCTCAATGTGTTATGATCAAATGCCAAGAAGTATAAATTGTGATGTGCTTTGCATGTTTCTGAAGACCATACAGATGGAACAAAGTTAAATTCTTTGACGTAAAATTGTGTACCGGAAATGCATGCAATGCCATATTGTTAAGTGCACAACAAGTTGCCCCAGCAGCCCCTTGCAACAAACATCAACATCATTAAAGTGTGCTAATAAGGGTATTACACCTGAATCAGGGCCCCTTTGTTAAACTGGTGCCCATACATACCTAAAACTACTTCCTTAACCCACCTAGCAATTCATTGTGAGAACTGCCAGCAAGCAACTTTCAAAATGGTATTCAAAGGGATTCTTACCGCCATTAAGGTAAGTCTCCTGTTAGTCATTTTAGGCTTCTGGAAGGATTTGTTCTCAATTGATGAATGTGGGCATGCTGCCGGGCTTAAGGCAGCCAAATAAGTAGCAGGAACAGCAACAGCAACAGAGGAGGCAGCAAAGACTTGCACAGGCTGCATGAAGAGGTTGAAGGAGGCATTACTGCATGCAGGTATTCAGGAACAGAAGATAATTCCTGCACCTCAGACAGCAGAGGTGTGTAAGATACCTGCATTTCAAAGCAAGATGGCCACTTACCCGTATTTAACTGTTGGAGCAAGAATTGTCACCCAATCCCAGGGTTTGCACTGCACCGCCTGTGTCAGTAAAAGCCACAATGGTTCTAAACCTTTATGCCCCTGGCTCCTTTCAAACTATTTCTGGTGACATCACTGACTTCGGTCAGTTTTCTGTGCATGCAACAATCCGGCAGGTCACTGAACACTGTTTGCAAGGAGACAACGGTATATTAGCCGCAGAATGCTGGGACTCAACTTTGACCAGGGCAGTCTGACCTAGCTGGCTGTCTGACAATATCAGACAAGATGATCGATTAAACAGAGTGGAACTTGAATAGAAACAATGTACATTAAACAAGGTGACAGAACAGCCACTATGGTAACCAACAGGAGCACCAATTGAGAGGCTGGTAGGAGAGCAGGCATGCTGTCTTCCAAAGAGAGGACAGCAGGTGCATCTCCCTTGAAGCCAATACCACACCAAGGGGGCTGAGCCTCAGCACTTCCACTGCTCTGCCCAGGAACCAAGTGCAGGTGTGCTGGGAGGCTCTTGAAGCCCCTTTCCATGCTCTCCTTCAAGCTTTGGAAGCCAGAGGAGATCCTGGGATGCAGAGCCAAGGTGGAGTCAGTCTGATCTTCCATCAAAGCAGTCAGAGCTGTCAACAGTAGCCCCATTGCCATTGGTCCCCTTGTAGTGTTCATGGAGCTGACCACTTGCTGCATGGTCTCAACGTCATGCATGAAGACAACACACAAGTTGGAGCTAGTCTCCTCCATGCTCTCTGACATTGCGAGCATACTAAATGGCAGGCAGCCCAGTACACTTAGAAGTGCCATGTGGATTGTCATAAGTCTTCTTATGTATGTTGGGCCCTTAATGTTTTCATCTATAATCTGTGCAACAGGACCAAAATGCACACCCTCCCTCTGGCAGGTTGCTCTCTGAGTTATCCTGTTCTCTTGTCCTTTATACTGTGCATTTCTACTGGGTGCATCTCTACATGCAGAGCTCTCTAGTCCACTGTTTGAACGAAATGTGGTCCCAGTCTCTGAACTGGTGTCTGAGAGTGTAAATTTGAATGATGCTTCCTGCCTGCAGTGCTGCCCTCTTCCTCTTCTACTCCCTGAGATTTGTCAGCAGCTTGCGTACCTGAAATAATAGAATGGGACAAGGGTTGACATTTTCTAGCATGGATAAGCAGAGACAGATGCATGGCTTCTGAGAGTAGCAGCAAGTTGTCATGCACCATGTGTAAAGGCAAGATTTAAGTGAGATGAGAAGGAAAGGCAGTATAAAACCCTCTAGCCTCCCCAGACACCGCACTCCTGATGCAAAGCTTACCAAGTTGCCCATCACCCACTCTTCAAGTGGGGACAATAGATGGGTGAAACATGGCCCTCCTCCTGTTGCTGCCTGCTCTATGATATCGCTTGCCCTGCAAGAAGGAAGGAGATGCGTCAGTGCAGAATATTGTTACTGGTGGGAAAATGCCAAAGATGTGAGGAGGTGAATGAAGTAATTGTGAGGAGAGTATCAATGCAGAGTAGGGCAGAAGGAGGTGGAGTGAAATGTGCAGCCGTAATTGGAGAAGAATGCTGGTAATCAGGGAAGGAAGGATCGTGAGCACTGGGGTGAGCTTAATGAGATACAAGTTAGGAGGCTTACTGTAGCCATCTTTGAGAGGTCATTGAACTTCTTCCTTCATTGCAGGGTCAGTACTTCTGGCACTTACATGCTCAATCACCTCTGCCCATTCATGTCAAGCAGCTTGCCTGGAAATCTTGCCTCTGTCTAGTGGCAGGTGTCCATCCTCTTGCTCATCTCCTCCACCAATACCTCCCACACAGTGTCAGAAAACCCTTGCAGCTTCTCCTGTCCCCTTCATTATCTACAATCTTAAGTTAATGTGCATCTCTCCTTTAAGAGCTGAATGCCACCTGTAAATAACAGCAGCAATGCACAATATTGACGTTCTTATTGGGCGAGCTGCCAATGAGCAGCACCAGTCGCACTGGCAGCCTATTTCATTTTAATTAATAAGGGGGACACCTTTGGGGCCTCATTTGTGTTCACATGAGCAGGACACTCCGAGCATGGCACCTATTCTGCACATGGAAATACACTAAACCACTTGCTATTTATTTTTATTATTAAGATGCAACAGAAGCTTTGCTTTAGATCTGATTGATTCCATAGTTCAGTTTAACTATCAAGGTATTTCTTGATATCAATGGATAAACTGTAGAAATTTCTCTTCCTAAGCGCTATTAAGTTGATCTGCATATCTGTACACACAAAATGACGGTATCTACGGAGATGCTAGGTTCCTGTGGCATACTTTGTAAATTATCAAATATTGTAGTCAATAGATGAGTTCTAATACAACGTATACACCACTATTGGGTCAACAGCGCCAGTGTGCCAGTTTTCCTGCTTGTTCCCACCTCCGGGTCATTTTGGTATGTGCCAGTTTAGGGTGGGGCTTTGAACATCTACCTGCCTGCAAGCAGTGGGTAGCCAGTTAGGCATCATTAAGGATATAAAAACAAGAAATGCTGGAACCACTTCTTCCGAAGAAGGGTCACTGACCCGAAACGTTACCTCTGCTTCTCTTTCCACAGATGTTGCCAGACCTGCTGAGTGGTTCCAGCATTTCTTGCTTTTATTTCAAATTTCCAGCATCCGCAGTATTTTGCTTTTATTATATAGGCATCATTAAGGGCCTATTAAGGTCATTCTGATGATGCTGACTGGAACTTTCCACTCAGCATTTGGGCCCCCCGCTAAGGCCAAAACATGGCCCACAGATGGTGGCAGCCCCCAAGTGGCAGACTGGGGGTGCAGCGCACCATCAGTCATTTTTGACCCTCCCCTTGCTACATTCTCCCAGCTTGGCCACAATGGTGAGATGGCCACTCCTGCAGCCACAGGTCATCCAGTCGAGGGTAGCTCCACAGCAGCTCCACTGGCAGCTGTAGCCAGTTTTACTTTTGCCTTTTCACAAAGCATTCAGAAGGCGCCTCAATCTTGAGGCGCATCCTCTCTCCTATATACATTGGCTTTGACAGTGGGACTGTCGATTTCTCAGGGCCGGAGGGCCTCCTATTGCCTCTCCAGCCTCAGATACTCACCCATCATCCTTAATTGGATAATGAGCATGTATCCTGGCCATTCATTGTCCAGCTTGTAAAAATTAGTGTCGGATGTCAGGCACTGACGCGACGTGGGGTCAGGATTTGGAAATGTGTGCTACGTGGGTTTCCCACCCCAGAACTAAAATCCAATCCAGAAAGTCATACTGAAATAAGATATCTATCACAAAGTTATTGGGGAAACTGTGAGGCTTGGGACAATACCTACTGGAAGGTATTACCTGAAGGGTAAGGATGTGACTATGAGGCCATGTATTTAGGGGCCGTGCGTAGCTTAAATGGTTACAGAGAGGCAGGTAGCTGCTTCACACCTGTAACCCTTCAATGAAATATGGTATAAGTCAATATTGTGGCCAAGATGATGATGGTAATCCACTCACACGTTGTAGGGAATTGTGCTGCTCACCAGCCATTCAGGAGGAATTTCACCATGGTCCACCTGGTAATGGCTCAAATCGATGCTTATTTAATAAACAGCTGGGCTCTAAACATCTGTAGCCCTCTGGGGAACTCCTGTTATAACTAACAGAAGTTCAGCAAAAGGCCCAGCAAATAGGTTCAGACCCAGATATGCTCAGATCCAGATTTCGCTAGGAGTTTTGCTGGGGCTATCCACCCCAAAAGTGACTGCTCCACATGAGAGGATGTGCACCCAAGAATCCACACTCCTTACACTGGGAGGTCTTCCTTCCATGGCCTCAGAGGGAACAGAATTATGAGATGAAGTGTACCACCTCCTGAAGATGGACCGTCTGGGAATTCAGCAGAGGGAAGTGGCTTGTTTTCAGAAGGCAAGTTCATTTTCTTCCAAAATTATTACTTGCCTGTGCCGAAGGGGCAAAAAAATATATTTTGCAATTGGGAAAACTACGCCATGGAGAGCAGCAGAGTGTCAAAGGTGCCTGAGATGCGTCCCTCAGAGCACATATACCTGCTGGCCTCATGCTAATTAGATGTCCTCTTATGGATCCCACATATTCTGATGGGGTCAGCTGTGGAGGGCACTGGTGAGTGCAATCCCCACTTAATGGCTGAAATCATGGTATGTGAAAATTCGAGCCTCTTCCTTCAGGGAAAGCATTTAAAAGATGATGATTGTTGTGACCTGAGATTGGAACAAGTTGACCAATGTCGGATTTTGTAACCAGCTAACTGAGCTAAGCGGGGCTGGGAGCACTACTTATGAGTGGTCAACTGAACTGGTTCATTGATATGGCCTAGCAGAGGGAGAAGATATTTGTTTCTTGGCTCCAGATAACTCTGCAAGGCAATGCACTGGTGGGTCATGTGGTCTGAGCTCAACAAGTGATGGGAAGACCTGTACTAGTATTTCTGTGATAATAGGTTGTTAAACTCTAGCAGTATCTCTATGAACACTTTGGGGTCTATGTCTTGCCAAACATTGTCTAAGTTTTCTGGGTGTGGATACGTTCTGTGCATTCCTATAGGACTTGTGTATACTCCATATTGGAAAAGCTGAAACTCTGCTTAATTCTAAGTAGCTTGGTTTGGAGACTTTTAAACTTGATGATGTGTTTCTCCATTTGAATACAATGAAACTACACTATAAAGTACCAAGTGTAACAATAGAAAAAGCCAAATATTAAAAACTAGCAGAGACTCGTAAAACACTTGCAGTGAAATTAGTATCTTTATTGCAACAGTATTTCTTTAAATCCCCATCCCGTGCTATTCCAAACTTCCGATGCCATCCCTCTCATGCCACACCCCATCCCATTCCTTTCATCCCTTTCATATCATCCCAATCCATTTCCCCTATTGGGTGTGTAGTTGTGCAGAGCACAGTGAGTAACAAAGAAAGGAGCTGGCCTTTTCAGCCCGTAGTACAGGGCATCACTCTATCCATACAGACATTGGAGACGCTCTTTCAGCAGGCCGATCTCCTGCTCGATGGTGGCTCATGTAGCTCAGTGGCTGGCGTTGTATCTCTCCTCTGCAGCAGTGGTGGAGTCTCTCACTGGTGTCGGGAGCCATGTCTGCAAAGGATAGCCCTTATCTCCAAGAAGCCATCTCTCTATCTGAGCCAGTTCAGTGAACAGCGGTGGCAGCCGGGACTGGCGGAAGACCCAGGTGTCATAGCAGTTGATTGAGAAGTGGTCACACATTCGCTGCAAGCACCTGCGGTGTTCACGTACCAGCTTCACCTAGATTGAGAGGGCTCCTTTAATGGTGACATCTGCAGGTGGTAGCCTGGCAGTAGGCCTGATGGCCACATGGGTGCAGTCTATGAACATTACAACCTATGGTTCTCCAGCAATGGTGCCAGAACCAATGGCCCTCTGGGCCTGACTGTGAGACTCCATCCTGAAGTGGACATACTCACTGGCCCTCCGGTGCAGGGCATTGGTGACCTCCCTGATGCAGAGGTGCACTGCTGACTGTGTGACCCCACAAAGGTCTCTGGGGGGCCCCTAAAAGGCTGCAGAGGCGTCAGGCTTGAGAACCGCTGCCACTATGAGGAACAAAGGCATGGAATGTCCACCGGAGCCCATGGGCTGTATCCCCTCCCCCTCCTTCCAGAAAGCAGACTTAAACCCCTGAATATTCCCCCCTCCCTCTTCCCTTCCAGAATGCAGAGCTAGACCCCTGAATATCCCCCCTCCCCCTCCTTCCAGAAAGCAGACTTAAACCCCTGAATGTCCCCCTTCCCTCCTCCCTTCCAGAATGCAGGGTTAGACCCCTGAATGTCCCCCCCTCCCTCCTCCCTTCCTGAATGCAGGGTTAGACCCCTGAATAACAGAACTTAGCATCGCTGGCAACAACCTCTGCCTCTGTGGACCCACCCACTTTTCAAATCGTGAATGGGACGGCACCTGACGGCCGCCCGTTCAGTGAAAAATCTGGAAGCATCAGTGGCGAAGTGGCAGGCTGCATAATCAGCAAAGGTAAGTACTCTTTACTATATGCTAATTCTGGTGCCGCCGCTGTGCGGCGGGGGGGCCACACTGAGGTCCCACCACTGCCGATAATATGTGGCAGGCCCTTCTCGACGTCGCGGGTCGTGGCGGGCCTCTCTCCGCAGCATTTTACTGGGCCCTGCAGGTCGCGGGTCGCAGCGCGAGGGGCCAGTAAAATTCAGCCCTATGTGAAAGAATGGAAGGCAGCTGTTTGCTAAGTTGTTACAGTTTGTGCTTAGTTTCATTTTCATCCCAGTGATATTTTATGTAAGCTACAACAGAAAGAATTTCTCGATGGAACCTAATAGCTCTTATACATTGGAAAGTGACTTTGCAGGTTGGGTCGAACTTGGTATTTTGGTAGTGAAAGCAACGATTTAAAATGCAGTATTTGGAATGCAGCAATCTTCCATGTAATAGTATCAGCCGATTTAATATTACATTCTTGGTCTGTCTATCTATCTATTCCTCTGACCCGATATGCTTGTCATCACAAAGGCTGCCTAATTCCACCTCCTTTGCCTGTCTCTGCCCTGCCTCAGTTTATCAGCTGCTGTAAGCCTTGACCATGCCTTTATTCCCTCCAGGCTCAATTGAAGTGATTTATGATTTTAACCCCTTGTAGGGACTAAACCAAATCAGGAGCACATCCCCACGAATCTCCTTTAATCAAGTTCAAACCAGACACATTCTGAGACACTTATTTAGGTCCAAAGAATTGCACTAGCTTTCCCTCAAAGAAAGAAAACCAAAAGAGCATTTTACCATCTTTCGGATAGCCTATTTCTAATATTTTATTGCTAAGTCATAAATATCCCAGTTATTATAAGGGTCTGGGAAACTCTCTTCAATACGTATCTCTCCACTTATAGAGACACAGAGAAGGGGTTCTTGTAGTTGTATACAGAATACTACATGAGACAATTTATTAACTTTTATTTATTTATTAAAGAATTTAACATGCAATAAATTTCTTAAGTCAATAAGTATATCACAATATCAAATATTACTGAGATGTAACACACATTCTTATTTCTAACAAAGAATCCAAAAGTTTAACCTTGCTAATGTTACAGCAAAATTATCTTAGAATATCCAGAATATCCATCAAAATTTGAAGTAAACTTGTACCTTAAATCCCCAAATAAAGCATGGGACGAGAAGTGTTGTTTGAGGATTCAACACCCCTAAGTGTTTGCTTCAGAACCTTGTATTTATATTATTTCTAAGGGGTCAAATGACTTTTGCATTAGATATGACCTTCCTGTGTTCCTTTTAAAATCCATATCTTTAATTTACTGTTTTACTGGAATTTGAAGCTGTGAGCTTTTATCTGGTCAAAATGTTTCTCATTGTGTTTACTTGACCTCTCTTGTTCCTGTGAGTACATTTCATTTATTGTTAATTGCCCTTTCCATGGTACCCACAGCAACCGACTTGTCTGAACAAACCAATTGAGTTTGTTGCTACCTCTTACTGACAGGCTATTTCAATGTATGCATTTTATCTTCCAAGCCCCCGACAACAGAGATTCTATTCTAACAGAGACCTTGAAATATTTAACTCTACCATCTTAAAGGGCAACTTCGGTGAGCACTGAAAACTAACCATTTATTCAATCTTTAACTCTAAAGGCATAATACCCTAACTATTTCCAAATTCTACTTAATCAAGCCTATTATACCTATATTCCATCACACAAATATTCTAGTGCTCTCTTGCTTGGCTTCCCATCTTCCACCCTCCATGAACTTGAGGTTATCCGAAACTGTGCCACATGTATCCTAACTCACACCAAGTACCACTCCCCATCCCCACTGTGCTCATTGACCTACATCAACTTCTGGTCCGGCAATGCCTCAAACTTAAAATTCTTATCCTGTGTTCAACTGCCTCCATGGCCTTGCTCTGGAATTCCCTCCATCTCTGCCTCTCCATCTCCACCAAGTGAATGGAGAAGCCCACTCCCCCAATGGAGGTTGGTTGTTCAATTGGTCAGGTAACTGACCTGAATTGATTACACCTTCCAGTATGCCTTGTCTATATATTTCTTATTTGAATTAGTATCATTAAAGCCATACATCACTGGAATTATTGTATGCTTGGATAGTTAAATTATTTATTTATCCAAACCAGGGTCTGATAAATAACATTCAGATTTATTAACCATTCCACAGTTGTTAACACATTACTTTTACATAATATTACAAATGGAAATTATTGCCAATTACAACTGTGGCCAAAGCAGCAATCATTTCCAAAACACAGTAACATTTTCAAAAGAAGATTGAAATTGCATTCCCTTGCTTCAGAATTTACAGTTTAATGTAAAAATGTCTGATAAATAGTGAGAATGTTGTTATTTTATATCATAGAATGACACAGCACAGAAAAAGGCCATTTAGCCCAGTGTTCCTGTACCTACTCTTTAGTAGAGCTATCCAGTAATTTGAACTAACCAGCAAGTTTGTCGCATGCTGAGCATGGGATTTATACAATAAATAAATTTGATGCCATTATTTCAATAACTCTTTGTCCTTGGATTTTTTTTTGTTTACATTTACAAAGTACAGGTGGCACAGCGGCGCAGTGGTTAGCACCGCAGCCTCACTGCTCCAGTGACCTGGGTTCAGTTCTGGGTACTGCCTGTGTGGAGTTTGCAAGTTCTCCTTGTGACCGTGTGGGTTTCTGCCAGGTGCTCTGGTTTCCTCCCACAGCCAAAGACTTGCAGGTTGATAGGTAAATTGGCCATTATAAATTGCCCCTAGTGCAGGTAGGTGGTGGGAATATGGGATTAATGTTCTTCTTTGGCCTCCTTGTCTCGGGAAACAATGAGTATGTGCCTGGAGGTGGTCAGTGGACTGTAAAGCAGCGCCTGGAGTGGCTATAAAGGCCAATTCTAGAGTGACAGACTCTTCCACAGGTGCTACAGATAAAATTGGTTGTCGGGGCTGTTACACAGTTGGCTCTCCCCTTGTGCTTCTGTCTTTTTTCTTGCCAACAGCTAAGTCTCTTTGACTCTCCACACTTTAGCCCCGCATTTATGGCTGCCCGCCAGCTCTGTAATTAATGTAGAATTAGTATAAATGGGTGGTTGTTGGTTGGCACAGACTTGGTGGGCCAAAGGGCCTGTTTCAGTGCTGCATTTCTCTATGACATCTAAGCTCATCAGAGAAACTGTTTTAAGAGAAGGCTCCAAAAAGGCTAGTTCATTGAAAACTTGCAACTGAGAAGCTGTAACACCTCCACAATGGTAAATTTATTATTAATCTGGTATTTCCCCAATTTATTTTGTCTTCCAGTTCAATGCCAACAAAAAGCAAACATTCATCTTTCACATTGACTGCAAATTAAGTAAATAATAAACTGTTTTAAAAATTGCACAAATATAGAACATGGCCTTTTATGATGGGCATCGGTGAATTTATAATGACATGGATAATCAACGAAAGTGATCATTTTGAACGTGGAAATGGCACATTTATAACTTTCAAAAGGAATTTGATAAAGTACCACATATTGGGCAAAATTGAAGACATTCGATGGAATTTTACGTTGGGTGGGAGGCCCTGCCCACTGGCCAAAAAGTCGGGGACAAGCCCACCTCCGCCGGGCATGGGGAGGCACGCCAGGATTTTTACGCTCTCCCCAAGCCCTTAATTGCTTGGTGGGACTTCCGCCCCTCTGAAGCAGGAAGTCCCGCCTCCAAGAGCTGCTGGGCAATCAGCATGCCAGGAGCTCTCTGCCCCAGCAGCGCCACTGGGAGCAGTGGCCACTGCTGGGATGGCACCCAGCCAACAGCAGGAACTTGGATGTCGGCCCAGGAAGAAAGATAAGTTTTGGGTCCTCGCTGGGACAATTGGCTGGGCCCCAGCGAAGCAAGGGGTGTTGGTTCGGAGGAGGGGGTGGGGGATTTTATTTCAGTGGGGGCAGTTGGGGCTTTGGGGGGATGCCCTCCATGGGTCACAGGGTGTCCGATCAGGAGGTGCCCCTCAGCCCGCAAGGAGGCCACCAAGTAACCTCAGCCACCTGTCCGCCGCTGGTAAAAAACCAGCGGCGGTGGGAGGAGGCCCTTAAGTGGCAGTTAATTGGCCACTTAAGGGCCTTGATTGGCCTGGGGCAAACAGGCTGTTTCTTGCCACTGCCACCCTTTGTGAAATTGCTGCAGGGGCGGGAAGGCATCAGGTTTGGCACCCCCCACCTCTCACTCAATTTTACGCCCTCTTCAGCCACCAGCTCGCACCTGTGGTGGGTGTGGGGGTGGGGTGGGGGGGGTGTAAAATTCTGGCCATGCAGTCATAAAGTCATTTATGGCATAGAAGTAGGGCATTTGGCCCATCGAGTCCATGCCAGCCCTCTATGGAGCAATCTAGTCAGTCCCGCAACCCCGCTCAATCCCCATAGGACTGCAAGTTTATTTCATTCAAGTGGTCATCCAATTTTCTTTTGAAATCATTGATTGTCTCCGCTTCCACCACCCTCATCATTATCATTCGCTGCGTAAAATGCTTCTTCCTCGCATTTCCCTGCAGCTCTTGCTCAAATCGTTCGATCTGTGTCCCCTAGTCCTTGTACCATCAGTTACTGGGAACAGTTTTTCCTTGTCTAACTTATCTAAGCCTGTCATAATCTTGTACAACTCTATCAAATCTCCAGGGAGAACAACCTCAGCTTTTACAACCTAACCTTGTAATTAAAATCCTTCATCCCCGGAACCATTCTGGTAAATCTCCTCTGCACCCTCTCAAGGACCCTCACATCCTTCCTAAAGTGTGCTGACCAGAACTGGATGCAATACTCTTGTTGTGGCCTAACCAGAGCTTTATAAAGGTTCAGCATAACTTCCCTGCTTTTGTACTCTATGCCTCTATTTATGAGGCCCAAGATCCCATTTGCTTTTCTAACCACGCTCTCAATATGTCCTACCACCTTAAAAGGTCATAATTTAGTATATATTGCCTTACCACATCCCTTCTATCAAAATGCATCACCTCATACTTGTCTGTATTAAATTCCATTTGCCACTTGTCTGCCTACTTCGCTAGCCTATCTATGTCCTGCTGCAGATGATTCATATCTTCGCTGTTTGCCACTCCTCCAAGTTTGGTATCATTGGCAAATTTTGAAATTGTACTCTGTGTTCCAAGATCCAAGTTATTTATATATAGCAAAAAAGACAGCGGTCCCAGCAGTAACCCTTGGGGAACACCACTGTCTACCATCCTCCAGTCTGAAAAACAACCATTTACCACATCTCGCTGTCCTCTGTCCTTAAACAATTTTTTTTTTATCCAATCGGACACTAACTCTCCTATTCCATGAGCCTCAATTTTGTTAACCAACCTTTTTTGTGATACTTTATCAAATACTTTCTTAAAATCCATATAGACAATATCCACCATATTCCCTTCATCAAACTTCTCTGTTATTAGACTAGTCAAGCCAGTGCTGACTATCCTTAATTAACTCAAACTTCTCCAAATGCCTGTTGATTTTTTTCACTGATTATTCTTTCCAAAACCTTACCCATCACTGGGTGACCTGTAATTGCTAGGAATGTCCTTACACCCTTTCTTGACTAAGTTTGTCACATTTTTCATTCTCCAATCCTCTGGCACCTCCCCCATATCAAGGGACGATTGGAAGATTATGTCAAGCTCTTTTGTTATCTCCACCCCCACTTCCTTTAGCAACCTGGGATGCAAGCCATCCAGACCAGGTGACTTATCTACCCTAAGCATAGCCAGCCTTTCCAATAACTCCTCCCTCTCAATTTTTACCCTATCCATTGCCTAAACTCCGCTTTTACAGATATATTGTCAAATTCCTCTTCCTTAATAAACAGCGATACAAAGTATTCATTAGGTATTAGCCTTGCCCTCTGCCTCTAGGCATATATTACCCAATTTGTCTCTAATAGGCCCCTTTTTCCTTCTTCTTCGGCAGTCCCTCGGGAATGAGGATGACTCTTTTCCACTTCAGGGTTGTGGGTCCTTAGGTGACTGAATATTCTAATTCTGGATCCTCACACTCTGCCACAGGTGGGGCAGGTGGTGTTTGATGAGGTGATGGGATGCTTGAATTTCCGAATGCTCCTTCCGCTGTTTGTGCTTGGTCGCTGCCTGGGCATGCCGATGTTGTTTGAACTAGCTGGCACCTTCGCGGATGCTTCTTCTTGATTTTGGGCAGTCTCGGGCAAGATTCCCACAAATCAGTGGAGATGTCAGATTTTTTCAGGGAGTCTTTAAGGACATCCTTGTAGCATTTCCTCTGCCCTCCTGGTGGCCTCTTGCTGTGACGGAGTTCGGAGTAGAAAACTTGTTTTGGGAGTCTTATGTTAGGCATGTGGATGATGTGGCCCGCCAACGTAACTGACTAGCCATGACCAGTGTCTCAGTAGTGGGAGTGTTGGCCTGAGAATGGACACTGAAATCAGAGTGCCTGTCCTGCCACAATTTGCAGGATTTGCCCCACTCCACCTCTTACTACCCATTTAATATTTACATGCCAGTAGAAGATCTTTGGGTTCCCTTTTATGATGACTGCCATTCTATTCTCATATTCTCTCTTTGCCAGTCTTAATTTATTCGTCATCTACCCTCTCAACTTATTGTATTTGGCATCTTACTGGATGAGTTCACCTGGAATGCATCATACACCTTTCCTTTACCTTTCGTCCTTGTTGGAATGTGTCTAACCTGTATCTGAAGCGTCTGTTCCTTAAAGATAACCCATTGTTCCGTTACAGTTTTTCCTGTCAGTCTTTGGTTCTATTTTATCCTGGCTAGATCACTTCTCACTACATTGATATTAGCCCTCTTCTGATTTAAACATTCTACCTTATATCATTCCTTGCTTTTCTGCTTGGGACAGTAACAGAATGGATACAAAATTGACTCAGGGAGTTGTGGTGAATGGCTGTTCTTTGGACTGGAGGGAGATATACAGTGGAGTTCCCCATTGTTTAGTACTTGGACCACTGCTATTTTTGATATCCATTAATGACTTCGACTGGGGGTACAGGACACAATTTCAAAATTTTCAAATGACACAAAACATGGAAGTTTATTTAACAGTGGGGAAGATAGTAATAGACATAAAGAGGACATGGACAGGCTAGTGGAATGGGTGCAAGCATGGCAGATGAAATTCATCACAGAAAGGTGTGAAGTGATACATTTTGGTAGGAAGAATGAGGAGAGACAATACAAACTAAATGGTACAATTTTAAAGGTGGTGCAAGAAGAGAGAGATCCAGGAGTGTTTGTGCATAAATCTATGAAGGTGGTATGGGAGGTTGCCAAAGCAGTTAATAAAGCATATCAGATCCTGCGCTTTATAAATAGAGGCATAGAGTACAAAAACCTGGAAGCTATGCTAAACTTATATCAAACACTAGCTCAGCCCTAGCTGGAGTATTGTGTCCAATTCTGGGTACCACACTTTAGGAAGGACATGAAGGCTTTGGAGAGAATACAAAAGAGATTAATTAGAATGGTTCCAGTGATGAGGGATTACAATTACATGGATTGACTGGAGAAGCTGGAGTTGTTCACCTTAGAGCAGAAAAGAATGAGGAAATTTGATACAGGTATTTAAAATTACGAAGCATTTAGATGGAGAAACTGTTTTCAATGACTGGAGTCGATAATTAAAGGGCAGAGATTTAAGATGATTGGCAAATGAACCAGAGGCAACAGGAGGAAAAAACTTTTTTGTCCAATGATTGGTTAGGATGGGGAATGCCCTGTCTGATGGAGTGTTGGTTACTGATTTAATAGTAGATTTCAAAAAGAAATTGATAAATACTTGAAGGAGAAAAAATTGCAGGGATATGGGCAAATATTGGAGGTGAGACTAACTGGATTGCTCTTCGAAAGAGCTGGAGCAGACTCAATGGGCCAAATGGCCTCCTTCTGTTCTGTACTATTTTACAATTCTAGTAACGTACAACTCATCATCCATTAACTACCTTTATTCACATAAAATAAAGTCTTAAAACTAAACTGATACAGAAAGCAAACTTATAAATAGAAAGATCAGAACCTGATATATTTTATTGTGGAAGACTTCAACCTGGATTTTCCTATACTGTCCTGCCCCACCTTGGGTGGACTGGTGGAAATGATGGACAATGGGGCGTGGAGACCTACTGCCACCTACCTGCCTTGACCAGAACTTTTCTCCCCCAACCCCTGCCAGTGCTGCCACTGGCCATCCCCTTCCCTCCTGCTGTATCCAAATGCTAGTAGGTAGGCGGGGCTTGAGTTACACGCAGATGTTCCTCCTGTCGGCTGCTCTTACTGTGCTTCCCCAGGACCTCCTGGGGAAAGGTGACAGTAGGTTGCAATGGTCCTAAAGTCTCCTGGTAGGGGAGGGCACAGTAGAGACTTCCTGCCTTCTCCCTCCCCCTCCTCTCAACAGATCCAGCACATAAAGTTGTATACCTCAGTCATGGCAGAGGCCCACAAAACCTGCAGCCATTTTTGACTTTGGGGCTCTTTCACCTGGAGGCCATCTGGTGCAACGGTGCCCGATTTCCCTTATTTGTAGCAGCAAGCTCACTCTTAGTTGAGGAAATTTATCCCTTGAATGACTAAATAACCCAGAACATAAGAAAATGGGTTGGGGATCTGGTGGGGTCAGTGGAATATCTGTAACAGTTTGTCAATTTGTTCCTATATAAATAAGTACCTTCATGTGTCTATTTAGCACAGGAATATTACATCAATCCAATGAAATCGGTCCACATATATTGTACTTTTTTACATTTTAAAGATTTCCCCCAAAAATGCAGAGCCAGCACAAAATGTGTATAAATAGGCAGGACAGTCACGCATAGCTTCTACAGAACCAACGTAAGGGCTGAATTTAATCAGCCCTCTAGGGACAGACAGGATGGCATGGGGGGCCATTAAAATAGCAAGCGATGATGGGAGTGGAGTGCCCATCGCCTTTCCGATGCCATTCAATTTAGTCAGGTGCACTGGGGCAGCTGGTTGCATGTTCCCCTGCCCATTTGTCCTTCTGTCCCTCATCGGGGCACAGTCCTCCTCATCTGATGATCCACCTCCAGAGTGAACAATTCCATTGTTGTACAGCAGACCAGATGCAATGGCCACAGGTATTAGCTTCCAGCTGTTAGGACTGGCTCACGAAAGCCCCTTCCTTTCATCCAATCACTTAGAGCAGATGGGGCCCTGAGCAGCAGTGAATAACATTCAGATGAATCCTTCTGCACAAGCTGCAAGTAACACCCCTTGTTAGGACACACAAATAACATCAGAATTAATAAAGAGCAAAAATAAAATTTGTACCTCCAACTCCCTCATGAATCAATGCCTGCCGCCCTTTTAAACCTGCCCGAGACGCCCCACGACCCGATTTATGGCCGTAAAATCAGACGGCTATGTAAAATTGCTGTCAGTTGCTTTTTCAAGTACCTTAATGAGTTTTCAATTGCTTGTAGTCGGGCGGCGAGCGCAGACTTGATCTCGCCCGACTTCCTACATTAGTTAAATGGTGCCTGCGCGTAATGACGCCGGGGACCTGGCCTAATGTCATCATGCTACATTTTACCTTCCGGACGCCTCCGATGGGACCCGATTCCTGAAGGTTAAATTCCAGCCATATACTCTAAACTTTAAAAGAAATAACTAATTAATCTCCAGTGTTCAGAGACATCAGGCTGGGTCTTCATCCATTATTTCAACTGAAATCAGCTGGGATGGTGGTAGAAAGTGACTATATTGATTGGGAAAGCCTACCACTGCATTCTAGCCCCAATGTCAATTTTCCATCCCATCCTTCTCTGCTCATCTCAAGTCGAGGTGGGACTGTTTACTGATTGCTATCTCACTTAGTATTGGGTTCCTCACCCTTCCTATAGGACCCAGCTACCAATTAGCCAAGGCCTAAGTAAAACATGCTTCTCTTTTCCGCCCCCGTTAAGTCCTCTCAGATTTCCCTGCTAGATTTTTCCATCCTTGCAATGGTAAGTTTATCACAGTGGTGGGGATTCCACTGGGAGCCCACAGTGCATGCCTGATGAGCCGTGAACCAGGAAAATGGATCAGGATTCTGGTGGGGTCAAAGCATCGAGTGGAATTCCAGCCCCATCATTAAACAAGCAAAACATCCAAGCTATCAATTTAAGCATCAAATGGTGCAGGCTGTTAAGGACGTAAGAATTGTTTCCAGTTTTGGGAAGCTATCAAGATGGTGGAGAAAGTGCAAAAGGAATTTAGTAGGATGAGATGGTTTAGGTATGAAATGTTAAAATTCGATCTGCACTCTTATTGGGGGGGGGGGGGGGGTGCGGGATGTCCCATGTCCTGAACTATTGTGAGACCCTCCCGTACCCAGTCTCCATGCGAACTAGCCCTTCTGGCAGCTGCTCTACATCCTTCTCCCATCGGAATGGGCCAGATGTGGACTGGCGGCATTTAATTGAGGCCCGGGAATTAAAACATCCCGCACCTGAAGGTATTAAAGGATATGAGCAAAGGAGAGAAATGGAATTAGGCTGCAGATCAGGCATGATCTCATTAAATGGCAGAACAGGCTAAAGGAGCTAAACCTGTTTCCGAAGAAGGGTCACTGACCCGAAACATTAACTCTGCTTCTCTTTCCACAGATGCTGCCAGACCTGCTGAGTGGTTCCAGCATTTCTTGTTTTTATTTCAGATTTCCAGCATCCGCAGTATTTTGCTTTTATCTAAATGTTGACAGCTGACTCCTGGATCCCAACTCCCGGAATCAAAGACATAGAGAAATTATTTTTTAAAAATTGAAATCCACCCAAAAGGTGCGTTGTCATCGCCCGATAAATTCAGTACTTTCTTCTCATTCGCAATACTTGGCACACGAGGGCCTGTCACGTTTACAGTGATGCAGAAGAGAAATAAGGGAGTGTAAGTTTCAGTTTACCGTAAACGTGACAGGCAAAAAAAAAACTTCTAGTCGCAATGCTAGTGGGGAAATTGAAACAGAAAGTTCAAGGCTTTGTTTTACATTCATGGAGAAATAATTAATATTTCAAATAATAAAGGAAATCGTTTTTAGTAGGAAGAAGGCAAAGTTTTTATGATCCGAGACGGCGTCTCTTCTGCATATTTTGCTTGACGATGTGGTTGATCATTCAAGTTAAACGAGTTGCGAGGGTCTTGGTCCCATTCATTATTTTATGTCCTATTGTGGTTGGCGGGTACAATTGGTTTAACCTGTTCCTGTCCCTGCCTCGCAATGTGTGGGCCATTGGCATCAGCAGGATTATCGGTAAGGAGCTAGGCTAGCATTTAATCATCTCTGTGTTAATGTAAGCACACGCTTTTAATGCTGAGCTGCCGATCGGACAAAACCTTTAGCGATTGAAAGTTGCTTTGTAAATGAAAGTACGGGAGCTTGTTCCTGCTGTGTATAAGAACTCCCATTCTAATGTATAATACAAATATTACAACTCTCGGGGTTTTGCTTTACAGCTATTGTGAAAAGGATGGGCAATGGGCATGCAAGAAGACGAGGTAAGCCATCAAAAGCAGCAAGCTCGAATACGGAAGTAAAACAGAAAATGCCGGAAACACTTAAGGGGTCAGATAGCATATGTGTAGCGATAGAGAGGAGAACAATTATTCGTTTTAGGTCAATGATCATTTACAAGGAAAGCAAAACACTGGAACTGTAAAATTGTAATCTCTCCTTTACTGTACTTTGCATGCTGAAAGTAGACTACCACCCAAGCTGACATCTTCAGCAGACTCTCTGGCACAGTCCACAAAGTCTGCACGAAATCTGGATTTCAGCTACAAAATTATATAAACCCCGAAAGAGAGTGCGGGATTGCAATGCGCACTTAACTCATACCAGTTGCTCAGTTAAACCATACTAGTTATACAATTAACCCATACCAGTTGCTCAGTTATAAAGATACAGCACTGAAACAGGCCCTTTAGCCCACTGAGTCTGTACTGACCATCAGCCACCCATTTATACCAATCCTACATTAATCCCATACGCCCTACCACTTTCCCACAATTCTCCTTCCACCTAGCAACACTAGGGACAATTTACAATAGCCAATTTACCTATCAACCTGCAAGGTCTTTAGCTGTGGGAGGAAACTGAAGTACCTGGCAGAAACCTACACAATCACAGGGAGAACTTGCAACCTCTGCATAAACAGTACCCAGAACTGAACTTAGGTCACTGGAGTTATGGGGCTGCAGTGCTAACCACTACACCACTGTGCCACCCCACTTGTGGCATGAATGTTACTTGCCACTTATCAGGCCAAGCCTGCATGTTGTTCAGGACTTGCTGCAAGCGGACACTGACTGCTTCAGTATCTGCGGATTCACAAATGGTACTGAACATTGTGCAATCATCAGTGAACATCCCCACTTCTGACCTTATGATGGGAGTTGAAGATGGTTGGGCCTAAGCCTGAGTAACTCCTACAGCAATGTCCTGGGCCGGAGATGATTGGCTTCCAACAACCACAACCATCCTCCCTTTTCCCAGTTGTGACTCCAACAGTGGAGAATTTTCCTCTTGATTCCCATTGACTTCAATTTGCGATGTCTCCTTAATGCCACTCTGGGTCAAATGCTGCTTTGAAGTCAAAGGTTGTACGTTCATCGGTGGGCCCAAGTGTGAGCGAGGCTGGCATCAATTAAAGCTAGACTGCAGTTCTTAAAGCCAGTCTGCACTCTTAAAGGGGAGTTTCATTCTGGCTACAGCATCTCATTCACCTGGCTGGGAAACATATTAGCAGCAGGAAGAAACCTGAGTAACCGTGCAGCAGGTCAGAGAGAGGACTTCTAGGTTCTCGGATGCAGCACTGGAGGCCTTAGTGCAGGAGACTGAAAGGAGGAGAGAGGTGATCTATCTACAGGGAGCCAGGAGACCCTCCAGACAGACACTGTGAAGGCAGTGTGAGCAGATCGCCGCAGAGGTTATTGCCAGGAGTCTGGCTCCAAGGACCTGGCTACATTGCTAGAAAATGTTCAACGGCCTCATTCAAGTGTCAACATTAGTGAATGTATCTTAGAGTCATACAGTCATACATGCCATATCCCAGTAAATGCACCACCAATCTCACACACTGCTAAATGCACCACACCCTTATCACTCACCCTTCAACAATCTCTAGCAATCAGGATTCATGGTTAACATTCAGATACTTCACCTCATCCTCACACACTTAGCATTCCTGCAAGCCTCACACCCAAATCTCACAGCTTCCACATACTGCCAACTATTCATCTATGACAGGCACATCACCCAAATACATTGTACCACACGCACTGACACTCCTCCCTCTCTCTTGCAGGACAAGATGGCCCATAATATACGGCGGCAGCAGCAAACCAGGGGGGGTGAGGGGTGGGGGCAGACATGGCTGCATGTACTGACCCCATGGAGAAGACGTTGCTGGGAATAACTGGAGCTGCTGTCACTTAGGCCGTGGCAAGTGGTGTCACTGATGCCATCCAGGATCACAGTATGTTCCTGTCTTATGCACCTCTTCAAATCTGACTTCACCCTCTCCCTGCAATCTGGGATGATATACAAACTGCAGATAGCGTAACCATGCATATCTCTTGCTTTGTCCCCCATCCCCATCACCACCCCCACTCCTTCCCTCATCCCAATCTGCCACTTGTGCATTTACTTTCAGATACACAAGAACTGCCACCAGGCCAGCCAATGCTGCCTGAGGCTGAAGGTCCAGAGGAAGTGGAGACCTCAGAGGAAGAAACACTGTCACGCCAAAGAATATAGGCCCAATTTACAGCCTCTCATCATTGGACAACCCTCTCATCCCAGGAACCAATCTAGTGAACAAGACTCCTTGTATTGATAACGGATTAAGAAGAGGCACGAGGTAGTGAAGGAGACCAAAGCTTCCTCAATATTGATGGCAAAACCTCTGTACAGATGTGTATCCTTCACTTTGCATGTTCCAGGCTGCGTCTTCAAAGGAAGTGTTAGCACAGGCAGCACCTTCCATACCATGCCATTCATCCTGGATCAGAGGGGCTCAACTGAAATGTTCTAGAATCAAATGATCCCTCATGTTCATGGCATCCTGATGAGACCTTCAAACCCAGTGCTGTGCCTGGCCACCTCCCTCGGCAGCTGGAGCAATGCGGTGCTCTGCATCCTCCCCCTCCGTCACCTCCTCCTCCTCTTCCATGTTCTGCTCCTCTTCCTCGTATGAGTTGTTACCTTCCAGAGCCTACCATCCTCAAGACCTCTCTGGAGGGCCATGTCATGGAGAGTGTAGACCCTTGCAGGAGTATACTGTGGGGTGCCACCCAACTGGTCCAGGCAGCATATTTGCACCTTCAGAAGCCTGATGGCTTGCTCAATGGTGGTCCTGGTGAGCCGATAACTTTGACTGTATCACCTGTGTTCCTCTGTCGTGGATGCTCGTAGAGGGGTGAGTAGCCATCTCTACAAGGGTTATCCCTTGTCCTCCAGAATCCATTCATAGACTTTGTGGGTTGGAGTGAAGAGATGTGGCAGCCTGGACTGCCAGAGGTTGAAGGAGTCATAGCAGCTGCCAGGAAAGCGAGCACACACCTGGAGGAAGCTCTTATTGTGGTCGTAGACCAGTTGAAAATTGAGGGATTGGAGGCCTTCCTGTCGATGAATCTGAGTGGGAGGTGACTTGATGCCTTGATGGCTACATGGGTGCAATTGATGATGCCCATCACCTGGGGAAATCCAGTGATGGACGCAAAACCCGTACCAGTTGCTCAGTTACCCCATACTAGTTGCTCAGTTAATCTACACTAGCTGCTCAGTTAATCCATACCAGTTGCACAGTTAACCCATACCAGTTGCTCAGTTAATCCATGCCAGTTGCTCACTTACTGCAAACCAGTTGCTCAGTTAATCCATGCCAGTTGCTCACTTACTGCAAACCAGTTGCACAGTTAATCCATACCAGTTGCACAGTTAACTCATACCAGTTGCTCAGTTAATCCATGCCAGTTGCTCACTTACTGCAAACCAGTTGCTCAGTTAATCCATGCCAGTTGCTCACTTACTGCAAACCAGTTGCACAGTTAATCCATGGCAGTTGCTCAGTTAATCCATACCAGTTGCACAGTTAATCCATGCCAGTTGCTCAGTTAATCCATGCCAGTTGCACAGTTAACCCATGCCAGTTGTTCAGTTACCCCATGCCAGTTGATTAGTTATTCCATGCCAGTTGCACAGTTAACCCATGCCAGTTGTTCAGTTACCCCATGCCAGTTGATTAGTTATTCCATGCCAGTTGCACAGTTAACCCATGCCAGTTGCTCAGTTAATCCATGCCAGTTGATTAGTTAATCCATGCCAGTTGCTCAGTTACCCCATGCCAGTTGCTCAGTTACCCCATGCCAGTTGATTAGTTAATCCATGCCAGTTGCTCAGTTAATCCATGCCAGTTGCTCAGTTACCCCATGCCAGTTGATTAGTTAATCCATGCCAGTTGCTCAGTTAATCCATGCCAGTTGCTCAGTTACCCCATGCCAGTTGATTAGTTAATCCATGCCAGTTGCTCAGTTAATCCATGCCAGTTGCTCAGTTATCCCATGCCAGTTGATTAGTTAATCCATGCCAGTTGCTCAGTTAATCCATGCCTGTTGCTCAGTTAATCCATGCCAGTTGCTTAGTTAATCCATGCCTAATGCTCAGTTACCGTGTACCAGTTGCACATTTAACCCATGGCAGTTGCTCAGTTAATCCATGCCAGTTGCTTAGATAATCCATGCCAGTTGATTAGTTAATCCATGCCAGTTGATTAGTTAATCCATGCCTGTTGCTCAGTTACTCTATGCCAGTTGCACAGTTAACCCATACCAGTTGCTCAGTTAATCCATGCCAGTTGCTCACTTACTGCAAACCAGTTGCACAGTTAATCCATGGCAGTTGCTCAGTTAATCCATGCCAGTTGCTTACTTACTGCAAACCAGTTGCACAGTTAATCCATGGCAGTTGCTCAGTTAATCCATGCCAGTTGCTCAGTTAATCCATGCCAGTTGCACAGTTAACCCATGCCAGTTGCTCACTTACTGCAAACCAGTTGCACAGTTAATCCATGGCAGTTGCTCAGTTAATCCATACCAGTTGCACAGTTAATCCATGCCAGTTGCTCAGTTAATCCATGCCAGTTGCACAGTTAACCCATGCCAGTTGTTCAGTTACCACATGCCAGTTGATTAGTTATTCCATACCAGTTGCACAGTTAACCCATGCCAGTTGTTCAGTTACCCCATGCCAGTTGATTAGTTATTCCATGCCAGTTGCTCAGTTAATCCATGCCAGTTGCTCAGTTACCCCATGCCAGTTGATTAGTTAATCCATGCCAGTTGCTCAGTTAATCCATGCCAGTTGCTCAGTTATCCCATGCCAGTTGATTAGTTAATCCATGCCAGTTGCTCAGTTAATCCATGCCAGATGCTCAGTTACCCCATGCCAGTTGATTAGTTAATCCATGCCAGTTGCTCAGTTAATCCATGCCTGTTGCTCAGTTAATCCATGCCAGTTGCTCAGTTACCCCATGCCAGTTGATTAGTTAATCCATGCCAGTTGCTCAGTTAATCCATGCCTGTTGCTCAGTTAATCTGTGCCTGTTGCTCAGTTAATCCATGCCAGTTGCTCACTTACTGCAAACCAGTTGCACAGTTAATCCATGCCAGTTGCTCAGTTAATCCATGCCAGTTGCTCAGTTAATCCATGCCAGTTGCTCACTTACTGCAAACCAGTTGCACAGTTAATCCATGGCAGTTGCTCAGTTAATCCATACCAGTTGCACAGTTAATCCATGCCAGTTGCTCAGTTAATCCATGCCAGTTGCACAGTTAACCCATGCCAGTTGTTCAGTTACCCCATGCCAGTTGATTAGTTATTCCATGCCAGTTGCACAGTTAACCCATGCCAGTTGTTCAGTTACCCCATGCCAGTTGATTAGTTATTCCATGCCAGTTGCACAGTTAACCCATGCCAGTTGCTCACTTACTGCAAACCAGTTGCACAGTTAATCCATGGCAGTTGCTCAGTTAATCCATACCAGTTGCACAGTTAATCCATGCCAGTTGCTCAGTTAATCCATGCCAGTTGCACAGTTAACCCATGCCAGTTGTTCAGTTACCCCATGCCAGTTGATTAGTTATCCCATGCCAGTTGCACAGTTAACCCATGCCAGTTGTTCAGTTACCCCATGCCGGTTGATTAGTTATTCCATGCCAGTTGCACAGTTAACCCATGCCAGTTGCTCAGTTAATCCATGCCAGTTGATTAGTTAATCCATGCCAGTTGCTCAGTTAATCCATGCCAGTTGCTCAGTTACCTCATGCCAGTTGATTAGTTAATCCATGCCAGTTGCTCAGTTAATCCATGCCAGTTGCTCAGTTACCCCATGCCAGTTGATTAGTTAATCCATGCCAGTTGCTCAGTTAATCCATGCCAGTTGCTCAGTTACCCCATGCCAGTTGATTAGTTAATCCATGCCAGTTGCTCAGTTAATCCATGCCAGTTGCTCAGTTACCCCATGCCAGTTGATTAGTTAATCCATGCCAGTTGCTCAGTTAATCCATGCCAGTTGCTCAGTTAATCCATGCCTGTTGCTCAGTTAATCCATGCCAGTTGCTTAGTTAATCCATGCCTAATGCTCAGTTACCGTGTACCAGTTGCACATTTAATCCATGGCAGTTGCTCAGTTAATCCATGCCAGTTGCACAGTTAATCCATGCCAGTTGCTTAGATAATCCATGCCAGTTGATTAGTTAATCCATGCCAGTTGATTAGTTAATCCATGCCTGTTGCTCAGTTACTCTATGCCAGTTGCACAGTTAACCCATACCAGTTGCTCAGTTAATCCATGCCAGTTGCTCACTTACTGCAAACCAGTTGCTCAGTTAATCCATGCCAGTTGCTCACTTACTGCAAACCAGTTGCACAGTTAATCCATGGCAGTTGCTCAGTTAATCCATGCCAGTTGCTCACTTACTGCAAACCAGTTGCACAGTTAATCCATGGGAGTTGCTCAGTTAATCCATGCCAGTTGCTCAGTTAATCCATGCCAGTTGCACAGTTAACCCATGCCAGTTGCTCACTTACTGCAAACCAGTTGCACAGTTAATCCATGGCAGTTGCTCAGTTAATCCATACCAGTTGCACAGTTAATCCATGCCAGTTGCTCAGTTAATCCATGCCAGTTGCACAGTTAACCCATGCCAGTTGTTCAGTTACCCCATGCCAGTTGATTAGTTATTCCATGCCAGTTGCACAGTTAACCCATGCCAGTTGTTCAGTTACCCCATGCCGGTTGATTAGTTATTCCATGCCAGTTGCACAGTTAACCCATGCCAGTTGCTCAGTTAATCCATGCCAGTTGATTAGTTAATCCATGCCAATTGCTCAGTTAATCCATGCCAGTTGCTCAGTTACCTCATGCCAGTTGATTAGTTAATCCATGCCAGTTGCTCAGTTAATCCATGCCAGTTGCTCAGTTACCCCATGCCAGTTGATTAGTTAATCCATGCCAGTTGCTCAGTTAATCCATGCCAGTTGCTCAGTTACCCCATGCCAGTTGATTAGTTAATCCATGCCAGTTGCTCAGTTAATCCATGCCAGTTGCTCAGTTACCCCATGCCAGTTGATTAGTTAATCCATGCCAGTTGCTCAGTTAATCCATGCCAGTTGCTCAGTTATCCCATGCCAGTTGATTAGTTAATCCATGCCAGTTGCTCAGTTAATCCATGCCTGTTGCTCAGTTAATCCATGCCAGTTGCTTAGTTAATCCATGCCTAATGCTCAGTTACCGTGTACCAGTTGCACATTTAACCCATGGCAGTTGCTCAGTTAATCCATGCCAGTTGCACAGTTAATCCATGCCAGTTGCTTAGATAATCCATGCCAGTTGATTAGTTAATCCATGCCAGTTGATTAGTTAATCCATGCCTGTTGCTCAGTTACTCTATGCCAGTTGCACAGTTAACCCATACCAGTTGCTCAGTTAATCCATGCCAGTTGCTCACTTACTGCAAACCAGTTGCTCAGTTAATCCATGCCAGTTGCTCACTTACTGCAAACCAGTTGCACAGTTAATCCATGGCAGTTGCTCAGTTAATCCATGCCAGTTGCTCACTTACTGCAAACCAGTTGCACAGTTAGTCCATGGCAGTTGCTCAGTTAATCCATGCCAGTTGCTCAGTTAATCCATGCCAGTTGCACAGTTAACCCATGCCAGTTGCTCACTTACTGCAAACCAGTTGCACAGTTAATCCATGGCAGTTGCTCTGTTAATCCATACCAGTTGCACAGTTAATCCATGCCAGTTGCTCAGTTAATCCATGCCAGTTGCACAGTTAACCCATGCCAGTTGTTCAGTTACCACATGCCAGTTGATTAGTTATTCCATGCCAGTTGCACAGTTAACCCATGCCAGTTGTTCAGTTACCCCATGCCAGTTGATTAGTTATTCCATGCCAGTTGCTCAGTTAATCCATGCCAGTTGCTCAGTTACCCCATGCCAGTTGATTAGTTAATCCATGCCAGTTGCTCAGTTAATCCATGCCAGTTGCTCAGTTATCCCATGCCAGTTGATTAGTTAATCCATGCCAGTTGCTCAGTTAATCCATGCCAGATGCTCAGTTACCCCATGCCAGTTGATTAGTTAATCCATGCCAGTTGCTCAGTTAATCCATGCCTGTTGCTCAGTTAATCCATGCCAGTTGCTCAGTTACCCCATGCCAGTTGATTAGTTAATCCATGCCAGTTGCTCAGTTAATCCATGCCTGTTGCTCAGTTAATCTGTGCCTGTTGCTCAGTTAATCCATGCCAGTTGCTCACTTACTGCAAACCAGTTGCACAGTTAATCCATGCCAGTTGCTCAGTTAATCCATGCCAGTTGCTCAGTTAATCCATGCCAGTTGCTCACTTACTGCAAACCAGTTGCACAGTTAATCCATGGCAGTTGCTCAGTTAATCCATACCAGTTGCACAGTTAATCCATGCCAGTTGCTCAGTTAATCCATGCCAGTTGCACAGTTAACCCATGCCAGTTGTTCAGTTACCCCATGCCAGTTGATTAGTTATTCCATGCCAGTTGCACAGTTAACCCATGCCAGTTGCTCAGTTAATCCATGCCAGTTGATTAGTTAATCCATGCCAGTTGCTCAGTTAATCCACGCCAGTTGCTCACTTACTGCAAACCAGTTGCACAGTTAATCCATGCCAGTTGCTCACTTACTGCAAACCAGTTGCACAGTTAATCCATGGCAGTTGCTCAGTTAATCCATACCAGTTGCACAGTTAATCCATGCCAGTTGCTCAGTTAATCCATGCCAGTTGCACAGTTAACCCATGCCAGTTGTTCAGTTACCCCATGCCAGTTGATTAGTTATTCCATGCCAGTTGCACAGTTAACCCATGCCAGTTGTTCAGTTACCCCATGCCGGTTGATTAGTTATTCCATGCCAGTTGCACAGTTAACCCATGCCAGTTGCTCAGTTAATCCATGCCAGTTGATTAGTTAATCCATGCCAGTTGCTCAGTTAATCCATGCCAGTTGCTCAGTTACCTCATGCCAGTTGATTAGTTAATCCATGCCAGTTGCTCAGTTAATCCATGCCAGTTGCTCAGTTACCCCATGCCAGTTGATTAGTTAATCCATGCCAGTTGCTCAGTTAATCCATGCCAGTTGCTCAGTTACCCCATGCCAGTTGATTAGTTAATCCATGCCAGTTGCTCAGTTAATCCATGCCAGTTGCTCAGTTATCCCATGCCAGTTGATTAGTTAATCCATGCCAGTTGCTCAGTTAATCCATGCCTGTTGCTCAGTTAATCCATGCCAGTTGCTTAGTTAATCCATGCCTAATGCTCAGTTACCGTGTACCAGTTGCACATTTAACCCATGGCAGTTGCTCAGTTAATCTATGCCAGTTGCACAGTTAATCCATGCCAGTTGCTTAGATAATCCATGCCAGTTGATTAGTTAATCCATGCCAGTTGATTAGTTAATCCATGCCTGTTGCTCAGTTACTCTATGCCAGTTGCACAGTTAACCCATACCAGTTGCTCAGTTAATCCATGCCAGTTGCTCACTTACTGCAAACCAGTTGCTCAGTTAATCCATGCCAGTTGCTCACTTACTGCAAACCAGTTGCACAGTTAATCCATGGCAGTTGCTCAGTTAATCCATGCCAGTTGCTCAGTTAATCCATGCCAGTTGCACAGTTAACCCATGCCAGTTGCTCACTTACTGCAAACCAGTTGCACAGTTAATCCATGCCAGTTGCTCAGTTAATCCATGCCAGTTGCTCAGTTAATCCATGCCAGTTGCACAGTTAACCCATGCCAGTTGTTCAGTTACCACATGCCAGTTGATTAGTTATTCCATGCCAGTTGCACAGTTAACCCATGCCAGTTGTTCAGTTACCCCATGCCAGTTGATTAGTTATTCCATGCCAGTTGCTGAGTTAATCCATGCCAGTTGCTCAGTTATCCCATGCCAGTTGATTAGTTAATCCATGCCAGTTGCTCAGTTAATCCATGCCAGATGCTCAGTTACCCCATGCCAGTTGATTAGTTAATCCATGCCAGTTGCTCAGTTAATCCATGCCTGTTGCTCAGTTAATCCATGCCAGTTGCTCAGTTACCCCATGCCAGTTGATTAGTTAATCCATGCCAGTTGCTCAGTAAATCCATGCCTGTTGATCAGTTATTCCATGCCAGTTGATTAGTTAATCCATGCCAGTTGCTCAGTTACCCCATGCCAGTTGCTCAGTTACCCCATGCCAGTTGATTAGTTAATCCATGCCAGTTGCTCAGTTAATCCATGCCAGTTGCTCAGTTACCCCATGCCTGTTGCTCAGTTAACCCATGCCAGTTGCTCAGTTAATCCATGCCAGTTGCTTAGTTAATCCATGCCTAATGCTCAGTTACCGTGTACCAGTTGCACATTTAACCCATGGCAGTTGCTCAGTTAATCCATGCCAGTTGATTAGTTAGGCGGCACAGTGGCGCAGTGGTTAGCACCGCAGCCTCACAGCTCCAGGGACCCGGGTTCGATTCTGGGTACTGCCTGTGCGGAGTTTGCAAGTTCTCCCTGTGTCTGCGTGGGTTTTCTCCGGGTGCTCCGGTTTCCTCCCACAAGCCAAAAGACTTGCAGGTTGGTAGGTAAATTGGCCATTATAAATTGTCACTAGTATAGGTAGGTGGTAGGGAAATACAGGGACAGGTGGGGATGTTTGGTAGGAATATGGAATTAGTGTAGGATTAGTATAAATGGGTGGTTGATGGTCGGCACAGACTCGGTGGGCCGAAGGGCCTGTTTCAGTGCTGTATCTCTAATCTAAAAATCTCTAATCTATTCCATGCCAGTTGCACAGTTAACCCATGCCAGTTGCTCAGTTAATCTATGCCAGTTGCTTAGATAATCCATGCCAGTTGATTAGTTAATCCATGCCAGTTGATTAGTTAATCCATGCCAGTTGATTAGTTAATCTATGCCAGTTGCACAGTTAACCCGTGCCAGTTGCTCAATTAATCCATGCCAGTTGCTCAGTTAATCCATCCCAGTTGCTTAGTTAATCCATGCCAAATGCTCAGTTACCGTGTACCAGTTGCACATTTAACCCATGGCAGTTGCTCAGTTAATCCATGCCAGTTGCTCAGTTAATCCATCCCAGTTGCACAGTTAACCCATGCCAGTTGAACAGTTAACCCATGCCAGTTGCTCAGTTAACCCATGACAGTTGCTTAGTTAATCCATGCCAGTTGCTCAGTTAATCCATGCCAGTTGCTCAGTTAATCTGTGCCAGTTGCACAGTTAACCCATGCCAGTTGCTTAGTTAATCCATGCCAGTTGCTTAGTTAATCCATGCCTGCTGCTCAGTTAACCCATGCCAGTTGCACATTTAACCCATGCCAGTTGCTCAGTTAATCCATGCCTGTTGCTCAGTTAATCTGTGCCAGTTACACAGTTAACCCATGCCAGTTGCTTAGTTAATCCATGCCTGCTGCTTAGTTAATCCATGCCTGCTGCTCAGTTAATCCATGCCTGTTGCTCAGTTAATCCATGCCTGCTGCTCAGTTAATCTATGCCAGTTGCACAGTTAACCCATACCAGTTGCTCAGTTAATCCATGCCAGTTGCTCACTTACTGCAAACCAGTTGCTCAGTTAATCCATGCCAGTTGCTCACTTACTGCAAACCAGTTGCACAGTTAATCCATGGCAGTTGCTCAGTTAATCCATGCCAGTTGCTCACTTACTGCAAACCAGTTGCTCAGTTAATCCATGCCAGTTGCTCACTTACTGCAAACCAGTTGCACAGTTAATCCATGGCAGTTGCTCAGTTAATCCATGCCAGTTGCTCACTTACTGCAAACCAGTTGCACAGTTAATCCATGGCAGTTGCTCAGTTAATCCATGCCAGTTGCTCAGTTAATCCATGCCAGTTGCACAGTTAACCCATGCCAGTTGCTCACTTACTGCAAACCAGTTGCACAGTTAATCCATGGCAGTTGCTCAGTTAATCCATACCAGTTGCACAGTTAATCCATGCCAGTTGCTCAGTTAATCCATGCCAGTTGCACAGTTAACCCATGCCAGTTGTTCAGTTACCCCATGCCAGTTGATTAGTTATTCCATGCCAGTTGCACAGTTAACCCATGCCAGTTGTTCAGTTACCCCATGCCGGTTGATTAGTTATTCCATGCCAGTTGCACAGTTAACCCATGCCAGTTGCTCAGTTAATCCATGCCAGTTGATTAGTTAATCCATGCCAATTGCTCAGTTAATCCATGCCAGTTGCTCAGTTACCTCATGCCAGTTGATTAGTTAATCCATGCCAGTTGCTCAGTTAATCCATGCCAGTTGCTCAGTTACCCCATGCCAGTTGATTAGTTAATCCATGCCAGTTGCTCAGTTAATCCATGCCAGTTGCTCAGTTACCCCATGCCAGTTGATTAGTTAATCCATGCCAGTTGCTCAGTTAATCCATGCCAGTTGCTCAGTTACCCCATGCCAGTTGATTAGTTAATCCATGCCAGTTGCTCAGTTAATCCATGCCAGTTGCTCAGTTATCCCATGCCAGTTGATTAGTTAATCCATGCCAGTTGCTCAGTTAATCCATGCCTGTTGTTCAGTTAATCCATGCCAGTTGCTTAGTTAATCCATGCCTAATGCTCAGTTACCGTGTACCAGTTGCACATTTAACCCATGGCAGTTGCTCAGTTAAGCCATGCCAGTTGCACAGTTAATCCATGCCAGTTGCTTAGATAATCCATGCCAGTTGATTAGTTAATCCATGCCAGTTGATTAGTTAATCCATGCCTGTTGCTCAGTTACTCTATGCCAGTTGCACAGTTAACCCATACCAGTTGCTCAGTTAATCCATGCCAGTTGCTCACTTACTGCAAACCAGTTGCTCAGTTAATCCATGCCAGTTGCTCACTTACTGCATACCAGTTGCACAGTTAATCCATGGCAGTTGCTCAGTTAATCCATGCCAGTTGCTCACTTACTGCAAACCAGTTGCACAGTTAGTCCATGGCAGTTGCTCAGTTAATCCATGCCAGTTGCTCAGTTAATCCATGCCAGTTGCACAGTTAACCCATGCCAGTTGCTCACTTACTGCAAACCAGTTGCACAGTTAATCCATGGCAGTTGCTCTGTTAATCCATACCAGTTGCACAGTTAATCCATGCCAGTTGCTCAGTTAATCCATGCCAGTTGCACAGTTAACCCATGCCAGTTGTTCAGTTACCACATGCCAGTTGATTAGTTATTCCATGCCAGTTGCACAGTTAACCCATGCCAGTTGTTCAGTTACCCCATGCCAGTTGATTAGTTATTCCATGCCAGTTGCTCAGTTAATCCATGCCAGTTGCTCAGTTACCCCATGCCAGTTGATTAGTTAATCCATGCCAGTTGCTCAGTTAATCCATGCCAGTTGCTCAGTTATCCCATGCCAGTTGATTAGTTAATCCATGCCAGTTGCTCAGTTAATCCATGCCAGATGCTCAGTTACCCCATGCCAGTTGATTAGTTAATCCATGCCAGTTGCTCAGTTAATCCATGCCTGTTGCTCAGTTAATCCATGCCAGTTGCTCAGTTACCCCATGCCAGTTGATTAGTTAATCCATGCCAGTTGCTCAGTTAATCCATGCCTGTTGCTCAGTTAATCTGTGCCTGTTGCTCAGTTAATCCATGCCAGTTGCTCACTTACTGCAAACCAGTTGCACAGTTAATCCATGCCAGTTGCTCAGTTAATCCATGCCAGTTGCTCAGTTAATCCATGCCAGTTGCTCACTTACTGCAAACCAGTTGCACAGTTAATCCATGGCAGTTGCTCAGTTAATCCATACCAGTTGCACAGTTAATCCATGCCAGTTGCTCAGTTAATCCATGCCAGTTGCACAGTTAACCCATGCCAGTTGTTCAGTTACCCCATGCCAGTTGATTAGTTATTCCATGCCAGTTGCACAGTTAACCCATGCCAGTTGTTCAGTTACCCCATGCCAGTTGATTAGTTATTCCATGCCAGTTGCACAGTTAACCCATGCCAGTTGCTCAGTTAATCCATGCCAGTTGATTAGTTAATCCATGCCAGTTGCTCAGTTAATCCACGCCAGTTGCTCACTTACTGCAAACCAGTTGCACAGTTAATCCATGCCAGTTGCTCACTTACTGCAAACCAGTTGCACAGTTAATCCATGGCAGTTGCTCAGTTAATCCATACCAGTTGCACAGTTAATCCATGCCAGTTGCTCAGTTAATCCATGCCAGTTGCACAGTTAACCCATGCCAGTTGTTCAGTTACCCCATGCCAGTTGATTAGTTATTCCATGCCAGTTGCACAGTTAACCCATGCCAGTTGTTCAGTTACCCCATGCCGGTTGATTAGTTATTCCATGCCAGTTGCACAGTTAACCCATGCCAGTTGCTCAGTTAATCCATGCCAGTTGATTAGTTAATCCATGCCAGTTGCTCAGTTAATCCATGCCAGTTGCTCAGTTACCTCATGCCAGTTGATTAGTTAATCCATGCCAGTTGCTCAGTTAATCCATGCCAGTTGCTCAGTTACCCCATGCCAGTTGATTAGTTAATCCATGCCAGTTGCTCAGTTAATCCATGCCAGTTGCTCAGTTACCCCATGCCAGTTGATTAGTTAATCCATGCCAGTTGCTCAGTTAATCCATGCCAGTTGCTCAGTTATCCCATGCCAGTTGATTAGTTAATCCATGCCAGTTGCTCAGTTAATCCATGCCTGTTGCTCAGTTAATCCATGCCAGTTGCTTAGTTAATCCATGCCTAATGCTCAGTTACCGTGTACCAGTTGCACATTTAACCCATGGCAGTTGCTCAGTTAATCTATGCCAGTTGCACAGTTAATCCATGCCAGTTGCTTAGATAATCCATGCCAGTTGATTAGTTAATCCATGCCAGTTGATTAGTTAATCCATGCCTGTTGCTCAGTTACTCTATGCCAGTTGCACAGTTAACCCATACCAGTTGCTCAGTTAATCCATGCCAGTTGCTCACTTACTGCAAACCAGTTGCTCAGTTAATCCATGCCAGTTGCTCACTTACTGCAAACCAGTTGCACAGTTAATCCATGGCAGTTGCTCAGTTAATCCATGCCAGTTGCTCAGTTAATCCATGCCAGTTGCACAGTTAACCCATGCCAGTTGCTCACTTACTGCAAACCAGTTGCACAGTTAATCCATGCCAGTTGCTCAGTTAATCCATGCCAGTTGCTCAGTTAATCCATGCCAGTTGCACAGTTAACCCATGCCAGTTGTTCAGTTACCACATGCCAGTTGATTAGTTATTCCATGCCAGTTGCACAGTTAACCCATGCCAGTTGTTCAGTTACCCCATGCCAGTTGATTAGTTATTCCATGCCAGTTGCTGAGTTAATCCATGCCAGTTGCTCAGTTATCCCATGCCAGTTGATTAGTTAATCCATGCCAGTTGCTCAGTTAATCCATGCCAGATGCTCAGTTACCCCATGCCAGTTGATTAGTTAATCCATGCCAGTTGCTCAGTTAATCCATGCCTGTTGCTCAGTTAATCCATGCCAGTTGCTCAGTTACCCCATGCCAGTTGATTAGTTAATCCATGCCAGTTGCTCAGTAAATCCATGCCTGTTGATCAGTTATTCCATGCCAGTTGATTAGTTAATCCATGCCAGTTGCTCAGTTACCCCATGCCAGTTGCTCAGTTACCCCATGCCAGTTGATTAGTTAATCCATGCCAGTTGCTCAGTTAATCCATGCCAGTTGCTCAGTTACCCCATGCCTGTTGCTCAGTTAACCCATGCCAGTTGCTCAGTTAATCCATGCCAGTTGCTTAGTTAATCCATGCCTAATGCTCAGTTACCGTGTACCAGTTGCACATTTAACCCATGGCAGTTGCTCAGTTAATCCATGCCAGTTGATTAGTTAGGCGGCACAGTGGCGCAGTGGTTAGCACCGCAGCCTCACAGCTCCAGGGACCCGGGTTCGATTCTGGGTACTGCCTGTGCGGAGTTTGCAAGTTCTCCCTGTGTCTGCGTGGGTTTTCTCCGGGTGCTCCGGTTTCCTCCCACAAGCCAAAAGACTTGCAGGTTGGTAGGTAAATTGGCCATTATAAATTGTCACTAGTATAGGTAGGTGGTAGGGAAATACAGGGACAGGTGGGGATGTTTGGTAGGAATATGGAATTAGTGTAGGATTAGTATAAATGGGTGGTTGATGGTCGGCACAGACTCGGTGGGCCGAAGGGCCTGTTTCAGTGCTGTATCTCTAATCTAAAAATCTCTAATCTATTCCATGCCAGTTGCACAGTTAACCCATGCCAGTTGCTCAGTTAATCTATGCCAGTTGCTTAGATAATCCATGCCAGTTGATTAGTTAATCCATGCCAGTTGATTAGTTAATCCATGCCTGTTGCTCAGTTAATCTATGCCAGTTGCACAGTTAACCCGTGCCAGTTGCTCAATTAATCCATGCCAGTTGCTCAGTTAATCCATCCCAGTTGCTTAGTTAATCCATGCCAAATGCTCAGTTACCGTGTACCAGTTGCACATTTAACCCATGGCAGTTGCTCAGTTAATCCATGCCAGTTGCTCAGTTAATCCATCCCAGTTGCACAGTTAACCCATGCCAGTTGAACAGTTAACCCATGCCAGTTGCTCAGTTAACCCATGACAGTTGCTTAGTTAATCCATGCCAGTTGCTTAGTTAATCCATGCCAGTTGCTCAGTTAATCCATGCCAGTTGCTCAGTTAATCTGTGCCAGTTGCACAGTTAACCCATGCCAGTTGCTTAGTTAATCCATGCCAGTTGCTTAGTTAATCCATGCCTGCTGCTCAGTTAACCCATGCCAGTTGCACATTTAACCCATGCCAGTTGCTCAGTTAATCCATGCCTGTTGCTCAGTTAATCTGTGCCAGTTACACAGTTAACCCATGCCAGTTGCTTAGTTAATCCATGCCTGCTGCTTAGTTAATCCATGCCTGCTGCTCAGTTAATCCATGCCTGTTGCTCAGTTAATCCATGCCTGCTGCTCAGTTAATCTATGCCAGTTGCACAGTTAACCCATACCAGTTGCTCAGTTAATCCATGCCAGTTGCTCACTTACTGCAAACCAGTTGCTCAGTTAATCCATGCCAGTTGCTCACTTACTGCAAACCAGTTGCACAGTTAATCCATGGCAGTTGCTCAGTTAATCCATGCCAGTTGCTCAGTTAATCCATGCCAGTTGCACAGTTAACCCATGCCAGTTGCTCACTTACTGCAAACCAGTTGCACAGTTAATCCATGGCAGTTGCTCTGTTAATCCATACCAGTTGCACAGTTAATCCATGCCAGTTGCTCAGTTAATCCATGCCAGTTGCACAGTTAACCCATGCCAGTTGTTCAGTTACCACATGCCAGTTGATTAGTTATTCCATGCCAGTTGCACAGTTAACCCATGCCAGTTGTTCAGTTACCCCATGCCAGTTGATTAGTTATTCCATGCCAGTTGCTCAGTTAATCCATGCCAGTTGCTCAGTTACCCCATGCCAGTTGATTAGTTAATCCATGCCAGTTGCTCAGTTAATCCATGCCAGTTGCTCAGTTATCCCATGCCAGTTGATTAGTTAATCCATGCCAGTTGCTCAGTTAATCCATGCCAGATGCTCAGTTACCCCATGCCAGTTGATTAGTTAATCCATGCCAGTTGCTCAGTTAATCCATGCCTGTTGCTCAGTTAATCCATGCCAGTTGCTCAGTTACCCCATGCCAGTTGATTAGTTAATCCATGCCAGTTGCTCAGTTAATCCATGCCTGTTGCTCAGTTAATCTGTGCCTGTTGCTCAGTTAATCCATGCCAGTTGCTCACTTACTGCAAACCAGTTGCACAGTTAATCCATGCCAGTTGCTCAGTTAATCCATGCCAGTTGCTCAGTTAATCCATGCCAGTTGCTCACTTACTGCAAACCAGTTGCACAGTTAATCCATGGCAGTTGCTCAGTTAATCCATACCAGTTGCACAGTTAATCCATGCCAGTTGCTCAGTTAATCCATGCCAGTTGCACAGTTAACCCATGCCAGTTGTTCAGTTACCCCATGCCAGTTGATTAGTTATTCCATGCCAGTTGCACAGTTAACCCATGCCAGTTGTTCAGTTACCCCATGCCAGTTGATTAGTTATTCCATGCCAGTTGCACAGTTAACCCATGCCAGTTGCTCAGTTAATCCATGCCAGTTGATTAGTTAATCCATGCCAGTTGCTCAGTTAATCCACGCCAGTTGCTCACTTACTGCAAACCAGTTGCACAGTTAATCCATGCCAGTTGCTCACTTACTGCAAACCAGTTGCACAGTTAATCCATGGCAGTTGCTCAGTTAATCCATACCAGTTGCACAGTTAATCCATGCCAGTTGCTCAGTTAATCCATGCCAGTTGCACAGTTAACCCATGCCAGTTGTTCAGTTACCCCATGCCAGTTGATTAGTTATTCCATGCCAGTTGCACAGTTAACCCATGCCAGTTGTTCAGTTACCCCATGCCGGTTGATTAGTTATTCCATGCCAGTTGCACAGTTAACCCATGCCAGTTGCTCAGTTAATCCATGCCAGTTGATTAGTTAATCCATGCCAGTTGCTCAGTTAATCCATGCCAGTTGCTCAGTTACCTCATGCCAGTTGATTAGTTAATCCATGCCAGTTGCTCAGTTAATCCATGCCACTTGCTCAGTTACCCCATGCCAGTTGATTAGTTAATCCATGCCAGTTGCTCAGTTAATCCATGCCAGTTGCTCAGTTACCCCATGCCAGTTGATTAGTTAATCCATGCCAGTTGCTCAGTTAATCCATGCCAGTTGCTCAGTTATCCCATGCCAGTTGATTAGTTAATCCATGCCAGTTGCTCAGTTAATCCATGCCTGTTGCTCAGTTAATCCATGCCAGTTGCTTAGTTAATCCATGCCTAATGCTCAGTTACCGTGTACCAGTTGCACATTTAACCCATGGCAGTTGCTCAGTTAATCTATGCCAGTTGCACAGTTAATCCATGCCAGTTGCTTAGATAATCCATGCCAGTTGATTAGTTAATCCATGCCAGTTGATTAGTTAATCCATGCCTGTTGCTCAGTTACTCTATGCCAGTTGCACAGTTAACCCATACCAGTTGCTCAGTTAATCCATGCCAGTTGCTCACTTACTGCAAACCAGTTGCTCAGTTAATCCATGCCAGTTGCTCACTTACTGCAAACCAGTTGCACAGTTAATCCATGGCAGTTGCTCAGTTAATCCATGCCAGTTGCTCAGTTAATCCATGCCAGTTGCACAGTTAACCCATGCCAGTTGCTCACTTACTGCAAACCAGTTGCACAGTTAATCCATGCCAGTTGCTCAGTTAATCCATGCCAGTTGCTCAGTTAATCCATGCCAGTTGCACAGTTAACCCATGCCAGTTGTTCAGTTACCACATGCCAGTTGATTAGTTATTCCATGCCAGTTGCACAGTTAACCCATGCCAGTTGCTCAGTTAATCCATGCCAGTTGCTCAGTTAATCCATGCCAGTTGCACAGTTAACCCATGCCAGTTGTTCAGTTACCACATGCCAGTTGATTAGTTATTCCATGCCAGTTGCACAGTTAACCCATGCCAGTTGTTCAGTTACCCCATGCCAGTTGATTAGTTATTCCATGCCAGTTGCTGAGTTAATCCATGCCAGATGCTCAGTTACCCCATGCCAGTTGATTAGTTAATCCATGCCAGTTGCTCAGTTAATCCATGCCTGTTGCTCAGTTATCCCATGCCAGTTGATTAGTTAATCCATGCCAGTTGCTCAGTTAATCCATGCCAGATGCTCAGTTACCCCATGCCAGTTGATTAGTTAATCCATGCCAGTTGCTCAGTTAATCCATGCCTGTTGCTCAGTTAATCCATGCCAGTTGCTCAGTTACCCCATGCCAGTTGATTAGTTAATCCATGCCAGTTGCTCAGTAAATCCATGCCTGTTGATCAGTTATTCCATGCCAGTTGATTAGTTAATCCATGCCAGTTGCTCAGTTACCCCATGCCAGTTGCTCAGTTACCCCATGCCAGTTGATTAGTTAATCCATGCCAGTTGCTCAGTTAATCCATGCCAGTTGCTCAGTTACCCCATGCCTGTTGCTCAGTTAACCCATGCCAGTTGCTCAGTTAATCCATGCCAGTTGCTTAGTTAATCCATGCCTAATGCTCAGTTACCGTGTACCAGTTGCACATTTAACCCATGGCAGTTGCTCAGTTAATCCATGCCAGTTGATTAGTTATTCCATGCCAGTTGCACAGTTAATCCATGCCAGTTGCTTAGATAATCCATGCCAGTTGATTAGTTAATCCATGCCAGTTGATTAGTTAATCCATGCCTGTTGCTCAGTTAATCTATGCCAGTTGCACAGTTAACCCGTGCCAGTTGCTCAATTAATCCATGCCAGTTGCTCAGTTAATCCATCCCAGTTGCTTAGTTAATCCATGCCAAATGCTCAGTTACCGTGTACCAGTTGCACATTTAACCCATGGCAGTTGCTCAGTTAATCCATGCCAGTTGCTCAGTTAATCCATCCCAGTTGCACAGTTAACCCATGCCAGTTGAACAGTTAACCCATGCCAGTTGCTTAGTTAATCCATGCCAGTTGCTTAGTTAATCCATGCCAGTTGCTTAGTTAATCCATGCCAGTTGCACATTTAACCCATGCCAGTTGCTCAGTTAATCCATGCCAGTTGCTCAGTTAATCCATGCCTGTTGCTCAGTTAATCTGTGCCAGTTACACAGTTAACCCATGCCAGTTGCTTAGTTAATCCATGCCTGCTGCTTAGTTAATCCATGCCTGCTGCTCAGTTAATCCATGCCTGTTGCTCAGTTAATCTATGCCAGTTGCACAGTTAACCCATACCAGTTGCTCAGTTAATCCATGCCAGTTGCTCACTTACTGCAAACCAGTTGCTCAGTTAATCCATGCCAGTTGCTCACTTACTGCAAACCAGTTGCACAGTTAATCCATGGCAGTTGCTCAGTTAATCCATGCCAGTTGCTCAGTTAATCCATGCCAGTTGATTAGTTAATCCATGCCAGTTGATTAGTTAATCCATGCCAGTTGCTCAGTTAATCCATGCCAGTTGATTAGTTAATCCATGCCTGTTGCTCAGTTAATCCATGCCAGTTGCTCAGTTAATCCATGCCAGTTGCACAGTTAACCCATGCCAGTTGCTCACTTGCTGCAAACCAGTTGCACAGTTAATCCATGGCAGTTGCTCAGTTAATCCATACCAGTTGCACAGTTAATCCATGCCAGTTGCACAGTTAACCCATGCCAGTTGTTCAGTTACCACATGCCAGTTGATTAGTTATTCCATGCCAGTTGCACAGTTAACCCATGCCAGTTGCTCAGTTAATCCATGCCAGTTGCTCACGTACTGCAAACCAGTTGCTCAGTTAATCCATGCCAGTTGCTCACTTACTGCAAACCAGTTGCACAGTTAATCCATGGCAGTTGCTCAGTTAATCCATGCCAGTTGCTCAGTTAATCCATGCCAGTTGCACAGTTAACCCATGCCAGTTGCTCAGTTACCTCATGCCAGTTGATTAGTTAATCCATGCCAGTTGCTCAGTTAATCCATGCCAGTTGCTCAGTTACCCCATGCCAGTTGATTAGTTAATCCATGCCAGTTGCTCAGTTAATCCATGCCAGTTGCTCAGTTACCCCATGCCAGTTGATTAGTTAATCCATGCCAGTTGCTCAGTTAATCCATGCCTAATGCTCAGTTACCGTGTACCAGTTGCACATTTAACCCATGGCAGTAGTTCAGTTAATCTATGCCAGTTGCACAGTTAATCCATGCCAGTTGCTTAGATAATCCATGCCAGTTGATTAGTTAATCCATGCCAGTTGATTAGTTAATCCATGCCTGTTGCTCAGTTACTCTATGCCAGTTGCACAGTTAACCCATACCAGTTGCTCAGTTAATCCATGCCAGTTGCTCACTTACTGCAAACCAGTTGCTCAGTTAATCCATGCCAGTTGCTCACTTACTGCAAACCAGTTGCACAGTTAATCCATGGCAGTTGCTCAGTTAATCCATGCCAGTTGCTCAGTTAATCCATGCCAGTTGCACAGTTAACCCATGCCAGTTGTTCAGTTACCACATGCCAGTTGATTAGTTATTCCATGCCAGCTGCACAGTTAACCCATGCCAGTTGTTCAGTTACCCCATGCCAGTTGATTAGTTAATCCATGCCAGTTGCTCAGTTAATCCATGCCAGATGCTCAGTTACCCCATGCCAGTTGATTAGTTATTCCATGCCAGTTGCTGAGTTAATCCATGCCAGTTGCTCAGTTATCCCATGCCAGTTGATTAGTTAATCCATGCCAGTTGCTCAGTTAATCCATGCCAGATGCTCAGTTACCCCATGCCAGTTGATTAGTTAATCCATGCCAGTTGCTCAGTTAATCCATGCCTGTTGCTCAGTTAATCCATGCCAGTTGCTCAGTTACCCCATGCCAGTTGATTAGTTAATCCATGCCAGTTGCTCAGTAAATCCATGCCTGTTGATCAGTTATTCCATGCCAGTTGATTAGTTAATCCATGCCAGTTGCTCAGTTAATCCATGCCAGTTGCTCAGTTACCCCATGCCAGTTGATTAGTTAATCCATGCCAGTTGCTCAGTTCATCCATGCCAGTTGCTCAGTTACCCCATGCCTGTTGCTCAGTTAACCCATGCCAGTTGCTCAGTTAATCCATGCCAGTTGCTTAGTTAATCCATGCCTAATGCTCAGTTACCGTGTACCAGTTGCACATTTAACCCATGGCAGTTGCTCAGTTAATCCATGCCAGTTGATTAGTTATTCCATGTCAGTTGCACAGTTAACCCATGCCAGTTGCTCAGTTAATCAATGCCAGTTGCTTAGATAATCCATGCCAGTTGATTAGTTAATCCATGCCAGTTGATTAGTTAATCCATGCCTGTTGCTCAGTTAATCTATGCCAGTTGCACAGTTAATCCATCCCAGTTGCTTAGTTAATCCATGCCAAATGCTCAGTTACCGTGTACCAGTTGCACATTTAACCCATGGCAGTTGCTCAGTTAATCCATGCCAGTTGCTCAGTTAATCCATCCCAGTTGCACAGTTAACCCATGCCAGTTGAACAGTTAACCCATGCCAGTTGAACAGTTAACCCATGCCAGTTGCTCAGTTAACCCATGACAGTTGCTTAGTTAATCCATGCCAGTTGCTTAGTTAATCCATGCCAGTTGCTCAGTTAATCCATGCCAGTTGCTCAGTTAATCTGTGCCAGTTGCACAGTTAACCCATGCCAGTTGCTCAGTTAATCCATGCCAGTTGCTCAGTTAATCTGTGCCAGTTGCACAGTTAACCCATGCCAGTTGCTTAGTTAATCCATGCCAGTTGCTTAGTTAATCCATGCCAGTTGCTCAGTTAACCCATGACAGTTGCTTAGTTAATCCATGCCAGTTGCTTAGTTAATCTATGCCAGTTGCACATTTAACCCATGCCAGTTGCTCAGTTAATCCATGCCAGTTGCTCAGTTAATCCATGCCTGTTGCTCAGTTAATCTGTGCCAGTTACACAGTTAACCCATGCCTGCTGCTCAGTTAATCCATGCCTGTTGCTCAGTTAATCCATGCCTGCTGCTCAGTTAATCTATGCCAGTTGCACAGTTAACCCATACCAGTTGCTCAGTTAATCCATGCCAGTTGCTCACTTACTGCAAACCAGTTGCTCAGTTAATCCATGCCAGTTGCTCACTTACTGCAAACCAGTTGCACAGTTAATCCATGGCAGTTGCTCAGTTAATCCATGCCAGTTGCTCAGTTAATCCATGCCAGTTGATTAGTTAATCCATGCCAGTTGATTAGTTAATCCATGCCAGTTGCTCAGTTAATCCATGCCAGTTGATTAGTTAATCCATGCCTGTTGCTCAGTTAATCCATGCCAGTTGCTCAGTTAATCCATGCCAGTTGCACAGTTAACCCATGCCAGTTGCTCACTTACTGCAAACCAGTTGCACAGTTAATCCATGGCAGTTGCTCAGTTAATCCATACCAGTTGCACAGTTAACCCATGCCAGTTGTTCAGTTACCACATGCCAGTTGATTAGTTATTCCGTGCCAGTTGCACAGTTAACCCATGCCAGTTGCTCAGTTAATCCATGCCAGTTGCTCACGTACTGCAAACCAGTTGCTCAGTTAATCCATGCCAGTTGCTCACTTACTGCAAACCAGTTGCACAGTTAATCCATGGCAATTGCTCAGTTAATCCATGGCAGTTGCTCAGTTAATCCATCCCAGTTGCACAGTTAACCCATGCCAGTTGCTCAGTTAATCCATGCCAGTTGCTCAGTTAATCCATCCCAGTTGCACAGTTAACCCATGCCAGTTGCTCAGTTAATCCATGCCAGTTGCTCAGTTAACCCATGCCAGTTGCTTAGTTAATCCATGCCAGTTGCTTAGTTAACCCATGCCAGTTGCTCAGTTAATCCATCCCAGTTGCTTAGTTAATCCATGCCTGTTGCTCAGTTAATCTGTGCCAGTTGCACAGTTAACCCATGCCAGTTGCTTAGTTAATCCATGCCAGTTGCTTAGTTAATCCATGCCTGCTGCTCAGTTAACCCATGCCAGTTGCACATTTAACCCATGCCAGTTGCTCAGTTAATCCATGCCAGTTGCTCAGTTAATCCATGCCAGTTGCTCAGTTAATCCATCCCAGTTGCACAGTTAACCCATGCCAGTTGCTCAGTTAATCCATGCCAGTTGCTCAGTTAATCCATCCCAGTTGCACAGTTAACCCATGCCAGTTGCTCAGTTAATCCATGCCAGTTGCTCAGTTAACCCATGCCAGTTGCTCAGTTAATCCATGCCAGTTGCTCAGTTAATCCATCCCAGTTGCACAGTTAACCCATGCCAGTTGCTCAGTTAATCCATGCCAGTTGCTCAGTTAACCCATGCCAGTTGCTTAGTTAATCCATGCCAGTTGCTTAGTTAACCCATGCCAGTTGCTCAGTTAATCCATCCCAGTTGCTTAGTTAATCCATGCCTGTTGCTCAGTTAATCTGTGCCAGTTGCACAGTTAACCCATGCCAGTTGCTTAGTTAATCCATGCCAGTTGCTTAGTTAATCCATGCCTGCTGCTCAGTTAACCCATGCCAGTTGCACATTTAACCCATGCCAGTTGCTCAGTTAATCCATGCCAGTTGCTCAGTTAATCTGTGCCAGTTACACAGTTAACCCATCCCAGTTGCTCAGTTAACCCATGCCAGTTGCTCAGTTACTGTGTACCAGGTGCACATTTAACCCATGCCAGTTGCTTAGTTAATCCATGCCAGTTGCTTAGTTAATCCATGCCTGCTGCTCAGTTAACCCATGCCAGTTGCTCAGTTACTGTGTACCAGGTGCACATTTAACCCATGCCAGTTGCTTAGTTAATCCATGCCAGTTGCTCAGTTAATCCATGCCAGTTGCTTAGTTAATCCATGCCAGTTATTTAGTTAATCCATGCCTATTGCTCAATTAATCTGTGCCAGTTGCACAGTTAACCCATCCCAGTTGCTCAGTTAACCCATGCCAGTTGCTCAGTTACTGTGTACCAGGTGCACATTTAACCCATGCCAGTTGCTTAGTTAATCCATGCCAGTTGCTTAGTTAATCCATGCCTGCTGCTCAGTTAACCCATGCCAGTTGCTCAGTTACTGTGTACCAGGTGCACATTTAACCCATGCCAGTTGCTTAGTTAATCCATGCCAGTTGCTCAGTTAATCCATGCCAGTTGCTCAGTTAATCCATGCCTGTTGCTCAGTTAATCTGTGCCAGTTGCACAGTTAACCCATGCCAGTTGCTCAGTTAATCCATGCCTGTTGCTCAGTTAACCCATGCCAGTTGCTCAGTTAATCCATGCCTGTTGCTCAGTTAATCTGTGCCAGTTGCACAGTTAACCCATGCCAGTTGCTCAGTTAATCTATGCCAGTTGCTCAGTTAACCCATGCCAGTTGCTCAATTAATCCATGCCAGTTGCTCAGTTAACCCATGCCAGTTGCTCAGTTAATCCATGCCAGGTGCACATTTAACCCATGCCAGTTGCTCAATTAATCCATGCCAGTTGCTCAGTTAACCCATGCCAGTTGCTCAGTTAATCCATGCCAGGTGCACATTTAACCCATGCCAGTTGCTCAGTTAATCTATGCCAGTTGCTCAGTTAACCCATGCCAGTTGCTCAATTAATCCATGCCAGTTGCTCAGTTATCCCATGCCAGTTGCTCAGTTAATCCATGCCAGGTGCACATTTAACCCATGCCAGTTGCACAGTTAACCCATGCCAGTTGCTCAGTTAATCCATGCCAAATGCTCAGTTACCGTGTACCAGTTGCACATTTAACCCATGCCAGTTGCTCAGTTAATCCATGCCAGTTGCTCAGTTAATCCATGCCAGTTGCTCAGTTAACCCATGCCAGTTGATTAGTTAATCCATGCCAGTTGATTAGTTAATCCATGCCAGTTGCTCAGTTAATCCATGCCAGTTGCTCAGTTAATCCATGCCAGTTGCTCAGTTAACCCATGCCAGTTGATTAGTTAATCCATGCCAGTTGATTAGTTATTCCATGCCTGTTGCTCAGTTAATCCATGCCAGTTGCACAGTTAACCCATGCCAGTTGCTCACTTACTGCAAACCAGTTGCACAGTTAATCCATGGCAGTTGCTCAATTAATACATACCAGTTGCACAGTTAATCCATGCCAGTTGCACAGTTAACCCATGCCAGTTGTTCAGTTACCACATGCCAGTTGATTAGTTATTCCATGCCAGTTGCACAGTTAACCCATGCCAGTTGTTCAGTTACCACATGCCAGTTGATTAGTTATTCCATGCCAGTTGCTCAGTTAATCCATGCCAGTTGCTCACTTACTGCAAACCAGTTGCTCAGTTAATCCATGCCAGTTGCTCACTTACTGCAAACCAGTTGCACAGTTAATCCATGGCAGTTGCTCAGTTAATCCATGCCTGTTGCTCAGTTAATCCATGCCAGTTGCACAGTTAATCCATGCCTGTTGCTCAGTTAATCCATGCCAAATGCTCAGTTACCGTGTACCAGTTGCACATTTAACCCATGCCAGTTGCTCAGTTAATCCATGCCAGTTGCTCAGTTAATCCATGCCAGTTGCTCAGTTAACCCATGCCAGTTGATTAGTTAATCCATGCCAGTTGATTAGTTAATCCATGCCTGTTGCTCAGTTAATCCATGCCAGTTGCTCAGTTAATCCATGCCAGTTGCTCAGTTAATCCATGCCAGTTGCTCAGTTAACCCATGCCAGTTGATTAGTTAATCCATGCCAGTTGATTAGTTAATCCATGCCTGTTGCTCAGTTAATCCATGCCAGTTGCACAGTTAACCCATGCCAGTTGCTCACTTACTGCAAACCAGTTGCACAGTTAATCCATGGCAGTTGCTCAATTAATACATACCAGTTGCACAGTTAATCCATGCCAGTTGCACAGTTAACCCATGCCAGTTGTTCAGTTACCACATGCCAGTTGATTAGTTATTCCATGCCAGTTGCACAGTTAACCCATGCCAGTTGCTCACTTACTGCAAACCAGTTGCACAGTTAATCCATGGCAGTTGCTCAGTTAATCCATACCAGTTGCACAGTTAATCCATGCCAGTTGCACAGTTAACCCATGCCAGTTGTTCAGTTACCACATGCCAGTTGATTAGTTATTCCATGCCAGTTGCTCAGTTAATCCATGCCAGTTGCTCACTTACTGCAAACCAGTTGCTCAGTTAATCCATGCCAGTTGCTCACTTACTGCAAACCAGTTGCACAGTTAATCCATGGCAGTTGCTCAGTTAATCCATGCCAGTTGCTCAGTTAATCCATGCCAGTTGCACAGTTAATCCATGCCTGTTGCTCAGTTAATCTGTGCCTGTTGCACAGTTAACCCATGCCAGTTGCTCAGTTAATCCATGCCAAATGCTCAGTTACCGTGTACCAGTTGCACATTTAACCCATGCCAGTTGCTCAGTTAATCCATGCCAGTTGCTCAGTTAACCCATGCCAGTTGCTCAGTTAATCCATGCCAGTTGATTAGTTAATCCATGCCAGTTGATTAGTTAATCCATGCCTGTTGCTCAGTTAATCCATGCCAGTTGCTCAGTTAATCCATGCCAGTTGATTAGTTAATCCATGCCAGTTGCTCAGTTAATCCATGCCAGTTGATTAGTTAATCCATGCCAGTTGCTCACTTACTGCAAACCAGTTGCACAGTTAATCCATGGCAGTTGCTCAATTAATCCATACCAGTTGCACAGTTAATCCATGCCAGTTGCACAGTTAACCCATGCCAGTTGTTCAGTTACCACATGCCAGTTGATTAGTTATTCCATGCCATTTGCACAGTTAACCCATGCCAGTTGCTCACTTACTGCAAACCAGTTGCACAGTTAATCCATGGCAGTTGCTCAGTTAATCCATACCAGTTGCACAGTTAATCCATGCCAGTTGCACAGTTAACCCATGCCAGTTGTTCAGTTACCACATGCCAGTTGATTAGTTATTCCATGCCAGTTGCTCAGTTAATCCATGCCAGTTGCTCACTTACTGCAAACCAGTTGCTCAGTTAATCCATGCCAGTTGCTCACTTACTGCAAACCAGTTGCACAGTTAATCCATGGCAGTTGCTCAGTTAATCCATGCCAGTTGCTCAGTTAATCCATGCCAGTTGCACAGTTAACCCATGCCAGTTGTTCAGTTACCACATGCCAGTTGATTAGTTATTCCATGCCAGTTGCACAGTTAATCCATGCCAGTTGTTCAGTTACCCCATGCCAGTTGATTAGTTATTCCATGCCAGTTGCTCAGTTAATCCATGCCAGTTGCTCAGTTACCCCATGCCAGTTGATTAGTTAATCCATGCCAGTTGCTCAGTTAATCCATGCCAGTTGCTCAGTTATCCCATGCCAGTTGATTAGTTAATCCATGCCAGTTGCTCAGTTAATCCATGCCAGTTGCTCAGTTACCCCATGCCAGTTGATTAGTTAATCCATGCCAGTTGCTCAGTTAATCCATGCCTGTTGCTCAGTTAATCCATGCCAGTTGCTCAGTTACCCCATGCCAGTTGATTAGTTAATCCATGCCATTTGCTCAGTTAATCTATGCCTGTTGATCAGTTATTCCATGCCAGTTGATTAGTTAATCCATGCCAGTTGCTCAGTTAATCCATGCCAGTTGCTCAGTTACCCCATGCCAGTTGATTAGCTAATCCATGCCAGTTGTTCAGTTAATCCATGCCTGTTGCTCAGTTAATCCGTGCCTGTTGCTCAGTTAATCCATGCCAGTTGCTCAGTTAATCCATGCCAGTTGCTTAGTTAATCCATGCCTAATGCTCAGTTACCGTGTACCAGTTGCACATTTAACCCATGGCAGTTGCTCAGTTAATCCATGCCAGTTGATTAGTTATTCCATGCCAGTTGCACAGTTAACCCATGCCAGTTGCTCAGTTAATCTATGCCAGTTGCTTAGATAATCCATGCCAGTTGATTAGTTAATCCATGCCAGTTGATTAGTTAACCCATGCCAGTTGCACAGTTAACCCGTGCCAGTTGCTCAGTTAATCCATGCCAGTTGCTCAGTTACCCCATGCCAGTTGATTAGCTAATCCATGCCAGTTGTTCAGTTAATCCATGCCTGTTGCTCAGTTAATCCGTGCCTGTTGCTCAGTTAATCCATGCCAGTTGCTCAGTTAATCCATGCCAGTTGCTTAGTTAATCCATGCCTAATGCTCAGTTACCGTGTACCAGTTGCACATTTAACCCATGGCAGTTGCTCAGTTAATCCATGCCAGTTGATTAGTTATTCCATGCCAGTTGCACAGTTAACCCATGCCAGTTGCTCAGTTAATCTATGCCAGTTGCTTAGATAATCCATGCCAGTTGATTAGTTAATCCATGCCAGTTGATTAGTTAATCCATGCCTGTTGCTCAGTTAATCCATCCCAGTTGCTTAGTTAATCCATGCCAAATGCTCAGTTACCTGTACCAGTTGCACATTTAACCCATGGCAGTTGCTCAGTTAATCCATGCCAGTTGCTTAGTTAATCCATGCCAGTTGCTTAGTTAATCCATGCCAGTTGCTCAGTTAACCCATCCCAGTTTCTTAGTTAACCCATGCCAGTTGCTCAGTTAATCCATCCCAGTTTCTCAGTTAATCCATCCCAGTTGCTCAGTTAACCCATGCCAGTTGCTTAGTTAATCCATGCCAGTTGCTTAGTTAATCCATGCCAGTTGCTCAGTTAACCCATCCCAGTTTCTTAGTTAACCCATGCCAGTTGCTCAGTTAATCCATCCCAGTTTCTCAGTTAATCCATCCCAGTTGCTCAGTTAACCCATGCCAGTTGCTTAGTTAATCCATGCCAGTTGCTTAGTTAATCCATGCCAGTTGCTCAGTTAACCCATCCCAGTTTCTTAGTTAACCCATGCCAGTTGCACAGTTAACCCATGCCAGTTGCTTAGTTAATCCATGCCAGTTGCTTAGTTAATCCATGCCTGCTGCTCAGTTAACCCATGCCAGTTGCACATTTAACCCATGCCAGTTGCTCAGTTAATCCATGCCAGTTGCTCAGTTAATCCATGCCTGCTGCTTAGTTAATCCATGCCTGCTGCTCAGTTAATCCATGCCTGCTGCTTAGTTAATCCATGCCTGTTGCTCAGTTAATCCATGCCTGCTGCTCAGTTAATCCATGCCTGCTGCTTAGTTAATCCATGCCTGCTGCTTAGTTAATCCATGCCTGCTGCTCAGTTAATCCATGCCTGCTGCTCAGTTAATCTGTGCCAGTTGCACAGTTAACCCATGCCAGTTGCTCAGTTAATCCATGCCAGTTGCTTAGTTAATCTATGCCAGTTGCTCAGTTAATCCATGTCTGTTGCTCAGTTAATCTGTGCCAGTTGCACAGTTAACCCATGCCAGTTGCTCAGTTAATCCATGCCTGTTGCTCGGTTAATCTGTGCCAGTTGCACAGTTAACCCATGCCAGTTGCTCAATTAATCCATGCCAGTTGCTCGGTTAACCCATGCCAGTTGCTTAGTTAATCTATGCCAGTTGCTCAGTTAATCCATGTCTGTTGCTCAGTTAATCTGTGCCAGTTGCACAGTTAACCCATGCCAGTTGCTCAATTAATCCATGCCAGTTGCTCGGTTAATCTGTGCCAGTTGCACAGTTAACCCATGCCAGTTGCTCAATTAATCCATGCCTGTTGCTCAGTTAATCTGTGCCAGTTGCACAGTTAACCCATGCCAGTTGCTCAGTTAATCCATGCCAGTTGCTCAGTTAATCCATGCCAGTTGCTTAGTTAATCCATGCCAAATGCTCAGTTACCGTGTACCAGTTGCACATTTAACCCATGCCAGTTGCTCAGTTAATCCATGCCAGTTGCTCAGTTAATCCATGCCAGTTGCTCAGTTAATCCATGCCTGTTGCTCAATTAATCCATGCCAGTTGCTCAGTTAACCCATGCCAGTTACACAGTTAACCCATGACAGTTGCTCAGTTAATCGATGCTATTAACGCAGCTAACCCAGGCCAGTTGTGCAGTTAACTCATGCCAGTTGCTTCCGATGCAGGCAGCATGCAGACTTTCTGCGCCCTGCTCATTTAAATGATTGTAGCATGCAGACAGCGCCAAGTGAGGGGTTCGCATGAGTTCAAGCTAGCCTGCACCTCTAAACTGGAGGAGCATTTTGACTGGAGCAGGTGTTGGAAGCTGTTGTAAAAGTGAGTTTGACTTGGAAACCACACTAGAATGACACAACATGACAGAGCAGGGCTCCAAGATTTTCTGACACTGCACTGGAGACCTTGGTGGAGAACAGGAGCAATGTCATCTATCCATAGTGGGCCAGGAGGCCCTCCAGATAAATTTTGTGAAGGCAGTGGGCTGGATACCATGGCAGTCAATGCCAGGAGTCTAGTCCTGAGGACCTGGTTGCAGTGTAGCAAGAAATTCAATGACCTCAAATGAACGGTCAAGGTCAGTGAATGTAGCTTCAAAAGTCGCATCCCGGCAACTGCACCACTCGCCTCATACACTGCAGACAGCACTGTGTTGGAGCAGTACGACAGGCAAAGAGACATGGAAGAAAGACGTTAAGGGAATGAATAAGGGTGATTTATTTAGAGATACAGCACTGAAACAGACCCTTCAGCTCACTGAGTCTGTGCTGACCAAGAACCATCCATTTATACTAACCCTACAGTAATCCCATATTCCTTATCATCTACCTACACGAGGGGCAATTTACAATGGCCAATTTACCTATCACCTGCAAGTCTGTGGCAGTGGGAGGAAACCAGAGCACCCGGCGAAAACCACACAGTTACAGGGAGAACTTGCAAACTCCGCACAGGCAATAGCTAGAATTGAACCCGGGTCCCTGGAGCTGTGAGGCTGCGGTGCTAACCACTGCACCACTGTGCCGCCCTGGCGTTTGTATGCAATATGGAATGGCTTGATTTAAAAATTTGGCTTGGAGTGTTTATTTTGTAGTTACTTTTATTTTTATATTGTTTCCGAGCAGACACTGGAGTGATTGGTAAAGGAGGGAAGGTAAGTGGGATCGTTGGTGAATAGAGAATTGCGGTTGTGTCTTGTATCACAGTCGATGAGTCAATCAGTGACAGCTGAGCCAGAAAGGGACTGTGTTGGTTGCCTCCTCCTTCTCTTCCTCCTCCTCCTCAACTGATCATCATATAGCTGACGGCAAGGGCTGTGCCCTCATGATGGTGAGGTTGCGCAATATGCAGCAGACAAACTCAGATCTTGCGCACACTCTGCCGAGTACTGCAGGGCTCCTCAGGTAGCAAAAGCATTGTTTTAGCATCCTGGTGGTTTGCTCTATCAGAATTTGTTTTCATTATATGCATGTTCAGGTGTGCAAAGGTTGTGTATTAGAGTCAGGAATTATGTTGTCAAAGGGTATCCCTTATCACCCAGTAGCCACCCCTTGGTTCATCATGGTAATTCAATGCAGATGGCACAGCAGACTGCCACAGAATAAAGGGAGCATGATTGCTGGCAGGATACTGGGCATTGTCCTGTATGATACACTGAATATAGCCACACACCAGCTGGATGTTGAGGGAGTGAAATCCCTTTTCGTTGTGGTACATCTCAGAGGTGGCCTGCAGCTCCTGGAAAGCAATGCGTATGTAGTCAACGGCACTCTGCACCATGGGGAAGCCTGCAATTCTCGCGTAGCCATGTGCTTGCTCTGCAGGCTTCCCTCTGGCAAAAGAGAATGAAATGTATTCATCTCTCTTGGAATACAGAGAATGAGTGACCTTGTTACAACAGTGGATGGCAAACTGAGAAATATCACACATATCGGGCTGAATTTTATGGGCCCCCTAGGGACGGGAACGGAGGCAGGACAGAGTGCCCATCGCCCTCCCAATGCCTTCAATTTTAGTCCGGGGCAGGGAAGGCAAGGACACCTTTTGGCCCAGATAGCAAATGAGGCCATAAAGTGGTCAATTAATGGCCACTTAAGGGCCTCCTCCCACCACTGCTGGTATTTTACTAGCAGCGGGGGTGCCACCACCACATGAGAAGGCCCCTAGAGATTCAAAGTGGCCTCGGTGCAGGCTGGTTTGGGGCGGCCCCACCTCCTTGGGCAATCTGTGGCCCATGGAGGGCCCCCGGCAGCAAAGGCCACCCCTGTGGCATCACCTAACTTCCTGCCCTCAGTAGCCCACACCCCCCTCACTGTAGCTGCCTGAGTGGCCGTGGAGAACCTGCCCGCACTTACCTTCAGTCCAGTCTCCATGTCTGCTGTACCTCAATTGACTGCTGCAGTTCTAGCAGTGACCACCACTCCCGGTGATGCTGCTGGGATTGCTGAGCTTCCAGCACTCTGGTTGGCCACCTGGAGGCCAGATCCCTGTCCTTAAAGTGATGGGGACCCCAGTGCTGGGCAGTTAATTGCTTGAGTGCTGTAAGACGAAGCCGGGGTCACCCAAAGGGCCGTGGGCGGGGTTCCACTTGCCTTTTGGACCCCCTCAGCTACATAAGATCCAGCCCATCACCTGCTCCAGCCTGCAAAGTGCCTGGCGCATAAAAGTTCCTGGCCACGGTCACTTTCACAGCCAGTGGCAATGCCATTCTCGCTCTGCTCTGAGGCTGCAGTTCTGAGTGCAGTAGGTGGCAGATTTCAATGAGCATCTCCTCAGTAAAGCAGAGACATCTGACACCCTGTTCCTTGCGGAGGGTGAGGTAAGGGAATTGCTTCCTGAACACCCTGAGCAGATACGGCCTCCTGCTGAAAGCCCTCCTCCTCTTTGTTGGAGGTCCTTCTCCTGCTCTGTGTCACCTCTGCTTATTCTCCCTAGCATGCCATAAGCAAAGATGATGCAAACTACTGCACCCATGTCTGGGAGCAACTGGCTTGCGCAGAATGCTTGAAGTCAGGATGAAATCCTGCAGCCCATGCCACACCACTCTCTGTAGACTTTAGCAACTTTAAACAACTTTGGAAACCATTGAAAACGTCTACAATTGTGGCAAGCACCAGTAGAAATCATTCAGCAACTTACCTAAATGTGATGATCTCTTTAAATGGTGGACTGTCCTTCCTGTTGCTGATCGAGTGTTCAGCTGTATATGTTCAAAAGACAGCATTAGCTGGAGTGTTGAGCTCCAAAACTTTAAACGCTGATCAATGCCCCATATGCCTATTCTGCATATTTCTGGCGGGTACATCCATTACGCATGCTAACACCATCATCAAAATGGCATCTGGTGTGGTTAACATCAGAAGTGTGTGTGAGAGCCACAGACACCATTTTAGTTGCCAAACGGCACTCACAGCACCAAAAAAGTGGGCACTGCATAGCCGAATTTTGCAGCCTTCAAATGCACCCACCATACTTAGAGAAAAAAAGACCTGTGGGATTGAGACCCACAGGCTTTTCAGTCAAGCAGCGAGTTAACCTGCCTTTCTGGCCAACAATGTCTTCCATGGGCTACTCCTACTTGTGCTGTATGTGCCACTTAGTGCACTCCCCTCTGGCACACTTTCTAACTCCCCCTTGAAATGATGCTTAGGATGAATAAAGGAAATTATGGTGTATGGTACTGGACACAGAATGTCTCCATGTATAGAAGAAGAATACAAGTCACAACTTGTTCTTTGCTGAGCAGAGTTCACATGTAACTGACAGTAGGAGGAGTGTCATGCAGGCCCCCACCTGCTAAGAATGAGGCATATTAATTTTGCCACATGGACATTACATTTTAAATTGTTGCTGGGAAAAAGAGAAGGCCTGTTACAAGGACTGCCAAATCTTGGCTGGAAAAAAACATTTACATACTAACAGACATTGAAGGCAGGGAAGCGCATTCCATTCCCTGCTAAGATGATACAATACACAGAGCCAAGACATGATCAGACAAGTTAGTCACATGACTAACCTGCTTGGCAACTTGGGGGATTTCCTGAATTGTAAAAACAGTTTGAACTGACAGCCAGCAGAAAGCTGTTTGCTCCTGGACTGAAGATCTCCAGTCTGCCCCCATCTCTTTCTCACAAGCCTTTGAATCCACTGAAGACACATGAACCCCAAGAGAGAAAAGTTTCCTGCAGCGAACAAGATTTAAGAAGGGCCCCAAAGAAACGCAAGATCTACCTACAATCAAGAACTCTACAGTGAGCTCGAAGAACTGTAACAACAACTCTTCAGATATTGTCTCAAACCTTTCCATTTTATTTTTCTTCTGTTCTTTTCTGTCTCTATTTGCTTGTCTATATCGCATATGCATGCTAGTGTGGGGCACGGCGTGTATCCATAGGCATTAACCGAATTAGAGTTTAAGTTTAAGTTTAATAAATTTCAACTTTTCTTCTTTAAACCGAAGAAAGCCTGTTTGTGCTGGTTTCTTTGCCTTATAATTGGAAAGCGGTGAACAAGGATTACCTGGAAGAGGGGAGCGGAGCGGACCTGGGAGGAATCGGCATCGGAGAGGGAGAGGATAAATCCAGCCTGAGGCTCGAGGCCCGCACTTACCTGGAAGAGCGGAGCAGAGCAGACCTGGGAGGATAAACACAGACACAGTCTAGATTGTTTGAAAAAAACATCAACAGTGACATCACAGGAAAGCTGCAAGGTGACTGGTTGGTAAGTAACTGCTGTTAGAGAATAGCTCTAAATCGCTGGCTTCGTAACTAAGGTAAGAAAAGTCTACAGTTTATTTTCATATATAGTAAGTAGTGTTTTTTAGGGAGTTCTGTCGTAACGAGGACCAGGGAAGAAGGGCCCTAGAGTATATTATTTGATATTAAGCATCTTCCAAAAGGTTTAATTTAAAGGGTTAAGTCATGGCAGGAGAGCTCAAAGCTGTGGTGTGCTCCTTGTGCTCTATGTCGGAAACCGGGAACAATTCTAGTGCCCGGGACCAGCATGTGCCTCCAGCTGCAGCTCTTGGCAGCCCGGTTTCAGAGCTGGAGTGGCGGCTGGGGAATCTATGGAGCATCCACGAGGCAGAGAGTATCGTGGATAGCACATAGAGAGAGGTGGTCACACCGCAGGCTCAGACCCCACAGGCAGGAAGGGAATGGGTGACCACCAGGCAGAGCAAGAGGACTAGGCAGGCAGTGCAGGAATCTCCTGTGGCTATTCCCCTGCAAAACAGATATACTGCTTTGGATACTGTTGGGGGGAATAGCCTCTCAGGGGTAAGCAGCAACAGCCCAATTCGTTGCACCACAGTTGGTTCTGCTGCACAGGGGAGGAGTAAAAAGTGTGGGAATGCAATAGTTATAGGGGATTCAATTGTAAGGGGAATAGATAGGCATTTCTGTGGCCGCAAACGAGACTCCAGGATGGTATGTTGCCTCCCTGGTGCTAGGGTCAAGGATGTCTCAGAGCGGTTACAGGACATTCTGAAGGGGGAGGGTGAACAGCCAGTGGTCGTGGTACACATTGGTACAAACAACGTAGATTAAAAAAAGGGAGGTCCTAAAAGCAGAACATAGGGAGTTAGGAACTAAGTTGAGAAGTAGGACCTCAAAGGTAGTGATCTCAGGATTACTACCAGTGCCACGTGCTAGTCAGAGTAGAAATAGCAAGATATATCGGATGACTACGTGGCTGAAGAGATGGTGTGAGGGGGAGGGTTTTAGATTCCTGGGACATTGGGACTGGTTCTGGAGGAGATGGGACCAGTACAAACTGGATGGGTTACACCTGGACAGGACTGGGACTGATGTCTTAGGGGGAGTATTTTCCAGAGTGGTTAGGGAGGGTTTAAACTAAAATGGCAGGGGGATGGGAACCTTTGCAAAGAGTCAGAGGAGGGGGGATCAAAGACAAGAACAAAAGACAGTAAGGGGAATAAGAAAAGTGATAGGCAGAGAAATCAAGGGCCAGAATCAAACAGGGCCACAGTGAAAAATAGTGGGAAGGGGTCAAGTAATGTTGAAAAGATAAGCCTTAAGGCTTTGTGTCTTAACGCGCAGAGCATTCGCAATAAAGTGGATGAATTAATCGCGCAAATAGATGTAAACAGGTCTGAAATAGTCAGGATTACGGAGACATGTCTGCAGGGTGACCAGGGATGGGAAATGAACATCCAGGGTGTTCAGTATTTAGGAAGGACAGACAAAAAGCAAAAGGCGGTGGAATTGCATTGCTGGTTAAAGAGAAAATTAATGCAATATTGAGGAAGGATATTGGCTCTGACGACGTGGAATCTGTATGGGTAGAGCTGAGAAACACTAAGGGGCAAAAAACGTGAGTGGGGGTTGTATATAGACCCCCAAACTGTAGTGATGATGTTGGGAATGGCATTAAACAGGAAATTAGAGATGCACGTGATAAAGGAACATCTGTAATTCTGGGTGACTTTAATCTGCATATGGATTGGGCAAATCAAATTAGTCACAATACCGTAGAGGAGGAATTCATGGAGTGTATACAAGATGGTTTTCTGGACCAATATGTTGAGGAGCCAACTAATGAACAGGCCACCCTAGACTGGGTATTGTGTAATGAGAGAGGAATAATTGACAATCTAGTTGTGCGAGACCCCTTGGGGATGAGCGACCATAATATGATAGAATTCTTCATCAAGATGGAGAGTGACGTAGTTGATTCTGAGACTAGGATCCTGAATTTTAATAAGGGAAACTACGAAGGTATGAGGCACGAATTGGCTATGATGGATTGGGAAACATTACTTAAAGGGAAGACAGTGGATAGGCAATGGCAAACATTCAAAGAGCACATGGATGAACTGCAACAATTGTTTATTCCTGTCTGGCGCAAAAGTAAAATGGGAAAAGTTGTCAAACTATGGCTTATAGGGGAAATTAGAGATAGCATTAGATCCAAGGAAGAGGCATACAAATTCGCCAGGAAAAACAACAGACCTGAGGATTGGGAGCAGTTTAGAATTCAGCAAAGGAGGACCAAGGGATTGATTAAGAAGGGGAAACTAGAGTACGAGAGTAAGCTTGCGGGGAACATAAAAACTGACCGTAAAAGCTTCCATAGGTATGTGAAGAGAAAAAGATTGGTGAAGACAAATGTAGGTACTTTACAGTTGGAAACAGGGAAATTTATTATGGGGAACAAAGAAATGGCTGACCAACTAAATGCATACTTTGGTTCTGTCATCACAAAGGAGGACACAATTTATTTATTTTTTATTTTAGAGATACAGCACTGAAACAGACCCTTCAGCCCACCGAGACTGTGCCGACCATCAACCACCCATTTATACTAATCCTACATTAATCCCATTACCCTCTCACATCCCCACCTTCCCCCTACCTTTACTAGGGGCAATTTATAATGGCCAATTTACCAATCAACCTGCAAGTCTTTGGCTGTGGGAGGAAACCGGAGCACCCGGCGAAAACCCACACAGTCACAGGGAGAACTTGCAAACTCCACACAGGCAGTACCCAGAATCAAACCCGGGTCGCTGGAGTTGTGAGGCTGCGGTGCTAACCACTGTGCCGCCCAAATATCATACCAGAAATGTTGGGGAACTCAGGGTTTAGTGAGAGGGAGGAACTGAAGGACATCAGTATTAGTAGAGAAATGGTTTTGGGGAAATTGATGGGATTGAAGGCCGATAAATCCCCAGGGCCTGATAATCTACATCTCAGACTACTTAAGGAAGTGGCCCTAGAAATAGTGGATGCATTGGTGGTCATCTTCCAAGGTTCTATAGACTCTGGAACAGTTCCTACAGATTGGAGGGTAGCTAATGTAACCCCACTATTTAAAAAGGGAGGTAGAAAGAAAACAGGGAATTATAGACCAGTCAGCCTGACATAAGTAGTGGGGAAAATTCTAGAGTTCATTATCAAAGATTTTATAGCAGAGCACTTAGAGAACAGTGGTAGAATCGGACAGAATCAGTATGGATTTATGCTTGACAAATCTACTAGAATTCTTCGAGGATGTAACTAGTAGAGTTGATGAGGGGGAGCCAGTGGATGTGGTTTATTTGGACTTTCAGAAGGCTTTCAACAAAGTCCCACATAAGAGATTAGCATGTAAAATTAAAGTGCATGGGATTGGGGGTGGTGTATTGCGATGGATAGAAAATTGGTTGGCAGACAGGAAACAAAGAGTAGGAATAAACGGGTCTTTTACTGAATGGCAGGCAGTGACTAGTGGGGTACTGCAGTGATCGGTGCTAGGACCCCAGCTATTCACAATATATATGAATGATTTAGATGAGGGAACTAAATGTAATATCTCCAAATTTGCAAATGACAGAAAACTGGGTGGGAGGGTGAGTTGTGAAGAGGATGCAGAGAGGCTTCAGGGTGATTTGGATAAGCTAAGTGAGTGGGCAAATGCATGGCAGATGCAGCATAATGTGGATACATGTGAGATTATCCACTTTGGTAGCAAAAACAGGAAGGCAGATTATTATCTGAATGGCTATAAATTGAGAGAGGGGAATATGCAACAAGACCTGGGTGTTCTCGTACACCAGTCGCTGAAGGTAAGCATGCAGGTGCAACAAGCAGTGAAAAAGACAAATGGTGTGTTGGCCTTCATAGCGAGAGGATTCGAGTACAGGAGCAGGGATGTCTTGCTGCAATTATACAGGGCCGTGGTGAGGCCACACCTGGAATATTATGTGCAGTTTTGGTGGCCTTATCTGAGGAAGGATGTTCTTGCTATAGAGGGAGTGCAGCGAAGGTTTACCAGACTGATTCCTGGGATGGCGGGACTGACGTATGAGGACAGATTGAATCGGTTAGGATTATATTCGCTGGAGTTAAGAAGAGTGAGGGGAGATCTCATAGAAACCTATAAAATTCTAACAGCACTTGACAGGGTAGATGCAGGAAGGATGTTCCCGATGGTGGGGAGTCCAGAACCAGGGGTCATAGTCTAAGGATACGGGGTAAACCTTTCAGGACTGAGATGAGGAGAAATTACTTCACCCAGAGAGTGGTGAGCCTGTGGAATTAGCTACCACAGAAAGCAGTTGAAGTCAAAACATTGTATGTTTTCAAGAAGGAGTTAGATATAGCTCTTGGGTTGAAAGGGATCAGATGATATAGGGGGAAAGTGGGAACAAGTTACTGAGTTGGATGATCAGCCATGATCATGATGAATGGTGGAGCAGGCTTGAAGGGCTGAATGGCCTACTCCTGCTCCTATTTTCTATGTTTCTATGATTCACCAAAGGGGGAGCTGAAAAAACACAGTGTGTTTAAAATTAAGACCGCATTTGTTGACAAATCAAACGGTAGGTGGCGCTGTTTTGGCACATGCGCAAATACACTGCAACGTCACAGCTTGCGACTGCAGCAACTGCCAGGACTAAAGATCGCGCTGCTCAAAGAATCACACAGTGGAAACCTAACAAACACGTGGCAGCATACAATGGCCGGAGTGAGAGAGTGGAGCGGGCCGGGGAGAGTAGCGCGGGGGGCGGGGAGACCAGCGGTGACGTTGACGGTGGGGGGGGGGGGAAAGAGGGAGAGAGGGAGGGGAGAAAGAGGGAGGGAGAGAGGGAGGGGAGAAAGAGGGAAGGAGGGAGGGAGGGGAGAAAGAGGGAGGGAGGGGAGAAAGAGGGAGAGGAGAAAGAGGGAAGGAGGGAGGGACGGAAAGAGGGGAGAGGGAGGGAGGGATGGAGGGGAGAAAGAGGGAGGGAGGGGGAGAAAGAGGGAGGGAGGGGAGAGGAGAAAGAGGGAGGGAGGGGAGAAAGAGGGAGGGAGGGGAGAAAGAGGGAAGGAGGGAGGGGAGAAAGAGGGAGGGGGACAGGGAGGAGGGGAGGGAGGAGGGGAGGGAGAGGGAGGGGGGTGGGGGAGGGGGGGGAGGGGAGAGAAGTGGGGGAGGGGGAGAGTGGGGGGTGGAGCAGCGGAGCGGAAGAGGAGTGCCTTTTTCTGTGCATGCGCCAGAAACAACAGCTAAAGACTTACCGCCAGTCCCTGGACCCGGCGACACCAAGGTCTTCGCACACTCGCTCCCCGCGGCTCTCTACGGCCTCTCGCTTCCGGCCCTCTCCATTCAACCGTTCCTCCAGCTGCGGGTGCCCAATCCAGTTGCTTCTCCCCTACTTCTCCACAGTACTTCAGGCATTGCAACTGTCTGGTCCCTGCATTTTGAATGCTCCCTCTCTCCACCCCTCCCCCCTCTCCATCTTCACCTCCCCTCATCACCCACCCCTCCATCCCCCTCTTCATCCACCCCTCTATCCCCCTCCACCCACCCCTCTATTCCCCTCTTCACCCACCCCTCTATCCCCCTCTTCACCCACCCCTCTATCCCCCTCTTCACCCACCCCTCCTCTACCCCGCTACCTCCACCCCTCCCTCCACCCCTCCCTCTACCCCCTACCTCCACCCCTCCACCACAGTTGAATATCTGAAGTGCAGTTGCAAAATCGGGGAAATAGCATGCAAAACAAAGCCTCAACAGTTCTGGGGTTAATTATTGAGAAGTTTTATTAAGTTCATTAAGCATCCGAGGCACTGCTGTGCATGGATACATGAGTGTTGTGTCCAGCATTCCCGTGAGACAGACAGGCCGAGTCTCTGCTATGCACAGCTAAAGAGATTGTTCCTGGAGAGCCTTGTGGTGAATGAACGCTTGGCTCTCTATTCCACTACTGTATTGTCCATGTGAAGAAGGCAAAGTCACAAGAGTCTGAGCTCAGTCTATTCTTGGTGAATGTTCCCCAAGCGCATCCCAATGTGCATTCCCAATTCATCCATAAATGCAATGTTCCTTTCCACATCGTGACAAGCTCCGCAGCATGATCTAGTTGCCTTCGTTGCTTGAATGCTGACCTTAAGTCTCAAGGATTGTTTTCTCGACGGCATGTTTTACACGAAAAGAAATAAAGCAAATCAGAGTCAGAGCTTGCCTTCCTCCATCCACTGAAATTACTGTTGCACACACCTTTTTATGTTCTGCAGTGAAGGCACCAATTGATAACGTCGCCAATGAAGCACTTATTACCCACCTCAGATGCAGGAATCAGCACATCCTTGCGTCCTCTCCTGCACTGCCTCCTTTGCTTGAATGCCGTCCTTAAGTGTCAAGGATTGTTTTCTCAAGGGCACGTTTTACATGAAAGGAAATAAGGAAAGAACATCAGTGTCAGAGCTTCCCTCCCTCCAATGAAATTACTGTTGAGCATGCTTTGTGTTCTGCGGTAAAGGCATGTACTGATAACACTGCCAATGAATCACTTAGTACCAGCCTTTCAGTGCAGCAGCTTTTTCGGGAGCAGCGTGTGAGCGAGTGAGCAGCTGGGAAAGTCAGTTTGAAAGTAAATTTAATTTCCTTTTGTTTTTCGGCGGAGGCCAGGGGGCTGCTGGGTAAGTAAAACACTATATATTTGGGCGGTTTCTGAACCCGAGACACCACACTTGTAGTGTCTCCCACCCGCCCTTCTCCTCTAACCAAAAAAAAAAAGGACTCGGTGGGGTGTTTATAAGGTAAGGCTTTTTCGATTTCTCTGGTTTTATTGTGATTGGTAAAAACTTTTCGTTCCTTTTTCATTTAACTAAGTTTAAACTTAAGATTAAAAATGGCAGGAGATCTCAGACCCGTATCATGCTCCTCTTGCTCAATGTGGGAGCTCAGGGACATGGCTGATGACCCTGGCTCCTTCACGTGCAGGAAGTGTGTCCAGCTGCAGCTCTTGTTAGACCGCATGACGGCTCTCGAGCTGCGGATGGACTCACTTTGGAGCATGCGCGATGCTGAGGAGGTCGTGGATAGCACGTTTAGTGAATTGGTCACACCGCAGATTAGGATTGCTGAGGGAGAAAGGGAATGGGTGACCAAAAGGCAGAGAAAGAGCAGGAAGGCAGCGCAGGAGTCCCCTGCGGTCATCTCCCTCCAAAACAAGTATACCGTTTTGGATACTGTTGAGGGAGATGGCTCACCAGGGGAAGGCAGCAGTAGCCAGGTCCATGGCACCGTGGCTGGCTCTGCTGCTCAGAAGGGCGGGAAAAAGAGTGGAAGGGCTATAGTCGTAGGGGATTCGATTGTAAGGGGAGTAGATAGGCGGTTCTGTGGTCGAAAACGAGGCTCCCGAATGGTATGTTGCCTCCCAGGTGCACGGGTCAGGGACGTCTCAGATCGGCTGCAGAACATTTTAAAGGGGGAGGGTGAACAGCCAGTTGTCATTATGCACATAGGCACTAATGATATAGGTAAAAAACGGGATGAGGTCCTACAAGCAGAGTTTAGGGAGTTAGGAGCCAAGTTAAAAAGTAGGACCTCAGAGGTAGTAATCTCAGGATTACTACCAGTGCCACGTGATAGTCAGAGTAAAAATGAAAGAATAGTCAGGATGAATGCGTGGCTTGAGAGATGGTGCAGGAAGGAGGGGTTCAGATTTTTGGGACATTGGGACCGGTTCTGGGGGAGGTGGGACTATTACAAATTGGACGGTCTACACCTGGGCCGGACTGGAACCAATGTCCTTGGAGGTGCTTTTGCTAACGCTGTTGGGGAGGGTTTAAACTAATGTGGCAGGGGGATGGGAACCAATTGAGGTCAGTTGACAGTGAGGAGGTAGTAACAAAAGCCTGTAAGAAACTAGATAATGAAGTCAGTGTGACTAAGGGGAAGAGCAGGCAGGGAGCAGATGATGAATATAAAGGGACTGGTGGTCTGAGGTGCATTTGTTTTAATGCAAGAAGTGTAGTTGGTAAGGCAGATGAACTTAGGGCTTGGATTAGTACCTGGGAGTATGATGTTATTGCTATTACTGAGACTTGGTTGAGGGAAGGGCATGATTGGCAACTAAATATCCCAGGATATCGATGCTTCAGGCGGGATAGAGAGGGAGGTAAAAGGGGTGGAGGAGTTGCATTACTGGTCAAAGAGGATATCACAGCTGTGCTGAAGGAGGGCACTATGGAGGACTCGAGCAGTGAGGCAATATGGACAGAACTCAGAAATAGGAAGGGTGCGGTAACAATGTTGGGGCTGTACTACAGGCCTCCCAACAGCGAGCGTGAGATAGAGGTACAAATATGTAAACAGATTATGGAAAGATGTAGGAGCAACAGGGTGGTGGTGATAGGAGATTTTAATTTTCCCAACATTGACTGGGATTCGCTTAATGTTAGAGGTCCAGATGGAGCAGAATTTGTAAGGAGCATCCAGGAGGGTTTTCTAGAGCAGTATGTAAATAGTCCAACTCGGGAAGGGGCCATACTGGACCTGGTGTTGGGGAATGAGCCCGGCCAGGTTGTTGAAGTTTCAGTAGGGGACTACTTTGGGAATAGTGATCACAATTCCGTAAGCTTTAAAATACTCATGGACAAAGACGAGAGTGGTCCTAAAGGAAGAGTGCTAAATTGGGGGAAGGCCAACTATACCAAAATTCGGCAGGAGCTGGGAAATGTAGATTGGGAGCAGCTGTTTGAAGGTAAATCCACATGTGATATGTGGGAGGCTTTTAAAGAGAGGTTGATTAGCGTGCAGGAGAGACATGTTCCTGTGAAAATGAGGGATAGAAATGGCAAGATTAGGGAACCATGGATGACAGATGAAATTGTGAGACTAGCTAAGAGGAAAAAGGAAGCATACATAAGGTCTAGGCGGCTGATGAAAGACGAAGCTTTGAAAGAATATCGGGAATGTAGGACCAATCTGAAACGAGGAATTAAGAGGGCTAAAAGGGGTCATGAAATATCTTTAGCAAACAGGGTTAAGGAAAATCCCAAAGCCTTTTATTCATATATAAGGAGAAAGAGGGTAACTAGAGAAAGGATTGGCCCACTAAAGGACAAAGGAGGAATGTTATGCTTGGACTCAGAGAAAATGGGTGAGATTCTAAACGAGTACTTTGCATCGGTATTCACCGAGGAGAGGGACATGACGGATGTTGAGGTTAGGAACAGATGTTTGATTACTCTAGGTCAAGTCGGCATAAGGAGGGAGGAAGTGTTGGGTATTCTAAAGGGCATTAAGGTGGACAAGTCCCCAGGTCCGGATGGGATCTATCCCAGGTGACTGAGGGAAGCGAGAGAGGAAATAGCTGGGGCCTTAACAGATATTTTTGCAGCATCCTTAAACACGGGTGAGGTCCCGGAGGACTGGAGAATTGCTAATGTTGTCCCCTTGTTTAAGAAGGGTAGCAGGGATAATCCAGGTAATTATAGACCGGTGAGCCTGACGTCAGTGGTAGGGAAGCTGCTGGAGAAGATACTGAGGGATAGGATCTATTCCCATTTGGAAGAAAATGGGCTCATCAGTGATAGGCAACATGGTTTTTGTGCAGGGAAGGTCATGTCTTACCAACTTAATAGAATTCTTTGAGGAAGTGACAAAGTTGATTGATGACGGAAGGGCTGTCGATGTCATATACATGGACTTCAGTAAGGCGTTTGATAAGGTTCCCCATGGCAGGCTGATGGAGAAAGTGAAGGCGCTTGGGGTCCAAGGTGTACTAGCTAGATGGATAAAGAACTGGCTGGGCAACAGGAGACAGAGAGTAGCAGTAGAAGGGAGTTTCTCAAAATGGAGACGTGTGACCAGTGGTGTTCCACAGGGATCCGTGCTGGGACCACTGTTGTTTGTGATATACATTAATGATTTGGAGGAAAGTATAGGTGGACTGATTAGCAAATTTGTAGACGACACTAAGATTGGTGGAGTAGCAGATAGTGAAGGGGACTGTCAGAGAATACAGCAGAATATAGATAGATTGGAGAGTTGGGCAGAGAAATGGCAGATGGAGTTCAATCAGGGCAAATGCGAGGTGATGCATTTTGGAAGATCCAATTCAAGAGTGAACTATACAGTAAATGGAAAAGTCCTGGGGAAAATTGATGTCCAGAGAGATTTGGGTGTTCAGGTCCACTGTTCCCTGAAGGTGGCAACGCAGGTAAATAGAGTGGTCAAGAAGGCATACGGCATGCTTTCCTTCATCGGACGGGGCATTGAGTACAAGAGTTGGCAGGTCATGTTACAGTTGTATAGGACTTTGGTTCGGCCACATTTGGAATACTGCGTGCAGTTCTGGTCGCCACATTATCAAAAGGATGTGGATGCTTTGGAGAGGGTGCAGAGGAGGTTCACCAGGATGTTGCCTGGTATGGAGGGCGCTAGCTATGAAGAGAGGTTGAGTAGATTAGGATTATTTTCATTAGAAAGACGGAGGTTGAGGGGGGACCTGATTGAGGTGTACAAAATCATGAGAGGTATAGACAGGGTGGATAGCAAGAAGCTTTTTCCCAGAGTGGGGGTTTCAATTACTAGAGGACACGAGTTCAAAGTGAAAGGGGAAAAGTTTAGGGGGGATATGCGTGGAAAGTTCTTTACGCAGAGGGTGGTGGGCACCTGGAACGCATTGCCAGCGGAGGTGGTAGATGCGGGCACGATGGAGTCTTTTAAGATGTATCTAGACAGATACATGAATGGGCAGGAAGAAAAGAGATACAGAAGCTTAGAAAATAGGCGACATGTTTAGAGAGAGGCTCTGGATCGGCGCAGGCTTGGAGGGCCGAAGGGCCTGTTCCTGTGCTGTAATTATCTTTGTATCTTTCTTTGTTCACCTCAGCTGTAGGAGTCAGGATGATGTTACTGACCCTATCTCATGATGGTTCAATGCTGCTCTCAGGGAAAACATGAATGATGTGAGGGTGCTGGAAAAGAAGCACATTTCTTTTGGACTATGAACATAAAGCTGGCCATTTAGCCCAGCTGTTCTCTGCTAGTGGTTATGCTACTCGTGCGTCTTCCCATCCATTCCCATTTAATCCTGCCTACTACTATCAGCATCACCTTCCATTTCTTTCACTCTTACCTACCTTTGCCTTAAAGCAACATTGAGGATGGAGAACGGTGTGGCTGCACTCCCACCTCACCAGTTGTGTACGCAGCAAGAGCATTCACATTTGTGCTACCACTGTACACGGCATGCTTGTTTCTTTTAGTGCTCAGTCTCTTCTTGCTGAATGTTCTCCAAGTGCTTGACCCCTTTGGACGTCCTCTCTGCTTGACAGGCAGCAGCTGACAATTGCGGAGTCTCACAAGGCTCTGCATGGTTGTTTCAAAGGCGGATGAGGAAACAGGTGGCTGTGTGTCCATGTGCACTGCTCGGATGGGTGCAGGAACAGGTGACTGTGTAACTGAACAGCAAGGAGAGGGTACCGCAGGTGGGGGAAGTGGAGCTTTGAACAGGCAGGCATATGTATGGTCCATCAGATCATTAGGCCAGGGGGTGAAACGCTCAGGATCCAGGGATTGTGGCACGCGACTGATGTCCAGCGCGCGGCCACCTCCATCCGAAGGTGCTTCCGGGCAATTGTTGGGCATAGTAAATGGCTCCATCTCATCAGCCAGTCCTTGCTGCCAGCAGAGAATCTGTCACCGCAGCCAGTCCAGTTTCCTCATGAATGATGCCGTTCCACTCTGCAGAACGGCCTGTTCTCAAGTTTACTGCTGAAGTCGTCATAACTCTTGAACTCCAGTTCAGGAAGGCTATTAAGGGACCACACGGGAAACATGAGATGAGATAAGAAATACAGAATGCACTCCATTGAAACGTTACAAAAACGAAAGTGACCGTTTAGATGGAAGGTTGTTCGCTGGACTGCAGCACATGTACAGCCTGCACACAGCAACTCACAACAGGGACTGGAGCACATGCGGTGCCCCAGACAATGGAAATGTTTTCAGAGCAATTTACAACAGGGACTGGAGCACATGCGGTGCCCCAGACAATGGAAATGTTTTCAGAGCAATTTACAACAGGGACTGCAGCACATGCAGTGCCCCAGACAATGGAAATAGTTTCAAAGTAACTTACAACGGCAGAGCAACTTACCTTGGCACAATCTCCTCTGTCTAATAAAAATGAAGCAAATCTCCAAAACGACTAAATAATTCAGAGAAAATGCCCGACGAAACCTCTCCTCCTTCCACTTTCAAAAACTCGTGCCGAAGCTTTGACGCATGCGCAGAGGCCAACCTGGCGCATTGCCCGAGGAAGATGACATTACGCGATGACGTCATCTGCGCATGCGCAAAGCGGTCCTGGCAAGCCAGACCGCAGCGCATGCGCAGAGAGCAGGAGACCATGTGCGCACCCAGGCGCAGTCTGATGACGTCAGCGTTGCCAAGCGTTGTCATGAATCACTTTGTAAAATTAAACCCTGTTACAGTAAGGCCAGGTGAAGGGTAAAAGGGAACCTTAGACCTCTTTCTCACTTGGCCATAACAGAAATTTGGGTATTAGCGTCCAGAATTTTACCCACAGACAAATGAGAGAAATTAGAAGTGGGAAGCCAAATTGTTTGCAATCAAAAAGGAGCAAGATTTCAATACAGGTTTTCTTGTGGTTGTGTGTGCTTGAATAATAACATGTCTGCAACTGAAGCGAGTAGCTCTCCAAGCCAGGGGGCAGTAACTTGGGATAAGTTAAAAGCACTGTCTATGGAGGAGTTGAGGAAAATGGCTGAGCAGTGTGGGATCACTGTACATGGTAAGGTTAGGAAGTCTGAACTCCTAAGGCGAGTGGCCAACCATTTTTCCTTGGAATCTGAAGAAGCAGAAACAGGGTTAGAAGCAGACTCCGACAGGGTACTGGTAGCAAAGATACAATTGGAACAGAGGAAGCATGGATTTAAGGAAAGACAGCGGGAGAAAGGGAGAGCCTTCCAGAAGGAACATGAAGAGAAAGAAAGAGAGGAGAGAGAACGAGAAGCACAGCAGAAGAAACAAGAGAGAGAGGAGAAAGAGAGAGAACGAATATTTCAGAAAGAATGTGAAGAAAGAGAGCTGAAGCGGCTTGAGTTAACTAGGGGCCGACAGAGTAACCCCAGTGAAAGCACGGCCAATATGGAGCAGAGTAATTCAGGGCTGTGTACAAAATTGTTAAAACTAGCTCAACTAATGCCAAGATTCAATGAGGAGGATGTCGAAGAATTTTTGTGTCCTTTGAGAAATTGGCATGGCAGCTAAAATGGGCAGCTGAGACCTGGCCTCTTTTATTACAAAGCAATCTAGCTGGAAAAGCCCATGAGGTCTATTCTCTGTTGCCAGATGAGAGTTAATCAAATTATGAACTGACCAAAAATGCTATCCTCAGGGCATATGAATTAGTACCCGAAGCCTATCACCAAACGTTTAGAACCCTCAGAAAGCAAGCTAATCAAACTTATCTGGAGTTTGAAAGGAGTAAGCAGCTGGCTTTTGAACAGTGGCTGCGGTCTCTTAAAGTACAACTCGGCTATGAGAATCTCAGAGAAGTAATTCTGTTTGAAGAATTTAAACACTCTCTCCCACTCTCCATAGAGACCCATGTAGAGGAGCAGTAGGTTCAGAGAGCCAGGCAAGCGGCCTTTCTGGCCAATTAGTTTGCTTTAATTTATAAGTCGTTTTCCCAGGGGAGAACTTTTCCTAGTCACCCCCACAAATCTGAAAAGGACTAAGGATGGGAAGGTGATAAACGCCCATGCAGTCCTGGGAGAGAAAGGAAAGCAGGAGACAAAGGGGGCCCTCTTCCAACCAAAAAGGAAGGTGCTGTATGCAAGAGTGAGACCCGGAGATCTCTGTGCTTCAATTGTAATAAGGCAGGATATTTAAAAGCTGACTGCTGGAAACTAAAGGGAAAACCTGTAGGGTCAATCAGGGCACACCCGCTCAGTGAAGAACGAAACCTGATGGAAAGCACAGCAGAACAAGCTGTGGCTTTAACCGCCGTAAGAGTGAGACCCAGGAAGTCTACTGCTGCAAGTGCAGGAACATTTAATAGGATTCCTGAAGGTTATCAGGGTTTTGTGTCTGAAGGGAGAGTAACCCCATACCCTTCGAGTGGGGCAAGCAAGCCCATAGTGATTTTCAGGGACACAGGGGCCACGAGATCCCTTTTACTGGGAAAAGGCCTGACCTTTCCCCCAGAGAGTGCTTTCCTCACCAAAATGGTGGTGAATTGTATTGGAGGGCAGTATATGCCTGTACCTGTACACCGGGTGCACCTGGAGTGGAACCTAGTTTTGGGACCAGTGACCGTAGGGATTGCCCCTAGTTTGCCTGTGGACGGGGTTGACCTGCTTCTAGGTAATGATCTGGCGGGGGTGAAGGTGGTAGCCCCCTAGTAGTGAAAGAAAGGCTGCAGGAGGTCAGAGAGACAGGGCAGTGGTGGGAGACGGACCCCTGCAGTTTCCCTGAATGTGTAGTGGATAAGGCCATGATCAAACCAGCTCCTCCAGAGGATACTGCATTGGCACTGCAGGCAGATGACCATGAGGTCTGTCTGTCTGAGACTTTCTTTGGAAAGTTAGGAGACCCAGGTTTTGAATTAAATGGATTTTCCCTCGCTGAGGCTCAGCGAGCCGACCCAGTATTGCAAGAGGCTTCCCAGTCTGAAAGTGAAGCAGAGGGAGTCCCTGATTGCTACTATTTAAAGAATGACGTACTGATGAGGAAATGGAGTTCTCCTCACAGACCTGAGAGCAAGGAATGGACAGTAGTTCACCAGTTAGTGGTGCCGCAGAGTTACTGGAGAGAAATCTTAAGAAGAGCCCACTAAACTACAGTGGCTATACATGCCAGCATCTTTCTTTTTTTTTCTTTTGGGCCTCCTTATCTCGAGAGACAATGGATACGCGCCTGGAGGTGGTCAGTGGTTTGTGAAGCAGCGCCTGGAGTGGCTATAAAGGCCAATTCGGGAGTGACAGGCTCTTCCACAGGTGCTGCAGAGAAATTTGTTTGTTGGGGCTGTTGCACAGTTGGCTCTCCCCTTGCGCCTCTGTCTTTTTTCCTGCCAACTACTAAGTCTCTTCGACTCGCCACAATTTAGCCCTGTCTTTATGGCTGCCCGCCAGCTCTGGCGAATGCTGGCAACTGACTCCCACGACTTGTGATCAATGTCACACGATTTCATGTCGCGTTTGCAGACGTCTTTATAACGGAGACATGGACGGCCGGTGGGTCTGATACCAGTGGCGAGCTCACTGTACAATGTGTCTTTGGGGATCCTGCCATCTTCCATGCGGCTCACATGGCCAAGCCATCTCAAGCGCCGCTGACTCAGTAGTGTGTATAAGCTGGGGGTGTTGGCCGCTTCAAGGACTTCTGTGTTGGAGATATAGTCCTGCCACCTGATGCCAAGTATTCTCCGAAGGCAGCGAAGATGGAATGAATTGAGACGTCGCTCTTGGCTGGCATACGTTGTCCAGGCCTCGCTGCCGTAGAGCAAGGTACTGAGGACACAGGCCTGATACACTCGGACTTTTGTGTTCCGTGTCAGTGCGCCATTTTCCCACACTCTCTTGGCCAGTCTGGACATAGCAGTGGAAGCCTTACCCATGCGCTTGTTGATTTCTGCATCTAGAGACAGGTTACTGGTGATAGTTGAGCCTAGGTAGGTGAACTCTTGAACCACTTCCAGAGCGTGGTCGCCAATATTGATGGATGGAGCATTTCTGACATCCTGCCCCATGATGTTCGTTTTCTTGAGGCTGATGCCAGCATACGAAAGACCAAAGCCCACATAAGACAGAAGTTAGACTGGCCAAAACTCCACAAAGATGTGGTGGAGTACTGCAGGAGTTGCCACAAGTGCCAAGTTGAGGGGAAACCCCAACCTACAATGAAACCTGCACCCCTAAGTCTTGTACCGGTGTTAGGAGGACCCTTCAGCAGAGGGCTGGTGAACTGTAGGGGACCCCGCCAAGAACAAAAGGGGACAGGCAGGCATAAGGCTGGCAAACAGTTAGACAAGGAAGTGGAAAATGTGACCAAGAGGGCAAGTTAAAGTAAGTCCAGGAGGAATCCCGGATGAAAACCCCTACTGTTTGGTCAGCCAACACCGAACAAATTTGAAAAGTTAGACCCCACATCTTACTATGTAAATGCAGACAATAGAAGCACCCCACCAGAGTTGCTAACAGCATTTACAGGAACCTGCAGAGACAAAGAAAGACCAAAATATACAAAATGGGTGGTTTTATTTTAATAAAAAAAAGTCAACAGATGAAACTCTCCGCCGAACAAAGGCAGAGAAACAGTGAGGGTGATGCCTCACCTAGTTGAAGTGTCACAGGGGAGTGCAGTAGAGTCTGCACAAATACCTGCAGGCAGGAGTGTCCCAGAGAACAAAGGGGAGATTAGCAAAGAGTCTTCCCACAGTGAGAAAAAAAGGGAAGCACCCATCCCCTGAAGTCAAAAGCCTTTGCATGACTCAGCAAAGCACTGAAAGAGAGTTCAGACTAGACCCTCTCACTACTGACCCTGTTTAAAAAAGAATTACCTCAGCAGGAACAAAGACCCTGCCAGCCATAGAAATGGGCAAACGGAAGTGAAACTTCCCAAAAAAAAAAGAACCACATGTTTTTTGGGAAGCCAAGCAGGGGGCAATTAAAGCAGCACTGGCACCAAGAGAAGATAGGCTATAATAAACTGTAGGATTTATAAATGAATGGAAATGAATGAGAGAAATACATGTTTTTTCTGTATCTTATATTTTCTCTCAACCCTTTTAACGCAATGCACTTTTCTCAAATCGCATTTCATTCCCCTAGGTATGGAGGTATCATGCAAGCCCCCACCTGCCAAGAATGAGGCATATTAATTTTGTCACATAGACATTAAATTCCAAATTGTTGCTGGGAAGAAGAGAAGGCCTATTACAAGGACTGCCAGACCTTGGCTAGAAAAAAAAATTTACATACTAACAGACATTGAAGGCCGGGAAGCGCATTCCATTCCCTGCTAAGATGATATAATACACAGAGCCAAGACATGGTCAGACCAGTTAGTCACATGACTAACTTGCTTGGCAACCTGGGGGGTTTTCTGAATTGTACAGTTTGCACTGAGAACCTGCAGAAAGCTGTTTGCTTCTGGACTGAGAAGTTCTCTCTCCCATCTGCTTGCATCTCTTTCTCACAAGCCTTTGAATCCACTGAAGATACATGAACCCCAAGAGAGAAAAGTCTCCTACAGTTAACAACAGTAACAACAGCTCTTCAGATATTGCCTCAAACCTTTCCACTTTATTTTTGTTCTGCTCTTTTCTGTCTCTATATGAGTGTGTATATCACGTATGCATGCTAGTGTGGGGCATGGCATGTATCCATAGGTGTTAACCGAATTAGAGTTTAAGTTTAATAAATTTCAACTTTTCTTCTTTAAACCTAAGAGAGCCTGTTTGTGCTGGTTTCTTTGCCTTATAATTGGAAAGCAGTGAACAAGGATTTACCAAAGGGTGAGCTAAAAAAAGTGTGTTAAAAAATAAAACCCTGTTACAGTAAGACCAGGTGAAGGCTGAAAGAGAACCCTAGACCTCTTCTCACCTGGTCATAACAAGGAGGAACATGATGGTTTCATGATATTGTTTTGTGCCAGTTAATATGGGGTAAAATAGGATGAGAAGTGGAAGTTTTTATAAATTTGAGCCAGCACGTGCCTTCAAACTCCCCTATCTGTGATGCCCTCTGTGATTTTTCTCCCCAGGGTTTGAAATGTTTCTTTTTCATAGCAGGTAAGCAGCCAAAGATTTTTGAAGGCACCACCTGTCACAGTTCTCTCAAGTGTTGCAGGTTGCCTTGCTTTTGTAAAAGAATTCAAAAGTGAAATAGCATGCAGTAAAATCCCTGTCTCATCATTCAAACAGTAATGAGAGAGGAGATGATGGGTGCCTTTGATAAGTAATTACGTTGTGGAATGAATCCACCTAAGGATGTGAGTGAAGGGACACTTACCACATGTCATTTTCAAAATTCATGTCTTTGTTTTTAAATCTTTTTATGACCTCAGTCCACCCATCCTTTAATGTTTTTCTGTTTTCCTGTGTTCCTGCATGCATTTTCTGTTGCTGTAACAGCAGAATTCTTTATGCCTCTCATGTTCTCTGCTCTACCATTGCTGGCCATTTATTCAACCAATACATTCCTACCTCCTGGAATTTCTGCACAGTTCCCTCTAACATGTTGCCTTCCTTCCTGCTTTCAAAAACTTCCTCAAAACCTTCACCTTTGACTGTTCCTTCAGTTCCACAGCACAGCATCCCCCTTTCCTGTTCATATTCTGTATCCTTTTTCGCATTATTGTTAAGTACTCTTGATATGTCTCCCTACACATGAGGAGCATTATATAAATGCAGGTTGTTGTAAAGAAAGGCTAAGCATCATGGCTACTGTTTTGATTCTAATCAACTTTTCCTTTTATGTCTATTTTTTAATTCATGCAAAGTTTTTGTGGGACTGATAAATCAGGGAGCCACTTGTTATCTGAACACATTGCTTCAAACATGGTTCTTGACACCAGAAGTTCGACATTGCTTTGACAGGTAGGCATTAGAATTACTTCATCCTGCTAAAAGAGTGCTACTTTTTAAATGTCAGTAAAAGTTCTGTAAATGTAAAGATACAGAATTAGAAAAGTCTAGAAATGAGAAATTTGGTCAACTCTTATTCAGAAATTGAGAAACAATTGTATGATGCAGTCAGAGCACAAGAGGCTAGAAAATACAACTTGAGGTGATTTATTAGATCTGAGATTTGGAGAAGTGCAGTGCAATTTGGGCAAACTGCACCCTTCCAGTACCCAGGCAGTGGGACGGGGGTTGGCAGAGGAGGGGAAATACGATGACAGCAAGTCTACTACCTGAAATTGCGTATTATTCAGTGCTGATTGCTAATCAAATCAGAATGGCCTAAATAGGAGATAGAAAAATAAAAATATTCGATGGGTGCAAGTGACATGTGCACCACTCAAGTGCCAGGCAATGACCATCTCAAACAAGAGAGAATCTAACCATCTCCCCTTGACTTTCAATGGCATTACCATTGCTGAATCCCCTACAATCAGCATCCTGGGGGTCACCATTAACCAGAAACTGACCAGGACTTGCCACATAAATGCTGTGGCTGCAAGATCAGGTCAGAGGCTGAGAATTCTGTGGCAAGTAACTCTCCTCCTGACTCCACAAAGCCTGTCCACCATCTACAAGGCATAAGCCAGGAGCGTGATGGAATACCCTTCACCTGCCTGCATGGGTGCAGCTCCAACAACACTCAAGAAGCTTAACACCATCCAGGGCAAAGCAACCCGCTTGATTGGCACCCGATCCACCGCCTTCAACATTCACTTCCTCCACCACCAGCGCACTGTGGCAGCAGTGTGTTCCATATACAAGATGCACTGTAGCAATTCACCAAGGCTCCTTTGACAGCACCTTCCAAACCTACGACCTCTACCATCTAGAAGGACAAGGGCAGCAGATGCATGGGAACACCACCACCTGCAGGTTCCTCTCTAAGCCACACACCATCCTGACTTGGAACTATATTGCTGTTCCTTCACTGACACTGGGTCAAAATCCTGGAACTCCCTTCCTAACAGCACTGTTGGTGTACCTGCACCCACATGGACTGCAGTGGTTCAGGAAGGCAGCTCACCATGGCCTTCTCAAGGGCAATTAAGAATGGGCAATAAATGCTGGCCTTGCCAGCGATGCTCATATCCCCCGAACGAGTTAAAAAAAGAGTTGTTCTTAATGTGAAGTATTTTGTTGGGTTGGTTAGAGAAACTATTATGTGCATCTTATTAGTCCTATTACAACCCCCACCCTCCCTCCCCACCACCACCACCCCTGTTATTGAATGGTAAAATTGGGGTGAGGAAAATATTGTCTCCAGCATTTACGTTGCTCACTTTGAGAAGTACAAATGATATATAAAACAAATAATGTTTTTCATATTACAGAAACAAAGGGCTGAAAAATAGAATTACATTTTCAAACTTCAGCAAAGGGAAAGAAATATCCATAAAATGCACACATTAATCCATTACATAAAATGGAATACCAGACAAACCATTAGGCAGTGTATTGGTTCCGCTAAAAATGTGAAGTTCCTGCTTATTTAGCAGCATATCAGTTATCCCTAAAGTTAGTTAGGACTGGAAGCTTACCATATTGTAAGTTGCATTAGCAGGACCTTTGTGCCTTACCATTCTATGGCATAGTCCTAGTGTACTTTTTTGAACAAGTATGTTTGGGGGTGAAATTCCTCAACATAAAAAAACTGTTTGAATACTAAGTAGCATTTCCCATTTTCTACTCACATGAAGTATTCATTAAAATTATTGACAGGAAGAATTTCACCCTCTTTGTTTATGTGCCCAAGTATTTATTTGCAAAAGCTCCATTTTTTCCCAGGTTTGAAACAGAGGTGCCTTTTATATGCAAATTGCAAAGCCTGTTCAAAAAATTAGAAAGCAGAAATGAAATGTGTTTGAGCACGGAGGAGTTGACCACAAGCTTGAGACTGAATGGTAAGTACTGGACAAATGTATCCATTTATCTTCTATGTATCTATATAATCTACTTATCCATAACAAAAACAAATGTTTCTAAAATTCTCAGTATTCTGCTGCCTGGTGCATTTGTCACTTTTCTGTGATAGAGTTGGCCCATTAAGTGAAGCTCTTGTTGTGAAAGCTTGAGAATGTATTCGAAAATTGCAAAGGCCAAGCTGTGAATCGGTGGTGTATGCCAGAAGCGAGAGATTGGCAAAGTAAGACTTTACTTTTGCAGCGCAATAGTCATTTAGTTGAACAATAGTTTATCTTGGTGTATTGTGGCTACATTCTTGACTTTATCACAATGTGTTGAGGATCTTCTGGAATTTAAAAAAAAATTTTCAGGAGGAAGGATCTGGATTTCTACCATTTCCTAAAATCCTTGTACCACCTAGCATGAGGAAAGTAAGGGTTTTGTAAGTTTCGGTACATTTTCTTATAAGGATGAACAGGAACAAGATGACAAGCAAATGTCAGAAAATGCCTGAGAGTCTGTTCATAGACTTTTGAATGTTTCTATTCCCTCTCTCCAAAAAGAAAAAAGAATATACTGAGTACAATTGAAATAGACACAGAAGGAAAAGTGAGGGAAAGAAAGGCTCAAAAAAGATGTACAAAAGTAAACAGTGTCTGCTGACGTACACTGTAGTCAGCACAGAGTGGTTGTAAACAAAGTGCATCATGACCAGAGTGTTGGGATTTAGTGCAAGTAGGAATTCGGTGCCAAGTGGGAAGTAAGTGCTGCTTTTTGCTTCCAATATTTGTAGTGGTTCATGTTACAGGTAAATATTTAATTTAATCTGCCTGTAACTTAAACTGGATCAAGTACTTAGTTAAAATATCAAAAACTATAAACTAAGTTGATTAAATGCATAGACTACTTAATTAAATAAATGAAACAGCCTTATATAGGGTTGGCAGTGCAGTTGGTGTAATGCAATTGCAGTACGTGGTAGTTTGTGGAGGGCATTACGACTCTGGACAATCACATCTGCAGTAAGTGTCTGCATCATGAGGAACTTCAGCTGAGAGTTGTTGAGCTGGAGTCTGAGGTGGCAGGCATTGCGGGACATCAGGTAGGGTCAGCAGGGAGGGCACTTTAATGCATGATGTAGTCACATCCATTAGGTTAGAAAGTGCTGCAGGTCTGGTTAGTGGACAGGAGGGTGTGACTGGAGTTAGGCAGGTAAGAGGATCCCAGGTGCAGTGCTAGAGGAAATTCAGCCTTTATCCATATCCAACAGGTACAAGGTTCTTGCTGCCTGTGTGAATGAGGGCACAATGTACAGGGTGGATGAGCAAACTGATCATGGCACCCCGGTACTGGAGGTTGTGTTACCTGCTCAGTATCTGTGTTAAAGACGTTTCCTCATGGATGGTGAAGAATTTGGAGTGAGAGGGGGAAGATCCAGTTGTTGTGGTCCACATAGGAATCAACAACATATGTAGAATGAGGAATGAGGTTCCCCTGAGGAAGTTTGAGGAGCTAGGGACAAAATTAATAAGTAGAACCTCAAAGGTAATAATCTTTGGATTGTCATCTGAGCCACACACAAATTGGCATAGGTTTGAACAGTTCAGAGAGTTGAATGAGTAGCTCAAAGAGTGGTGTGGGAGACAGTGATTTCAATTCGTTGGGCAATGGGATCAGTCCTTGGTAAGGATGAAGTTGTTCCATTGGGGCAGGGTCCACTTAAAATTGCTGGGTGCAGTGTCCTGATGAATTGTACACCTAGGGCTGTGGATAGAGCTTTAAACTAAAAAAGGGTGGGTGAGGGTTCAAGTGAGGGGAATTATAAAAATCGAAAGAGAAAGGCTGGAATTTTACGCCCCCCCACCTCCAAAGAGCGGGAAGGTGGCAGGGGTGGGGTGGGTGGGGAGGTGGCGTAAAATGGAGTGGGAGGCTCAGGGTGCCCTTCCCGACCCACTCCCACCTCCACTGCCACTTAAGGCAGGGCGATAAACAACCCGCCTGCCCGCCCCAGGCCAATCAAGGCCCTTAAGTGGCTAGTTAACGGCAACTTAAGGGCCTCCGCCTGCAACCATGAGGATTTTATCTTTGGTAAGAGGGCGACCCAGGGCTAAGAAAAGCCGCTTAACAAAAGCAGGCAGTTCTCTGATGGCCTGGTGGGGGGTGCATTATGATTGGGCATCCTGTGCCTGACAGAGGGCCACCCCCATTGCCTCAACCACCCCGAACACCCAACACGCACCCCCCCCACCCCCCATCCCCCCAATCAACCACCCTTGCCTCGTCAGGGCCTTACCGATCACCCCCGGCGAGGCACCAAAAACTTAACGGTTCCAGGGCTACCCAACATCATCTTCTTGAGGCTAGGCTGCAGACCCAGCAGTGGCCACCGCTCCCGGTGGCACTGCTGGGACTAAGAGCTGCTAGCCCGCTGATTGGCCAGCAGCTCCATTAGGCAGGACCTCCTGCCTCAAGCGGGTGAAAGTCCCGCCTCAAACAATTAAAGGCCGGGGGACTGCAAAATGCGGGTTAGATCCCCAGGCCAAATGGAAGCAGGTTCGCCACTGACTTATCAGTCGGTGGCTGGCTCCCGTCCGCCGAGGGAAAAATCCCAGCCCAAGTCAAGGCCACAGAGCAGTGTCGTGATTTGGATAAAGAGAGTGTGAGGGGAAGGAAGAAAATGTTTAACAATAAGACATCAACGAATAAGGTCAAATGGGGAAAAATAATAAACAATTAAAATTAAAGACGCTTTATCTGGATGCATGGAGCATTTGTAACAAGATCAATGAATTCATGATACAAATAAAGATAAATTGGTTTGATCTAATTGCCATTACAGAGATGTGGTTGCGTGGTGACCAAGTACAGGAACTAAACATTCCAGGTTACTTGACATTTCAGGAAGACAGACAAAATGGAAAAGGAAGGGGAATAGCATTGATAATAAAGGATGATATAACAATAGTGGGGAAGGACCTTGGACTGGAAGAGCAGGAGGTAGAATCAATATGGGTGGAGAAATATCAAGGATCAGAAAATGTTGGTGGGAGTAGATTAAAAGTAGTGAACATTAAAAGAACATTTGAAAAAAAAATCATAATTCTGAATAAATCTACATTCCATTGAGAAGTAAAACTTCCACCAGAAAAGTGATCAATCCGTGGCTAACTAAAAAGATGAAGAATAGTAATAGGTTAAATGAAGAAGCTGCTGAGGGTTGTGAGAGCTTTAGTTACCAGCAATGGCTGCCCAAAAAAAGATAAAGGATAAAATAGAATATGAGATTAAACTAGCAAGAAATATGAAGACAGATTGTAAGAGCTTCTACAAGTATATAAAAAGGAAGAGTGTAGCAAAAGTAAACGTTGGTCCCTTAGAGACTGAGGAGAAATTATTATGGGGAATGAGGAAATGGCGGAGACATAGAACAAATATTTGTGTCTGTCTTCACAGTAAAAGATAGAAAACACATAGCAGAAATAGTGAAGAATTGAGAGTCTAATGAGAGTGAGGAACTTAAAGTAATTAATATTAGAGAAGAGAATGTATTGGAGAAATTGATGGGACTGAAAGCTGACAAATCCTCTGAATTTGATGTCTTCTGTCCTAGTGATCTAAAAGAGGTGGCTGCAGAGATAGTGGATGCACTGGTTGTGATCTTCCAAAATTCCCTAGATATTGGAACAGTCCTAGTTGAATGGAAGTCAGCACACCTCTATTCAAGAAAGGACAGCGAGAGAAAACAGGGAACTACAGGTCAGTTAGCCTGATAGCAGCTATCAGGAAAATGCTGGCATCTATTACTAAGGAAGTGGTCACAGGGCAGTTAGAAAATCTAAATGTAATGAAGCAGAGTCAGCACGCTTTATAAAATGGAAGTCGTGTTTGACAAATCTATTAGGGTTCTTTGAGTATGTAACTAGCAGGGTAGATAAAGTGGATATAGTATATTTGGATTTTCAAAAGGCATTCGATAAAGTTTGTCACGCAAAGTAAGGGCTCATGGGGTATTGGGTAATATATTAGCATGGATAGAGAGTTAGTTTAAAGAACAGAAAACAGAGTGGGGATAAATGGGTCATTTTCAGGTTGGTAGTGGTACAGTAAGGATTAGTGCTGGGGCCTCAGCTATTTACAATCTATATTAATGACTTAGATGAAGGTACTAAATGTAACTTATCCAAGTTTGCTGATGATACCTAGCTAGGTGGAAAAGTAAGTGGTGAGGAGCATGCAAAGATTCTGCAAAGGAATATGAATATAATTAGGTTAAGTGAGCAGGCTAGATCGCAGATGGAGTGTAATCTGGGGAAATGTGAGGTTATTCACTTTGGTAGGAAGAATAGAAAAAACAGAATACTTTTTAAATGGTGAGAAACTGTTAAATGTTGGTGTTCAGAGGAATTTGGATGTCCTTGTACACAAAACACAAAAAGTTAACATGCAGGAACAGCAAACAATAAGGAAGGCATATGGCCTTTATTGCAAGGGAGTTGGAGTACAAAAGTAAGGAAGTCTTGCTGCAATTGTACAGGACTTTTGTGAGACCACACCTGGAATACTGTGTACAGTTTTGGTCTCCATAGCTAAGGGTGGATATATTTTAATGTAATGGGGGTGTAACAAAGGTTCACTGGATTGATTCCTGGGATGAGAGGGTTGTCCTATGCGAAGAGATTTAGAATGGGCCTATATGCTGTGGAGTTTAGAAGAATAAGAAATTATCTCATTAAAACATATAAGATGCTGAGATGGCTTGACAGGGTAGATGCTGAGAGACTGTTTCCCCTGTTATGAAAGTCTAGAACTAGGATCATAGTCTCAGGGTAAGGAAACAGCCATTTAGGACTGAGTTGAGGCCAAATTGCTTCACTCTGATGGTTATGAATCTGTGGGATTCTATACCTCAGAGAATTTTATGCTGCTCAGTTGTTGAGTATATTCAAGGCTGAGAACGATAGATTTTTGGACTCTCAGAGAATCAAGGGATATGGGGATTAGGTGGGAAAGTGGAGTTAGGGTCCAGGATCAACCATGATCCTATTAAATGGCACTGGCCGTATGGCCAACTCCTGCTCCTATTTCTTTTGTTCTTCTGGAACTACTGTATGGAGACAGCTGTACGGTTGAGCCTGTATGGTGATGATGGCATTAATGTTTTAGCTTTTGTCACATATTTCTGTCATGCTTAGTGTCAAGGACCACTCCTGTAAAAAAGCTTTCACTCCATGAACAGTGGCACAGTTCAAAACACATAATATTTAGTATTATGGCAGCACCTGGGACTTGAGCAGAAGCCTTTACTTTTGTATTTAGCTTACTGGATATTATAGAAGCCTTAGTCTTCATATAGTAGATGAATAAGTATTTGGCTTAGCTTAGTGGTAGCAAAATCACCTTGGAATCAAAGTTTGTTGGTTCAAGCCCATTCTATTACAAGTACATAAACTAGCTTAACACTTCAGTGCAGTACTCTATGGAAGGATTAACAGCAGAATTAGTGCTTTGGCAGAGATTCATGTCTGCTACTTTTCACTGTTACAACCGACCACTCCAGTCAAAACCCCCAATCAAAATATACGATTCTGATTGTGGTGGGACCAACGCACTGTTAATTCAATCCCGTCGTTCCACAGATCGGCTAACATCTCATTTAAAACTTTCCAAATTAAAGAAAGACCCAGTCAAGTTGTAGCATCTATCAACCCCTGAATGAGGCTAACCAAACCAGGCGTCTTTAAATCAATAAATTAACTCTTTAATTAGAAGAACTAAGTTCTTAAACACTATGAAGATATAAACAACATTTAAATTAGAAAAAATTAGAGTCCTTGCAAATTTACAGTCCAATGTTGCTTGAAGTCCTCATAGGATGTTGCTCGATGTCCTCACAGGCTGTTGCTCGAAGTCCTCACAGGATGTTGCTTTCCTTCTCCAGTGAATTTCAACAATTAATGACTTGCAAACACTTTCTACAGAATCAATCTGACTTTAGAGCTTTTGAGGGATAAAAGATTGTCACAGTCTAACTTCCCTTTCTTCAATTTAAATTACCAGAGATCTCTGTTTAGGCTTGACTTTTTTTTTAGAATTTTGAGAGATAATAATTAAACAGACTAAAATCCTCTTCCTTCAGTTTAAATGGTTGAGAGCTATTTTTCAGGTGTGCTCATCACAGCTGTGTCCTCTGTGTCTGTCTGTTGGAACAAACTGTCTTCCACTCATAAGCCAGTTCAAAACTGATTTGTAACAAATGTGTCGCATCAGGCTTACTCCCAGTCGCTATATCTTTGGTAACGAGAATGCATCCTTTGAATCGAAGTCTCCAAATGGCTGTTTCTAAGGCAACAAAAATGCACCTGCCTATAACTCCTAAGGTTTTCAGGCTCTTAAAGCAATACTGATCCTTTACAAGCCTTAAAGGCAAACCGCATATTCCGAAAAAAAACTACAGGACCATGACGACACTAATGCCAGCATGTATCGAGAATTCCAGGTCAAGATCTTTAATGTATTGTATAGACTTGTAGGTTCACTTAAACAAAACTTCTGACCATTATTCTTTTTAAGTTTTTGAACAGTGTGATATAGAACAATGGTTCCGCCATCTGATTAACAAGATAAATTCTGAAGTGGACCAGGGGCATAGGATTCTTGAGGTAAAGTTGATCTGTGGTATTGCGCATATTGAAATTGTGTCTCTGTTTTCCTGTAATTGAATCTCTGTTTGTCTCCTTCTCACTTTTTCTGTTTCTGTTTTACCTACACATACCCAGGTGTCTCCAACTTTTTTTCTGCCTCTTTTTATCTCCCTCATTATGTACATCCTTTCACCAGTTTGCTCCTTCTTCCATTTTTCATCCACTCTCTCTCTTTACATCATGAACAAATACAGCATTACTGTTTTATTCAATTTCTATCCTTTATACAAGATGTGTACCAAGGTGTAACGGATTGAAAGTGGGAAAAGGGCCAGGATTAGAGAAGCTATCCAGGACAATCTGTAACATATAAGTGAAAGAAACTGGAGACTGGGAGGGAGTAAAAGAAATTGGGAAGGCATGGGGGCATATAGATGAAATGATAAATTGTATATTGTTTGCATGATTTACTTTGAATAGTTATTTAATGTGCTATATTTGTATTATGTTATTTTATTGTGCTCATATTATGCAGTGTGATTTTGATTGATGTTTTCCTGTAGTACAGTGTCACAGTTCATGCATTGGTCTGACCTTCTACTCTCCTCTCCTTGACTCAACTCGATTCTCATAGCCATGCTCACATCACGTGCTTAGGGTGTCCATTTTCTCAGGATGCAAGCTCCACCTATACACCACTGCATCTTCTGCTACTGGAACACACTCTGTGAAGGGGGTGTGCAGGGCAGGGAAAGGAAACAGGAAATGCTAGCAATCTATCTTTTAAGAATCTATCACTGCGGCAAAAGTGTGCCTCCTTGACCATTTTTAACATGTGCCAGATGAAAGGAATGCCCATTCCTCAAGACATTAGTCCATTTTTACAGTTCTGTGATTGGAAACTTCTTTCCTCTTGTATGGTAAATGAAAGCATAGATTTAGTGAAGTGATTACCCCAATCCTGAAGGATAATCACATTTATTCCATCAGTCCCTTTTATAAGGGCGTTAACTTCTGCTTATAAAACTTCTGACCCCTGCATGAAGGGGAAGTGTTGGCGTAATGGTATTGTCACTTGACAGTAACCCAGGGTATTGCTCTGGGGACATGGGTTCAAATCCCACCACAGCAGAATGTGGAATTGGAATTTAATTAATAAATCTGGAATTAAAAGCTAGTTTGTTGATTGTTGTAAAAACCCATCTGGTTCACTAATATCCTTTAGGAAAGGAAATCTGTTGCCCTTATCTGGTCTGGCCTACATGTGACTCCAGACCCACAGCAATGTGGTTGACTCTTAAATGTTCTCTGAAATGGCCTTGCAAGCCATTCAGTTGTAAATAACCTCTACAAAGTTGACAAGGAATGAAACCAGACGGACCACCCAGCACCGGAAACGACAAAGGCAAACCCAGCCCTGTCAGCTCTGCAAAGTCCTCCTTATTAACATCTGGGAGCCTGTGCCAAAGTTGGGAGAGCTGTCCCACAGACTAGTCAAGCAACAGCCTGACATAGTCATACTCACGGAATCATACCTTATAGACAATATCGGAGACACCGCCATCACCATCCCTGGGTATGTCCTGGCCTACCGACTGGACAGACCCAGCAGAGGTGGCGGCACAGTGGTATACAGTCGGGAAGGAGTCGCCATGGGACTCCTCAACATCGACTGCAGACCCCATGAAGTCTCATGGCATCAGGTCAAACATGGACAAGGAAACCTCCTGCTGATTACCACCTACCACCCTCCCTCAGTACTCCTCCATGTTGAACAGCACTTTGAGGAAGCACTGAGGGTGACAAGGGCACAGAATGTCCTCTGGGTGAGGGGCTTCAATGTCCATCACCAAGAGTGGCTCGGTAGCACCACTACTGACCGAACTGGCTGAGTCCTAAAGGCCTTAGCTGCTTGACTGGGTCTGTGGCAGATGGCGAGGGAACCAACAAGAGGTAAAAATATACTTGACCTTGTCCTCACCAATCTGCCTGCCGCAGATGCATCTGTCCATTATAGGATTGGTAGGAGAGACCACCGCACAGACCTAGTGGAGACAATGTCCCATCTTCACATTGAGGATACCGTCCATCATGTTGTGTTGCACTGCCACCGTGCTAAATGGCATAGATTTCAAACAGATCTAGCAAAACTGCGCATCCATGAGGCACTGTGGGCCATCAGCAGCAGTAGAATTGTACTCAACCACAATCTGTAACCTCAGGGCCCAGCATATCCCCCAATCTACCATTACCATTAAGCAGGGGGACCAACCCTTGTTCAATGAAGAGTGCAGGAGGGCATGCCAGGAGCAGCACTAAGCATACCACAAACTGAAGTGACATCCTGATGAAGCTACAACACAGGACTACTTGCGTGCCAAACAGCGTAAGCAGCATGCGATAGACAGAGCTAAGCGATCCCATAACCAACAGATCAGATCTAAGCTCTGCAGTCCTGCCATATCCAGTCATGAGTGGTGGTGGACAATTAAACAACTAACTAAAGGAGGTGACTCCACAAATATTCCCATCCTCAATGATGGGGGAGCCCAGCACATCAGTGCAAAAGATAAGGCTGAAGCAGTTGCAACAATCTTCAGCCAGAAGTGCCGAGTGGATGATCCATCTCGGCCTCCTCCTGAACTTCCCAGCATCACAGATGCCAGTCTTCAGCCAATTCGATTCACTCCATGGTGTGATATCAAGAAACAACTGAAGGCACTGGATACTGCTAAGGCTATGGGCCCTGACAATATTCCGGCAATAGTACTGAAGACCTGTGCTCCAGAACTTGCCGCGCCACTAGCCAAGCTGTTCCAGGGGCGGCACAGTGGCGCAGTGGTTAGCACCGCAGCCTCACAGCTCCAGCAACCCGGGTTCAATTCTGGGTACTGCCTGTGTGGAGTTTGCAAGTTCTCCCTGTGTTTGCGTGGGTTTCCTCCCACATGCCAAAGACTTGCAGGTTGATAGGTAAATTGGCCATTAGCAATTGCCCCTAGTATAGGTAGGTGGTAGGGACAGGTGGGGATGTGGTAGGAATATGGGATTAGTGTAGGATTAGTATAAATGGGTGGTTGATGGTCGGCACAGACTCGGTGGGCCGAAGGGCCTGTTTCAGTGCTGTGTCTCCAAACTAAACTAAACAAGTACAGCTACAACACTGGCACCTACCCTGCAATGTGGAAAATTGCCCAGGTATGTCCTGTACACAAAAAGCAGGGCAAGTCCAACCCGGCCAATTACTGCCCCATCAGTCTACTATCAATCATCAGTAAAGTGATGGAAGGTGTCGTCGACAGTGCAATCAAGTGGTACTTGCTTAGCAATAACCTGTTTAGAGATGCTTAGTTTGGGTTCCACCAGGGCTGCTCACCTCATTACAGCCTAGCTTCAAACATGGACAAAAGTGCTGAACTCAAGAGCTGAGGTAAGAGTGGCTGCCCTTGACATCAAGGCAGCATTTGACCGAGTATGGCATCAAGGAGCCCTGGCAAAACTGTAGTCAATGGGAATCGGGGGAAAACTCTCCACTGGTTGGAATCATACCTAGTGCAAAAGAAGATGGTTGTGGTTGTTGGAGGTTAATCACCTCAGCTCCAGAACATGACAGCCGGAGGTCCTCAGGGTAGTGTCCTAGGCCCAACGATCTTCCCTGCTCAGAAACATAGAAAAATTACAGCACAGAAGGAGGTCATTCAGCCCGATGTGTCTTTGCCAACCAAAAAAAAACTAACCGCCCAATCTAATTCCACCTTCCAGCACCTGGTCCATAGCCTTGCAGGTTATAGCACTTCAGGTGCATGTCCAGGTACCTTTTAAAAGAATTGAGGGTTTCTGCATCCACCACCATTCCTAGCAGTGAATTCCAGACATCACCACCCTCTGAGTGAAAAAGTTTCTCCTCATGTCCCCTCTAATCCTTCTACCAATCACCTTAAATCTGTTCCCCAGGTAATTGACCTCTCTGCTAGGGGAAACAGGTCCTTGTTGCCTACCCTATCTAGGCCCCTCATAATTTTGTACACCTCAATGAAGTCACCCCTTATCCGCCTCTGTTGTAAGGAAAACAACCCTAGCCTATACAATCTTTTCTCATAGCTGCAATTTTCAAGCCCTGGCAACATTCTTGTTAATCTCCTCTGTACACTCTCCAGCGCAACTATGTCCTTCCTGTAATGTGGCAGCCAGAACTGTACGCAATACTCCAACTGCGGCCGGATCAGCGTTTTATACAGTTCCAGCATTACATCCCTGCTTTTGTATTCTATACCTTGGCCAATAAAGGAAAGCATTCCATATGCCTTCTTCACCACTCTATCCACTTGTCCTGTCACCTTCAGGGACCTGTGGACATGCACTCCAAGGTCTCTCATTGCTTCATCAATGACCTTCCTTCCATCATAAGGTCAGAAGTGAGGATGTTCGCTGATGATTGCACAATGTTCAGCACGATTCGCGACTCTTCAGATACTGAAGCAGTCCGTGTAGAAATGCAGCAAGACCTGGACAATATTCAGGTTTGGGCTGATAAGTGGGAAGTAACATTCGCGCCACACAAGTGCCAGAAAATGACCATCTCCAAAAAGAGAGAATCTGACCATCTCCCCATGACATTTAATGGCATTATGATCGCTGAATCCCCCACTAACAACATCATGGGGGCTACCATTGACCAAAAGCTGAACTGGAGTAGCCATATAAATACCATGGTTACAAGATCAGGTCAGAAGCTAGGAATCCTGCCACGAATAACTCATCTCCTGACTCCCCAAAGCCTGTCCACCTTTTACAAGGCACAAGTAAGAAGTTTTTTTTATTCGTTCCTGGGTTGTGGGCATCGTCGGCTCGGCCAGCATTTATTGCCCATCCCTAATTGCTCTTGAGAAGGTGGTGGTGAGCTGCCATCTTGAACCACTGCAGTCCATGTGGGGTAGGTATACCCACAGTGCTGTTAGGAAGGGAGTTCCAGGTTTTTGACTCAAGGACAGTGAAGCAACAGCGATATAGTTCCAAGTTAGGATAGTGTGTGACTTGGAGGAGAACTTGTAGGTGGTGGTGTTCCCATGCATCTGCTGCCCTTGTCCTTCCAGGTGCTAGAGGTCAGGGGTTAGGAAGGTGCTGTCTAAGGACCCTTGGTGCGTTGCTGCAGTGCTTCTTGTAGATGGTACACACTGCTGCCATTGCATCGGTGGTGGTGAGAGTGAATGTTTGTAGATGGAGTGCCAATCAAGCGGGCTGCATTGTCCTGGATGGTGTCAAGCTTCTTGAGTGTTGTTGGAGTTGCACCCATCCAGGCAAGTGGAGAATATTCCATCACAGTCCTGACTTGTGCCTTGTAGATGGTGGACAGGCTTTGGGGAGTCAGCAGGTGAGTTACTCACTGCTGGATTCCTAGCCTCTGACCTGATCTTATAGCCACCATACTTATATGGCTATTCCAGTTCCATTTTTGGTCAATGGATGCTGATAGTAGGGGATTCAGCAATCGTAATGCCATTGAATGTCAAAGGGAGATGGTTAGGTTCTTTCTTGTTTTATATATTCATTGCTTGGCACTTGTGATAGAATATTCTCCACTTGCCTGGATGGGTGCAGCTCCCACAACACTCCAGAAGCTCGACACCATCCAGGACAAAGCAGCCCGCTTGATTAGCACCCCATCCACAAACATTCACTCCCTTCACCACTGACGCACAGTGGCAGCAGTGTGTACCGTTTACAAGATGCAATGCAGCAACGCACAAAACCTCCTTAGACAGCACCTTCCTACCCTGCGACCTCTACTACCTAGAAAGACAAAGCAGTAGATGCATGGGAACACAACCACCTGGAAGTTCCCCTCAAAGCCATCCTGGACTTGGAACTATATCACCGTTCCTTCACGTTCGTTGGGTCAACATCCTGGAACTCGCTTCCTAACAGCATTGTGGGTGTACCTACCCCACATAGACTGCAGCAGTTCAAGAAGGCAGCTCACCACAACCATCTCAAGGGCAATTAGGGATGGCCAATTGTTACGACCAGGTGGGAAAGATGTCTAGGGTTCCCCCTCAGCCTTCACCTGGTTTTACCATAACAGGGTTTAATTTTAAACACATTGTGTTTTTAGCTCCCCTTTAGTGAATCCTTGTTCACTACTTTCCAATGATAAAGCAAAGAAACCAGCACAAAGATTTAAAGAAGAAAAGTTGAAATTTATTGAACTTAAACTTAATCTCTAATTCGGTTAACGCCTACGGATACACACACCCACGCTAACATACATATGCGATACACACATGCAGATAGAGACAGAAAAGAGCAGAAGAAAGTAAAGTGGAAAAGTTTGAGCCAATCTCTGAAGAGGATTTTTGTTACGGTTCTTCGAGCTCACTGTACAATGCCTGGCTTGTAGATTGATTTTGCTTTTCATTAAGGCCCAGTATTCTTCTTAAACCTTGTTTGCTGTAGGAGACTTCTCTCTCTTGGGGTTCATGTGTGTCTTCAGTGGATTCAGAGGCTTGTGAGAAAGAGATGGGAGCAGACAGGAGAGATCTACTCAGTCCAAGAGCAAACAGTCTCTGAGTTCAAACTCTCTGTGGCTAGTTCAAAAAACCCTGGAACAGCCAGTTAGTCATGTGACCAGCTGGTCTAACCAGTCCTGGCCCTTGTGGATTGTATTACCTTAGCAGGCCCTGGAATGTGCTTCCTTACCCCTTCGCTGTCTGGTGATCAAAACCCATTGTGGGTTGAATGTGTCAGGGAATGGACTTTATCTACACAAGCACTGTCTGTTAGTATGTAAATGTTTTTTCCAGTCATGACTGATCTGTTTAACAAGTCATTTCCTCACTCCAGCAGCAGTTTAAAATCAATGTTCAAATGACAATATTAATATGCCTCATGCTTGGCAGGTGGGGGCCTTCATGACAACAACAAATGCTGGCCTAGCCAGCGACACCCACATCCCATGAACAAACTATTAAAAAAAAGGCTCTGAGTCTAGCCATTGATCCAGGCCTGGAAATTCAGGTAGGCCACATGTCCACCAGGGAAGAGGCTGTTATGCCACTTCTCACTGGACATACCAGCCTGCTATGATGTACCGGCCTCTTGTGAGGCTGATATCACAGGGCTTCCTGGCATAAGTAGTCAGTCCCTCTGCACCTGCCCCTCCATGTCACTAACTCTTTAAGGGATGAGCAGAGGCTCCAACATTATAGGGGGCACAGGAAGTACCAGCAATGGCTGAGTATTTCAAACCCTTCTGCTGCACTCCTTGTGAGATTACAGGAGGAAGGGCACTGGAACAGCCGAGAAATCTTGTCTTCCAGGTATTTGTCTTTCACTGCCCCACTTCAAAATACATTGTATAACCTAAACAAAAAGGCTTAAAGGTTTGTTAGTGGTATCAATGAAGCATCAGGATTCAAAATATCAGTTTTCTTTTCAGTATCCTACTAAATCCTAAATGACAGACAGGGGCTAGTTTTGTTTTGTCCGGCATGGACACAACGGGCTGAATGGCTTTGCGCTGTAATTTTTCTATGGTTCCAGGGCAACGTGTTTGTAGACGGATACCAATGTTCATGGTAAAAGAGTTTGGCCTCCGTCACTGGTAATTTCAGGGATGAGAAATTTGCTATTGGCTTCTTCAGACTGGCTATAAAAAAAAAAAATCGCGAGTCAATTTCGCAGCTGACAGGTGCTGAGAGCAGGAACAGCAGTTTCTGAACGACGGACAGATCTGGGGTGTTCCAGTGGGAGGCGGGGAGAGAGAGAGGGGGAGAGAGAGAGAGAGGGGGAGAGAGAGAGAGAGGGGGAGAGAGAGTGGTGGAGAGACAGAGAGGGGGAGAGAGAGAGGGGGGAGAGAGAGAGAGGGGGGAGAGAGAGAGAGGGGGGAGAGAGAGAGAGGGGGAGAGAGAGAGAGAGGGGGAGAGAGAGAGAGGAGGAGAGAGAGAGAGGGGGGAGAGAGAGAGAGGGGAGAGAGGGGGAGAGGGAGAGAGAGGGGGAGAGAGAGAGAGGGGGGAGAGAGAGAGGGGGGAGAGAGAGAGAGGGGGGAGAGAGAGAGAGGGGGAGAGAGAGAGAGGGGAGAGAGAGAGAGAGGGGGAGAGAGAGAGAGGGGGGAGAGAGAGAGAGGGGAGAGAGAGAGAGAGGGGGGAGAGAGAGAGGGGGGAGAGAGAGAGAGGGAGAGAGAGGTGGGGGAGAGAGAAAGAGGGGGATTGTGTTTTGGTGGCATTAGTTTGGCTATGCATTTTATATACAGATTAATTGCCCTCAGGTCTGTAGCTAAGTCAATAATTTTGTCAAATATCCATGGTGCAACAGGTTGGTGCCTATCCCTGATGAGCTCAGTATTCATTGACTTGTGTCGTTTAGCTTTATCAGATCAGAATTGCTCAAACCATGAAGTGTTCAAAGTGCGCAACTCTTGTTGAGGATGACTGCTTCTTAATGGATCTACCTCTATCCATTCATTCAGCTCACTCTTCAGAACAGATTAAATGTCTGGTAAGTAAAAAAGAAGTTATAAAACTAATGAGTTAAAGCAATATTTTGTATTCAGATTAATAAACTAATTTACTGTATTGTGGCAGACATCCCTTTTCTACATTCATTCTGTTTGTGGAATTTAGGACAACTGACACTTTAGATATTGACAGCTTCACTATATTAATCAAAAGTAATTCATATTTAAAACAGGTTCAAACACTGCAATAGTTAATTCAAGACTTGCAGGCATTGACATGATATAATAGGGAACTGAACAATTGCATTTTTTCTATCTTGGAAATAAATATGTTTAAACCAATTTAAATTTAGTTAGACCTTTTATTTATTCTTTCATGGGATGTGAGTGTCGCTGGCAAGGCCAGCACTTGCTGCCCATCCCTAATTGCCATTGATAAGGCCGTGGTGAGCCACCTTCTTGAACCGCTGCAGTCCATCTGGTGTAGGTACACCCACAGTGCTGTTAGGAAGGGAGTTCCAGGTTTTTGACCCAGCAACAGTGAAGGAACGGCGATATAGTTCCAAGTCAGGATAGTATGTGAAATAAAACCATAAAGTGCTGGAAATACTCAGCAGGTCGAGCAGCATCTGTGGAGAAAGAAGCCGAGTTAACGTTTAACATGAGTTCTGATGAAAGGACGCTGACCTAAAACATTAACACTGCTTCTCTCTCCACAGATGCTGCCAGACCTGCTGAGTATTTCCAGCACTTCCTGTTTTTATTTCAGATTTCCAAGATCGCAGTATTTTGCTTTTATATCAGGATGGAATGTGGTTTGGAGGGGAACTTGAAGGTGATGGTGTTGTCATGCGTCTGCTGCCCTTTTCCTTCTAGGTGGTAGAGGTCATGGGTTTGGAAGGTGTTGTCAAAGGTTGTAGTGTATCTTGTATATGGTGCACACTGCTGCACTCCCTGTGCACCACTGGTGGAATGTTTAAGGTGGTGGATGGGGTGCTGATCAAGATGGCTGCTTTGTCTTGTATGGTATCAAGCTTCCTGAGTCTTGTTGTAACTGCACTGGTCCAAGTAAATGAAGAGTATTCTATCACAATCCTGACTTGTGCATTGTAGATGGTTGACTGGCTTTGGGGAGTCAAGAGATGAGTTACTCACCACAGAATTCCCAGTCTTGGCTGACCTGTTCTTATAGCCACAGTATTTATGTGGCTGGTCCAATTGAGTTTCTGGTCAAAGGTAACCACCAGGATGTTGATGGCGGTGGATTCAGCAATGGTAATGCTGTTGAATGTCAAGGGGAGATGATTAGATTCTCTCTTGTAGGAGATGGTCATTGCCTGGCACTTGTGTGGCACAAATGTTGCTTGGCAATTGGGGGAAAACTCTCCACTGGTTGGAGTCATACCTAGCACAAAGAAAGATTCTTGTAGTTATTGGAGATTAATCATTTCAGCCCCAGGAAATCTTTGCAGGAGTTCCTCAGTGTAGTGTCCTAGGCCCAACCATCTTCAACTGCTATAACAATAGCTTTCAATCCATCATAATGTCAGAGGTGGGGATGGAAATTAAAAAGCAGGACCTCAAAAGCAGTAATCTCAGGATTACTCCCAGTGTCACATGCTAGTGAATTTAGGAGTAGGAGGTTTGAGCGATTGACCACGTGGCTGGAAAATTGGTGCAGGAGGGAAGGCATCAGATTTCTGAGGCATTGGGACCTGTTCTGGGGTAGGTGGGACCAAAATGGACAGTTTCACCTTAGCCAGACTAGGACTAACATCCTCGCAGGGAGATTTGCTAGTGCTGTTGGGGAGGGTTTAAACAAGATTGGCAGGGAGTTGGGGAACCTGAGAGAGAGCTCAGATCGGAGGGAAGCAAAACTGGTAACAGGAAGTAGAAAAGTAGTAAGCAAAATTAGAAGGCAGATGAAACGAAGGCAAGCATCAAATAGGATTAGAATGAGGAATAATGTTAAGACAAAGTTGAGGACACTCTATCTGAATGCACGCAGCATTCACAACCAGGCAGATGAATTGAAGGCACAAATAGAGGTAAATAGATATGATTTAATTGCCATTACAGAGACGCGGTTTCAGGGTAACCAGGACTGGGAACTAAATATTCAGGGATATTTGTCATCTAGGAAGGTAAGGCAGAAGGGAAAAGGAGGTGGAGTAGTGCTGTTAATAAGGGATGAGATCAGTACGTTAGTGAGAGAGGATCTTAGATCGAAGGAGCAAGATGTAGAATCAGTTTGAGTGGAACTAAGAAACAGCAAGGGGCACCAAACATTGGTGGAAGTTGTTTATAGGCTACCAAACTGTAGTGGTAATGTTGGACATGGTATAAATCAGGAAATTAGAGCTGCATGTAACATGCACAATACACTAATAATGAGTGACTTCAATTTACATATAGAGTAGGTAAACCTAATTGGCACTAGTTCTGTGGAGGATGAATTCCTGAAGAGTGTACGAGATGGGTTTCAGGTGCAGTATGTTGAGGAACCAACTAGGGATCGGGCTATTTTAGATTTAGTATTATGTAATGAGAAAGGGCTAATTAGTAACCTTGCTGTAAATCGGCCATTAGGAAATAATGACCACAATATGACAGAATTTTACATGAAGTTTGAAAGAGACACAGGGCTGAATTTTACACTGCCCCAGCGGGTCGGATGGTGGTGTGGGGCAGCGTAAGATTGAGTGGGAGGCTCTGGGAGGCCTACCTGCCCCACTTCCGCCTCCAGTCGACTTTATGGCAGGCGGCGGGGGAGGGTGATGTGGGGGGGAAGAAATGGCCCAGCCGCCCGAGGCCAATCAAGGCCCTTAAGTTGCCACTTAAGTGTTCTTGCCCGCCGCCACGGGTATTTTACCCATGGCAAGCGGGCATGCTGGGGACGTGAAAGGCCGCCCAGCAATAGCTGCCGGCCTTTCTGCATGGCAGGGTGGGGGGAGGGGAGCCATGGCAGTTGGGCACAGGGTGCCTGATTGAGGGGTATCCCCGCCTCCCAACCCACCCCCGGGACCCAAGACGCCCCCCCCTCCCCCCAAATGACCATGCCAGCCTCACCAGGGAAGGACCGATCCCCCGGTGAGGCATGCCTAACCTACCTCGTCTCCTGGCTCCATGGCGTCGGCTGGGCTGCAGTCCCAGCAGTGGGCACTGCTCCTGATGGTGCTGCTGGGACTAAGAGCTGCTGGCCCGCTGATTGGTGGGCTGCTCAATAAGGCGGGATTTCCTCTCTCAAGTGGGTGGAAGTCCTGCATCGGAACAATTAAAGCCCGGGGACCTGTAAAATGTGGGACGGATCCCCAGGCTAGGCGGAAGCGGGTTAGCCACCGACTTTTATGTCGGTAGCAAATTCCCTTCCGCCTAAGGTAAAGCTCATTCTGAAACTAGGGTCTTAATTCTGAACAAAGGAAACTATGGATGTATGAGGGGCAAGTTGGCTATGGTGTTTTGGGAAAATACATTAAAAGATTTGACTGTAGACAAGCAATGGCTAGTATTTAAAGAAGTATTACATGGTTTACAACAAATGTACATTCCTCTAAGACACAAAACCCAACAGGAAAGATGAATGAACCATGGTTAACAAAAGAAGTTAGTGTTTGCATAAGATCAAAGGAAGTGGCTTATAAGGTCGCCAGAAAAAGTGGTTATCCCAAGGATTGGGAACAATTTAGGCTCCAGCAGAGGTTGACCAAGAATCTGATAAATAAAGGGAAAAGAGATTATGAATGCAAGCTGGTTAGAAACATAAAGGCGGACCGTAAAAGCTTTTTTAGGTATGTGAAAAGGAAAAGATAAGCAAGGACAAATGTAGGTCCATTACAGGCAGAAACAGGAGAGTTTGTGGTGGATAATGGGGAAATGCAGGAGAGACTAAACAATTACTTTGTGTCTATCTTCACGGAGGAAGATACAGAAAATCTCCCAGAAATACTCGGGAACCAAGGGACTTGTGAAAATGAGTGAATTAGTGTCAAAAAGAAATTAGTGTCAATAAAGAGGTAGTGCTCAAAAAATTAATTGGATTGAAAGTTGATAAATCCCCTGGACCAGATGAGCTACATCCCAGAGCATTGAAGAAGGTGGCTATTGAGATAGTGGATGCATGGTGGTTTTCATTCAAAATTCTACAGATTCTGGAAGTGTTCCTGGAGACTGGAAAATAGCAAATGTAACTCCACTATTTAAGAAGGGAGTGAGAGAGAAAACTGAGAAATACAGACCTGTCAATTTGACGCAGTAGTAGGGAAAATGTTGGAATCTATTGAAAAGAATGTGATAGCTGGACACTTTGAAAATAATGATATGATTGGGCAGAGTCATTATGGATTTGTGAAAGGGAAATCATGTTTGACAAACCTGTTGGAACTTTCTGAGGATGTTACTTGTAGCATAGATAAAGGAGAACCACTGGATGTGGTGTATTTGGATTTTCAGAAGGTTTTGATAAGGTCCCACACAGGAGGTTAATGAACAAAATTAGAGCACATGGGATTGGGGGTAATATACTGCTATGGACTGAGAATTGCTTAACAGACAGAAAGCAGAGAGTAGGAATAAATGAATCATACTCAGGGTGGCAGGCTGTTACGAGTGGGATACCACACGGATCAGTGCTTGGGGCCCCAGCTGTTCACAATCTATATAAATGATTTGGATGTGAGGACCAATTGTAATATTTGCAAATTTATGGATGACACAAAACTATGAGGGAATGTAAGTGTTGTGGTGGTTGCAAGGACGCTTCAAGAGGATCTGGACAGGCTGAGTGAATGGGCAAGAACATGGCAGATGGAATATAATGTGAATAAGTGTGAAGTGATCCATGTTGGTAGAAAAAACAGAAAGACCAAGTATTTCTTCAATGGTGAGAAATTGGGAAGTGTTGATGTCCAAAGACACCTGGGTGTCCTTGTTCTTGAGTCACCACACCTGACTTATTGTGTATCATTTTGGTCTCCTTATCTAAGGAAGGATATACTTGCCATAGAGGGAGTGCAATGGAGGTTCACCAGACTAATCCCTGGGATGGCAGGATTGTCTTGTGAGGAAAGATTGCAGAAACTAGGCTTGTGTTATCTAGAATTTCAAAGAATGAGAGGTAATCTCATTGAAACTTACAAAATTCTTACAGGGTGTAACAGGGTGGATGTGAATAGGATGTTTCCTCTGGCTGGTGAGTCTAGAACCAGGGGACACAGTCTCAGAATAAAGGGCAGGCCATTTAAGACTGAGAAGAGGAGGAATTTCTTTACTCAGTGTGGTGAATCTTTGGAATTCTCTACCCCAAAGGGCTGTGGAAGCTCGATCGTTGAGCATGTTCAACACAGAAATCAATAGATTTCAGGATAGTAATGACATTAAGGGATTTGGGGAAAGAGGGGAAAAATACCGTAGAGGTGGATGATCAGCCATGATCTGTTTGAATAGTGTAGCAGGCTCGATGGGCTGAATGGCCTACTCCTGCTCCTATTTCCTATGTTCCTATGTAGCTGATGATTGCACAATGTCCTTCATCTATTGATATTCCTGGTCTCCTCATTTCTTCTGATCTCAAGTGGAATGGTGGTGGACAATGAAATAAAATGGGAGGAGGAGGAGGAGGGGGAGGAGGCTCCATGAATGTTGCCATTCTCATTGATAGAAGAGCTTAGCACATCTGTGTAAAAGGCAAGGCTAATGCATTTGCAACCACTTTCAGCCAGAGTATTGAGCGGATTATCTATCTTGGCCTCTTCCTGAGGTTCCCACCATCACAGTTGACAGTCTTCAGCCAATTTGATTCACTCAACATGATATCAAGAAACAATTGAGTGCACTAGACACAGCAAAGACTCTGGGCCCCAACAACATCCTGTCTGTAATACTGAAGACTTGTGCCCCAGAACTAGTCGTGCCCCTAGCCAAGTTGTTCCAGTACAGCTACAACACTGGCACCTATTGAACAAAGTTGAAAATTGCCCAGGTATGTCCTGTTCACAAAAAATAACTAATCTAATCCAGCCAATGACCACCCCATCAGTCTACTCCCAATCATGAGCAAAGTAATCAAAGGTGTCATCAACAATGCTATCAGCCATTTCCTTACCAATACCCTGCTCACCGATGCTTAGTTTAGGTTCTGTTACTGAGTCCAGACCTCTTTACAGTCTTGGTTTAAACATGAACAAAATAATTGAATTCCATAGGTGAGGTAGGATGAGAATTACTACCCTTGACATCAAGACAGCATTGGACCAAGTGTTCCATCAAGGAGCCCTAGTAAAATTGAAGTCAATGAGAATCAGGGGGAAAGCTCTCCACTGGTTGGAATCATAGCTAGCACAAAGTATGATGTTTGGGGTTATTGGAGACCAATTATCTCAGCCCCAGGACATCACCTCAGGAATTCCTCAGGGTCGTGTCCTAGGACAAACCATCTTCAGCTGCTTCATGAATGATGTTCCCTCCAGCATAAGGTCTGAAGTGGGGATGTTTGCTGATGAATGCAGAGTGTTCAGCACCATTCACAACTCCTCAGATAATCAATCAGTCCGTGCCCACATGCAACAAGACCTGGAAAACATGCAAGCTTGTGCTGATAAGTGGCAAGTAACATTTTTGCTACACAAGTGCCAGGCAATGACGATCTTCAAAAGAAAGACTTGCATTTATACAATTCATTTCATGACCGCTGGATGTCCCAAAGTGCTTTTCAGCCAATGAAGTACTTTTAAAATGCAGTCACTGTTGTAATGTAGTCAATTTGCACACAGCAAACTCCAACAAATAGCAATGTGATAATGACCAGATAATCTGTTTTTATGATGTTCATTGAAGGACACCAGGGATAACTCCCCTGCTCTGCTTTGAAGTAGTGCTGTGTAACCTTTTTATGTCCAGCTTCGATGGCAGACAGGGCTCAGTTTAACATCTCATCCGAAAGAGAGTCCAACTACCTCCCCTTAACATTCAACAGTATTCATGTTATTGAACGCCCCACTATTAACATACTGGGGTCACAATGACTAGAAGCTTAACTGGAGCAGCCATATATATACTTTGGCTACAAGAGCAAGTCAGAGGCTGTGTGCTTGGCGGTGAGTAACTCACCTCCTGACTTTTGAGTCCACCATCTAAAAGACACAAGTCAGGAGTGTGATGGAATACTCTCCACTTGTGTGGAGCAATAGTTCAAAAAGGCAGCTCACACTACCCTCTGAATGGCAGTTGTTGGGGATGGGCAACAAATGCTGAGTGCAGCTCTAACAACACTCAAGAAACTCAACACCATCCAGGACAAAGTAGCCTGCTTGATTGGCATCCCATCCACCAATATAAATATTCACTGCCTCCACCACTGGTGCAACTTGGCTGCAGCAAGTACCATCTGCAAGATGCGCTGCAGCAACTCGCTAAAGCATCTTCAACAGCACCTTCCAAACCTGCGACCTTTACCACCCAGAAGAGCAACAGCAGCAGGTGCAAGGGAACACCACCACCTACAATTTTACCTCCAATTGGCATACTATCCTGACTTGGAACTATATTGCCTTTCCTTCATTGTCACTGGGTTAAAATCCTGACACTCCCTTCCAAACAGCACTGTGCATTTACCTACACCACAAAGACAGCAATGGTTCAACAAGGCAGCTCACCACCACCCTCTCAATTGCAGTTGGAATGGGCAATAAATGCTGGGCTAGCCAGCAATGCCCACATTCCATGAATGAATAACAAAAAAATGGAACTTCGATACCGCCATTGCTAAACTTACAATTGCAAATTATTACAATTTCAAAGTATTAACAGCATAGAAACAGACCATTCAGCTTATGTCAATATTTTATGCTCCACACAAGCCTCCTCCCACTCTTCTTCATCTAACTTCATCAACATACCCTTTTATTCCTTTCTCCAGGTTGTCTCTGAGAAGCTCAGTGTGCTCTTGTTTTAAACACATTTCCAATCTCATGCTTAAATATTGCTTCCATATTTGGAAAACGCTTCTAATGCATCCCTAGCATGCCAAACAGCAAAGAAGACAAAAGTTTGTTGTTTGATGGGTGGTCCATCTCTGACTTCTAACCACTAACCTTTTTTCTCAGTCACAACCTTTCTTGCCTGTCTGAACTTTATCGATACTACGATGGTCAGTACTGCTCTGAATTTTCTTGCTCCTTTTTAGTTCCAAATATGTCACCTTGATGCTCCTCTTCCTTATACCCGTGTGTGTTGACACCAGCGATTGACTGATTGAACAGTGGTGTCTTTTTTAAGCCTGCATCTTTGATGCACCACTCAGTTTTAGTTCAGGGCCAAAGTTACTGCTCCTGTATGCAGGCTGCTATTTTTATCCTTTGATATTTTTGTATTCTGCCCTAGATAACTTTAATGTGAAAATTAAAGAGTATTTATTGTAAATTCGTATACTCAATACTCTTTACACAATGAGGTATCTATAGAAATATGTTTAATACCAAGGAAAAATCTATGTAACTAGTTTGAATCTGAGATTTGGTTTCTTCCTCAGTGTTCAGTGCTGATGTCTTTTCTAAAACACGTCAAATAAAGCCAGATATAACTTCCACTTATCCTTGTCAGACTAGGATTTTCACACTGCTATCCTGTTCACAGTGTCATAAATGCACCTCCAAGCTTCAGTATAGAACCTGCTAATCCAAAGAAACTCCAACCACATGACTCCTCTAAGATTTTATACCATGGTGGGTTGACAATGGAACTCGAGGAACTCGCACAACATTCTATAATGTGTTGTGTGCTGTAATTTAACAACTCTGACATATATTAAAACCATTGTAAGTAACAATCTACTGATGCCTTAGCTGTGCTGTGGAACCTTTTCTGATTTTAAGCTGTTACTTTCTTCCGAAAGGAAGAAGCTATCCAAGAATATTTGGAAGAGGATACTGTGGATGGTGACAACGCATCTTACTGTGACCATTGTGGCACAAAGACTAAAACAGAAATAGTAAGTTTTCCACTCTGTCACTTGAACAGTTTATATAATTCCACAGGGTCACTGACCCGAAACGTTAACTCTGCTTCTCTTTCCACAGATGCTGCCAGACCTGCTGAGTGAATCCAGCATTTCTTGTTTTTGTTTCAGATTTCCAGCATCCGCAGTATTTTGCTTTTATTATATAATTCCACCATTGGCTGTTAAAGGGAGGGGGTGAAGCAGCAGATGTAGCAGATGGATGCAAAGTCGAATTTCTTTCAATGTGAAACACCTCCTTGAGGTCTTTAGTAATGCTGGGTGCCAGCATAGCACCTTCACTGGTGGGGGGGGGGGGGGGGGGGGGGAAGTGTGCAATTACAGTATGACAAGCTTACATGGACAGTTCTCATTGTAACTGTGGGCATAGGATTTTATAAAGGAAGTGCATTTATTTCTGCATATCTTCATCCTAATTATGAATGAAATACAAAAATAGGATTTATCTCTATCTTCCTTAGGACTCCTTTTAAGGTTTGTTATACTGACTCAACCCTATATTTTGCAGAGATTCTATTTTAAACAGTTGCCTCAAATTCTAACATTCCAACTAAAACGATTTGAATTTGTCGGCAATGGGTTGCATTATAAGAAATTGAATAGTTCCATTGATATTCCACGGACTTTGGAGTTTAACAAATCCCAGGTAATATTCTTGCCAATATTATTACTGCTAATATTTTAATAGAGAATAATGTTGAGTATTTACTTTTCTGGCGATTAATTTGCGATGTATTTCAGAAAATTGTCATTGTCTTTATGTACTTTTATTATACCTGTGATTAAGTCAGAAGCAGAGGAGCTTGAAAGCATCATCATGTAATGATGCCATCCTAGACTGTGTATTGTGTAATGAGAAAGGATTAGTTAACAATCATGTTGCGCGGGGTCCCTTGGGGAAGAGCGACCATAACATGATAGAATTCTTCATTAAGCTGGAGAGTGAGAGAGTTGATTTTGAGACTAGGGTCCTGAATCTAAATAAAGGAAACTATGAAGGTATGAGGCGCGGGTTGGCTATGATAGATTGGGGAATGTTACTTAAAGGGATAGGGAATAACTAGCATTTAAAGAGCGCATGGATGAATTACAACAATTGTTCATTCCTGTCCGGCACAAAAATAAAACAGGAAGGGTGGCTGAAACGTGGCTTACAAAAGAAATTAAGGATAGTATTAGATCCAAGGGAGAGAAATATAAAATGGCCAGAACAAGCAGCAAACCTGAGGATTGGGAGCAGTTTAGAATTCAGCAAAAGAGGACAAAGGGATTGATTAAGAAGGAGAAAATAGAGTATGAGAGTAAGCTTGCAGAGAACATAAAAACTGACTGTAAAAGCTTCTATAGATATGTGAAGAGAAAAAGATTAGTGAAGATAAATGTGGGTCCCTTACAGTCGTAAACAGAGGAATTTATAATGTGGAACAAAAAAATGGCGGACCAATTAAATACATACTTTGGTTTTGTCTTCACAAAGGAGGACGCAAATTACCTCCCAGAAATGTTGGGTAACATAGGGTCTAGTGAGAAAGAGCAACTGTATGAAATCAATATTAGTAGGGAAATAGTGTTAGGGAAATTGATGGGATTGAAGGCCGATAAATCGCCAGGGCCTGATAATCTACATCCCGGAGTACTTAAGGAAGTGGCCCTAGAAATAGTAGATGCATTGGTGGTCATTTTTCAAAATTCTATAGACTCTGGAACAGTTCCAACTGATTGGAGGGTAGCTAATGTAACCCCACTATATAAAAAAAGAGGTAGAGAGAAAACAGGGAATTATAGACCGGTTAGCCTGACATCAGTAGTGGGGAAAATGCTAGAGTCCATTATAAAAGATGTAATAGCAGAGCACTTGGAAAACAATGACAGGATTGGACAAAGTCAACATGGATTTACGAAAGGGAAATCATGCTTGACAAATCTACTGGAATTTTTTGTGGATGTAACTAGTAGAATAGATAAGGGAGAAACAGTGGATGTGGTGTATTTGGACTTTCAGAAGGCTTTCGATAAGGTCATATTGAATGGCGGAGCAGGCTTGAAGGGCCAAATGGCCTACTCCTGCTCCTTTTTTTCTATGTTTCTATCTAATGGCTCCTAACAATGGCCGTCAGCCTCTGTCTTATGATCAATTTTCAATGCATTCTTTTAATTTTTCCACATCACATAAACCATTAGCTTTCAGCCAGGTGTAGGTTTTACTCTCATGTCTTGCTACTTTATGCAACATGTAGGATTTTAGCTTGTTCTTGGCTGAAATATATTATGTACACAAAATTCTGTATCTCAAGAAGTTATAGCTTACAGGCTAATTCGTTTTCACTAGCTTGTCAGCTTAGCTGTTTGCACATGCTACCTTCCCCATGACTAAGCTATATATAGCCCTTGTACAAACATAGAACAACAACAACTTGTCTTTAAAGAGCACCTTTAACAAAATAAAACATTCCAAGCAGCTTCACAGGGACACTATAGAAACAAGATAAGATACCGAGCCACATAAGGCAATATTAAGGCAGGTGGCTAAAAGCTTAGTCAAAGAGATAGGCTCTAAGCAGCATCTTAAATGAAGAATGCGAAGTCGAGCTGGTGAGGTTTACGAAGGGAATTGCAGAGCCTAAGGCTAAGGCAGCTGAACGTACAGCCATCAATGGCGGAGCGATCAAAATCAGAGATGCTCAAGAGGCCAGAATTAGAGGAGCGCAGATGTCTTGGAGGGTCGAAGGGATGAAAGAGGTTACCGATATAGGGAGGAGTGAGACCATGGAGGGATTTAAAAACAAGGATGAGATTTTTAAAATCAAGCCATTGCTTAACCAGGAGCCAGTGTAGGTCAGCGAACATAGAGATGAACGAGACTTGATGGAAGCAGGGTTTGGATTACATCAAGTGTACAGAGGGTAGACGTCGTAGGCTAGTCAGGAGTGCTTTAGAATAATCAAGCTGAGAGGTATCAAAGGCATAGATGAAGGTTTCAGCAGCAGGTAAGCTGAGGCAGGGGCAGAGTTAGACAATGTTATGGAGGTGGAATTAGGCAGTTTTAATGATGGCATGGATATGTGCTTGGGAGCTCATCTCAGGGTTAAATGTGACAACAAGATTGTGAACAGCCTGTTTGAGCCTCAGACAGTTGGCAGGGAGAGAACAACGACGGGCAGGTAAAGAGGCTTTGGTCCACCCAGCCTGTCCCACAAAATTGTGATATCTTGTTTCACAATATATACTCTCTGCACCCACCCAAAACCATATGATCTCCTGGAAGAGGCGAAAAACCTCAATTACCAATGGTTTACGTAGCTTCAAGGAGTCAGGCTTTGTGCCTTGTTGCCTGTTTTGAGATCAATGGTGCTAGTAAGTATATGGGACTGCCACACCATGTGCTTTAAATAATTGGAGGAAAGCCTGGAAATACTCATCAGGTCAGGCAGCATCTGTGGAGAGAGAAACAGAGTTAACGTTTCAGGTCAATGACCTTTCACCAGAACTTTTCTGAACAATTCTGATTAAAGAGCATTGACCTAAAATGTTAGCCGGAATTCTATCCAACTTAGTCGAGTCCGTTCAGAGGTGGCTGGGTGGTAAAATGGCGTCTGATGACGTTGGGTCGGGTCCCCGGCGTCATCACGCACAGACGCCATTTCACAATCCAAGAAGTTGGGCGCGAACGAGTCGCCGCAAGCATGCCCGACCGCAAGTAATTTCAAGGCACTTAAAGCAATTGAGAAGCCAATTGACTGGAAATTTACTTGGCCATTTGATTTTATGGCCGCAAATCGGGTCACGGATCGTGTTGGGGACCCGGCAGCTTTAAAAGGGTGGAAGGCAGGCAATCAGTGAGAGTGTTGGAGATAAAGTTTTTGGTGTTGTTTATCTGTGAGAGTTTTTGTGTTTCATATAAATGTTGACATTTGTAGCTTGTGCAGAAGGCTCCAACTGAGTCTGACTCACCGCAGCTTGGGACCTATCTGTCCTGAGTCAGTGAGTGGAAGGAAGGGGGTTGTGTGTGCCTGCCCTGACAGCTGGAGCTTAAGAGATTTTGTCATTGAATCTGGTAACCAGTCCAACGATGGGGATTGTGCATTCTGGAGGCAGCACTTCAGGGGAACAGGACCATGCCCCAATCAGGGACAGAAGGACAGCTGGGCATGGGCATGCGCAAGCAGCTGGTCAAGTGGCTCCCTGTTATATGGAAGGGAGAACAGGTGGCACAGTCGGGCGAGAGTGACCACATGTCAGGAGACTCGCCTACCCAATGGGCAGGGTATACCGACCACGTCTGAGCTAGCTGCACTTGTCGGAACACCAGTGCAGAAGAAGCTGCATCTGTCACGTGAGACGGTGACATTGTTCTGTGAGATCGTCGCAGTGGATTTAGCCTCAAACTGCTTCAGTGGCCATCCAATGCCGGTCGTTCTAAAGGTGACCGTCATCCTTAACTTTTATGCATGTGGCTCTTTCCAAGCATCAATGGAAGACCTGTGCGGAGTCTCCCAAGCAGCTGTGCACCACTGCATAAAGGTTGTGACTGATGCACTGTTCAGACGTGCGAACAATTTCATTAGTTTCAAAATGGACAACCCCAGCCAGGCTGAACGAGCAAGAGGATTCAGCGCAATCGCTGGGTTCCCAATGGTTCAGGGTGTGATAGACTCTACGCATGTGGCAATTAGATCACCAGCAGGTCATTCAGGGGCATTCATCAACCGAAAAGGCTTCCATTCATTGAACGTTCAGCTTGTATGCGATCTTCGCAAGAGAATCATGCAGGTTTGTGCACGGTACCCAGGGAGTTACCACGATGCATACGTTCTGCGAAACTCTCAGGTGCCTGCTCTTTTCAGTCCCCCGGACAGATTGGCAGGTTGGATACTTGGCGACAAGGATTATCCTTTGCAGACATGGCTGATGACACACATGAGAATCCCAAGAGGTCATGCTGAGGAACACTTCTATGAGAGCTAAGCGGCCTCAAGAGTGACAATTGAACAAACGATTGGCCTGCTCAAGATGAGATTCAGGTGTCTGGACCGCTTAGGAGGAGCACTGCAGTACACGCCAGCACGGGCATCCAGGATTATTGTCGTTTGCTGCACCTTGCAAAACCTGGCGATGGAAAACGAAGACGCCATTGAGGAGGTTCAAGGTAGCCATGAGGCGACATCAGATAAAGATGGAGTTTCTGGTGAGGACAATGGGCAACACCCACATGATGGCTGGGGAGAGGATCGCTCCATGCAAAGATTTCACATTGTGGCATGCACTGAGACATTGTGGGATTTCAAGAGGGAAAAGACACACACATCCAAGGGAACAGATGATCAGATTAAACAACATCATGTCACGGTGAACCCAACACTGCTGCCCTGCTGTTGATGGCTTTGGCGGACATCCTTTACCTGCTCGCGGCCATGCAGACTGTGCATATCAGGGAGCTCATGAGAAATATCAGGTACACCCTCTAACACCCTGGGAGTTTGCGGTTGACATGTCACTAGCGGAGGGAGCAAGGGGCTGCATGATGCATCAGGAGCGCCCTGAGAGGAGCTCCCATGTGCTATCGGCTGCTGCCACGTGCCCTCCTGAGGCTCGACTGGTCTTCAAAGCTGACCTCAGAGGGATGAGCAGCCTCAACCTGCCGCATGCGCATCTGAGTTGGCGCTCTGATGGCTTGGTCCAAGGAGGCTACACTCCCCCTGAGATCATGGATGGCTTCCAGTACTGGCCCCTCCACTGCAGCTGCCAATCTGTCAACAGAGGATGCCAGATGGACAAATGGCTGAGAGTTTGTGGTGGACATGCTCTGGATGGAGGTTTCCAGGCTGTGTGCTATGGCTTGCAGCATCTCTGGCAACTCCGCCAGGTGTTCATGCACCGCATGTTGAACCTGCAACATCTCCCGCTGAATGGATGTTCTCAGAGGCGCATCATCAGCTTGCGGCTCTGCACTGGCCTGGCTTCCCACACTCCTCAGAGTGTGTGAGGCATTGGTTGGTTCTGCCTCTGGTGGCTGGTCAGTGACTGTACTGTGCTAACACCCGTAAGTGATATCGTTTCTGCGGAGACAGTAATCCAACCATGATGGAAGTATCTGCACTGGCGCTTGGTGAGATGCGATGATGTGATGATGCACCCTCTGAGGCGATTTCCTCATCCTGAGAGGTGGACTGCTGAGCCCCCAAGACCCCTCCTGGCCGCTGATGTGTTTCACCTGCAGGGAAAATCAGGTTGATCAGTTTGATCAGCACCACAGATTGAAGCACATGTCCCTTACTGCAGTTTGCACACATTTGTGTGTATCAACTTTTATTTGCACAGTTAAGGGAGTGAGACAATCATCACTTCAACTGCCCCTGCCAAGCAAACCCCCCCGCCCCCTACCTTACGCCCTCCCACCACATTATGGGTAACTCACTCTGACAACCAGGGCTGACAACATCACCATCTGCCACGGCGCGTCCTGCGTCCTCTCCTGCCAGCAGCAGGGCATCCTCCTCCATATTTGTCAGGTATGACTGATTGCCCAGGCCACCACTGGTCCAGGACCTCTCTCGGGCATTGTGAGCCCTTTTCCCCTATTTAAACAAGCACACCTAGTTTCGACATATGATTTGGTCTCTCACACCCTCACCCATTGTGTTTGTTGTTGCATTTCAGCGCGACTGCAATTCAGTGCCCAATTTGAACACATTAGATCACCATGCATTCCAGATCTGCCCATCCTGCGTCTCAATACAATGCAGCAGGCAAGGACTGCTCATTGCTGGTTTCCACCTTGCATCGTTAGGACAGACAGACCCTTCCCTGACACATTCACAATGAGATTAATGAGGAATACCCCTTACCTGGGCACAGCGAAGCAGGTCATTGTGGCACTGGAGCCATGTCCTCCGTACCACACCACGGCTGCTGACCTCCTTGGTGACCTCCAGCCAGGCCCTCTTGGTCACTTCTTCGGGCCTTCTTTGACCATCAGCGTTGAATAATATGTCCCGCCTCGCCTCCACCGCCTAGAGGAGGACCTGCAGAGATTCCTCTGAGAATCTGGGGGCTGAGGTGAACCTTCACCCCTCCATTGCTCTGGCTCTTGTCTGCAAATGTTTGCCCCTTTCCTGCCCCTGGGCACTGACACTCTTCCTTGACTTCTTCACTTTCCAGTCAGCTGGTCACGTTGGCAGTTACACTGGCAACTCCTCTGCTGTATTTCCTTGAGCGTCTGCTCCATTGTACTGCTGTCTGCCTTTTTAAAGGGCTGACATTGGTCACGCCCCCAAATCCACAGCCGCTAATTGGCAGCTCTGCGCTTGATGCCGGTGGGCAGGTGGCACAGGGCGGATTCAGCTTTCTCGGTCGCTTCCAACCCGGCTACCCCGGAGTCACCGGCAGCCATAAAATTCCAGCCGTTTCCCTCTCCACAGATGCTGCCTGACCTGCTGAGTATTTCCAGCATTTTCTGTTTTTATTTGAGATTTTCAGCATCCGCAGTATTTTGCTTTTGTCTTTAAATAATTGCATGTTTTACAGCATTTGGCAGCTTATTTGTGAAATTAACATAGGTTCATGGCCTCGCATCTCTTATGTAATTTGCAAATTGTGTTACTTTATGTTTGTTCCTTATTCTGAATTGCACAGAATCAAATTAAATTCAAAATTACATGCCACATATGTAATCTCATTAATTTTATACTTACTGTAGTTTTAATTCAATTTTTGTACAGAACAGCAATGAATGGTGTTTCAAACCAACAACGGACAAGGTAAGAAATCAATGGGGAAAAAAATAAGGGAAGATGATTAATGGGCAGCTGATCTGATCTGATATTGCCCAGTTTAGACAATAGCTAAAAGTTGCAATTACCCCCTAAGAGCTTCAGAAGAATGGCTGGTATTGAATATTTCATTTACTCTGATTTCAGTGCTGTACTGCTGACCTTAAATTGTAAATGATTATCAAAAATGTGGTTGATGAAATGATACTTTCTTGCTCACACTTGCTTTCTCTGTTAATACTAATTACATGGTGATGAGGATGGTAACTGATCATCATATTAATGATTTTGGACCAAAGATCCTTGGGCTGCAATCCTGCCAGTTACTTTCGTTTCCCGCCAACATTTGACATTTGAGTTTGCAGGTCAGCGGGAGAGTATCTGATCTCATTTGCATGGGACTGGCAGGCATATCTTTGGTGTCTTCTTACCCCATGATGCCAAAAATCCCTGTGTAAGGGGGTGGTGTAGCAATTTTTTTCAAAACAAAATCCTTTTACCTAGTTAGGGATCCAGTGCACTGGCTTAGCCTGGACTCCCATGTAGGATTCATGCCCATCTGGAGGCTGGTACACTTTATCTGACTGGGCACACCAAACTCCAAATTAACCTCTGCGGGCCAGGGATGCAGGAACTTCTAATGTAGGCATTGTCCACCACTGGCACTGCCCTCTCCATCCTAGTGGCAATGTAGGGGGCAGCCAGAAGCTTCAAGCCATTTCACCTGATGCTTTATGAAGTTACAGCTGGGGTTAGGTGGAATGTCAAGGAGATTTAGCCCCATATTATATTAGGTTTTCTATTTATGTCACATACTATTTATTTGGGCATCATTTTTGAATTCTTTCATCAAGTGTGAATACTTTGGTGGTCTATTATTGATTAGTTAGCTTATTAGGTATTTAATTATGGGTGGGTTCAAACTCCACAAGTTTTGTGAAGCAGGATTGTCCAACATATGGCCCACGGGCCAGGATCCAGTCGATTTCCATCGGCTTGCGGTTGTATTTCAGAGAACAGAAATTTTCCATTGTCTTCTTCTTCCAGACTGGTTTTTAAAACATTGCACTGTCAGTTTCACAGTTATAAGCTGCTGACATCAGGAACAGTGGTTTCTGAACTTCAAACAGATTCGGGGCTTTCCAGCGGGCTTTTTAAAAAAGGTTGGAACCTGCTGGAAAACCCTGAATCTCTCCGAAGTTCAGAAAATGCTGTTCCTGATGTCAGCAGCTGTCAGCTGTGAAACTGACAGTGCAATGCTTTTTTAAAAAAACTGACCAACAATAAAGCTGCTGGGCTGAGTGCCCTCGCTCTCTGCAACTGTCAAAGAGAGAGAGAGAGAGGTGGAACAGAGGGGGGAGGGGACAGAGAGAGAGAGAGAGAGGGGAAAAGAGAAACAGAGAGATGGAGAGGACAGAGGGGCAACAGTGACAGTGAGACAGAGAGAGAGTGGGACAGAGACACAGAGAGAGAGGACAGAGAGGGTGGAACAGAGACAGAGAGAGACAGAAAGAGAGACAGAGCGAGAGAGAGAGAGAAGGGGGAGAAACAGAGAGCAGGGATGACACAGAGAGGGGGGAACAACAAAGAGAGAGAGAGAAAGAGGAAGAGAGTGTGATCAAGATCACACTTGACAGAGGAACATCTATCCGCATCACTACAAGAAGTGTACGGGCAAACATTGACTACTTGTGCAAACAAAAAAATGCCAGGTATCTCACTAAATCAGTGTCCAACATAGTGAAGAGAAAGCAAGTCAATAAATTAATCTTCTCATTTAAAGTTTCTTCACAAAAATGCACGTTTGTTGTTGTTTTGTTTAATAGTAAGATAAATTTTTAATGTATTCATCTTTCTGAAATTGTCTCACCAGCCCCCTATGGAAGTAAGATAAAAAATTGTAATGTGGCCCCCCATGTGAAAAGGTTGGACAACCCTGATGTCAATGAAGCCTGAATTCAGACCTGACACTGGAACAAATTGGGGGTGGGATTTCCTGGAGCAGGAAGTTTCACTTCTCTTTGGATTCATGTCAAGCCTTTATATAACCACAGTGTTAGTGTGAAAATTTGGCAGATGGAGTTTAGCGTGGATAAGTGTGAGGTTATCCACTTTGGTCAGAAGAATAGAAAGGCAAATTATTATCTAAATGGAGAGAAACTTCAGAATGGTTCGGTGCAGAGGGATCTGGGTGTCCTCGTGCATGAATCGCAGAAAGCTAGTATGCATGTACAGCAGGTAATAAGGACGGCAAATTGAATTTTGGCATTTATTGCTAAAGGAATAGAATATAAAAGTAGGGAAATGTTGCTGCAACTGTACAAGACATTAATGAGACCGCACCTGGAGTATTGCGTACAGTTTTAGTCCCCTTACTTGAGGAGGGATGTAGTTGCATTGGAGGCAGTTCAGAGGAGGTTCACTAGATTGATTTCAGAGATGAAGGGTTTGTCTTATGGAGAGAGATTGAGCAGTTTAGGCCTTTACTCTATAGAGTTTAGAAGAATGAGAGGAGATCTAATTGAGGTATATAAGATGATTAAGGGGATTGACAAAGTAGACATAGAGAGGATGTTTCATCTTGTGGGGCAATCTAGAACGAGAGGTCATAGTTTTAGGATAAGGGGTAGCAGATTTAAAACAGAGGTGAGGAGAAATTACTTCTCTCAAAGGGTCATGAGTCTGTGGAATTCACTACCCCAGAGTGCGGTGGATGCTGGGACATTGAGTAAATTTAAGGAGGAGATGAAAAGATTTTTAATTAGTAAAGGGTTGAAGGGTTATGGAAAATGGGCAGGAAAGTGGAGTTGAGGCCAAGATGAGATCAGCCATGATCGTATTGAATGGCGGAGCAGGCGCGAGAGGCTGAATTGCCTACTCCTGCTCCTAGTTCTTATGACCTTATGACCTAAATTAAACCATTTTGCCTCAATGCAACAGTTATAATGCATACAGCGATTTAACACCAAGAGCAACTGTTATGATCAGATGCACTTAGCTCAAAGCGTACAACTTGTCTTTGAGACTTCGTAAAGAAATTGCATATACATGTAAGATTTCCTTATTTTTCATATTAAGGCAAAACAATAGCAGCCAAAGAGTGCTAACAGGATTGTTGGTCATCTGTTGTGCTCAGTTTCTGGGACTGTCTTTTGGTTAGCCTCTGGAGCATGATTGTTGGGTGTGTGCAGCAGTGCTGTGATTGAAATGTGGCATATATTAAAGAACCTTGGAGCATTGGGCACAATTGCCTCTAAAGAAAGTATGAAGTGATAGCTGGCAGGAAAAGGAGCTGCCATTGGCCCCAGATGGAAAAATTATGGGTGAAATTCAACTTATGTACCTACAAAGTGGGAATTAGATCTTCAAATTTCACGTCATAATCTGACACACCTGATCTGGTGCTCTTCTGGTCCAGATCAGCTGACATTCAGTTGTCAAGGCACCAGCCTGAAACTGGTGGTAGTTTGCTTATGCCAGCTGTCGGACTGCAAATGGAGATTTTAGGTACAAATAAGCTGATATTTGGCTGGAAAACAAGGGACTGGCTATTTGGAGTCAGGGCATGAGATCTCTGCAACAGGAAATCTGCACTGTTGTCAAACAGCTGATAATCATGTTCTCTATCATTCTCCATCACAGGTGAATAATGCCCACAATAATCATGCTACAGGCAGAGGATCATCTCTACTTCAACCTTCAGCAAAACAGAAGGAAGATCCTGGGAACACAGACAGAACTGTTGACGAAGGTGAAGAGAGAAGATCCGTGACGGCTCAAGGTTAGTTGGACCCATCAGGAGCATTCTATTAGCATGGTTTGTGGACCAGAGCACCCATGCAAGAAACCTAACTGGCATCATGCAGATTCAGCTGTGCAGCTTCCAGTAATCAGCTTGCACTTCTAATATATTTCTTTTATTTTCCCCTTTAGATAGATCACAGCAAGATTCCCCAGGGGAAATGGGAAAGGAAGAACAAGATTCCACAGAGGAAATGGTAAAGGAAGAAGAAATTGAAAGCGGGCCTGTGCTTTAACAAACTCCATCCATGGTTTATTTCACCCTTCCCCTCTCACTCACCAACCCAGAGGAATCCATCCAGCTGGTGGGGAGTGGGGAGTTGGAGGTGGTGGAGGTTGTGGTGGAGGTTGTGGAGAATCCATATATTTGGAACGATAATTTGTCATTTTGTGAGAACAAGAGTGTGCAGGTGGTAATCCCAGGTGTTAGTCGAATCCAACAGTGAGCAGGGGAGTTGCTACCAAAGTCAGTGCTTAGATCCTAAAAAGACTGGACAAACATCATACCTATGTGGGGACTCTGAGGATCATCTTGTATCATCTTCAGAAAGAACTTCTCAGACCTCCACCTCACCCAGGAGCAATGCCTGATGTTACTCAAATACAATAATGTGGTCACAGAACAGTGCCAGCTCCTTCACATGACCCGAAGCCTTGCACCAAGGTGAGGATGGTGCTGCCAGTGGCCATCAAGTTCACCATCGCAGTAAACTTCTACATGACTGGATCATTCTAGACAGGAGTGGATGACATATCCAATATTTCCCAGTATTCCATCCATCACTCCATCCAGGAGGTGACAAAGGCTCTATACGCAGAGAGGTGATTACATTGTGTTCCTTCTAAGCAGGGAAAAACAGGATGAGAGGGTATCTGGCTTTGCCAGGATAGCAGGATTCCCTATGGTGCAGGGAGCCATCGACTGCATGTACGTGGCTCTGCAGGCCTCCCATGTCAATGGGGAGAGATACTGGAACCACAAGCGCTTCCATTTCATCAACTTGCAGTTGGTGTTGACCATGTATGGTACATGATGGTGGGTGCCTGCAATCCTGGCAGCAGCCACAATGCCTCATTCTGAGGTGCTCTGCCACTCCTGCCATCTTTTGGGCCTCCAAGAAGAAAAAAAGGGTGGTTACTCGGAGACAAGAGATGCCTCCTCTACGCCAGGCTGATGACCCCTCCACCACCCAACTATGCAAGGACACAGCCATTTAATGAAAGACACAGAGCCATCAGCAACATTGTGGAGCAGACCATCAGTGTACTAAAGCAACCAGGTCTGGACCATTTGGGGTGGGGATCCCTCCAGTGCATGCCGGATCGGCCTGCTGCATCCTTCACAACATTGCCACCAGGCATTTGGAGGCCACCTCAGGAGGAAGGGAAGGAGGCAGGGAGAATGCATCCGGGATCCCCTCACTGCATGTAGGCTGTTGAGATCCCCTGTTTAGGATCAGCTTCCCATTGGACAACTTCCCTTGGCTCCACCATTCCCCAATTTACCATCCATCTGGGACGCTCCATCATGGCACCCCCTTTGCCAAGATCCTGCAATAAAAGTTACCAACAAGATCTTTATCCAAAAACATATACATTTATATAACTGTCTTGCGGTGCCTTTGCCTGTCTTAGTGCTCCTACACAGTGCTACCCCAGGGGTGCTGCATGGCTGATGGAAGACTGCTGCCTTTCAATGGGTGAGACTGCAGATAACCTGGCAGGACACGTGCAAGCAGCTCTGGGCTATGAGGGCCCAGCTTTGGAATGCACCACCTTGGTGTGAGTGGCAGCAGTCTGGGCTGGCTGGCTGACAGACAGGCAACAGCAAGGGCACTGACAATAAGGCAGTGGTGGGTGCATGAATGCTGTCATCCTGAGAGAGGATAGCAGGTTTGTGCTTCACAGCACCACTGCCACTCCCACAGGACAACACCTCGGCAATCCTAGTGATCTATTGCAGGAAAAGATTGCTGGACTGCTGTAAGAGACTGCATGCCCTGTCGAGCACTGAGTTTCACAACCATGATGGCAGCAGTCTGAACCTGCACAACACCAAACATGGATCTCATGACCTTCTGAGCTTCCGTCGCAGCACTGAAACCTTGGGTGTCTTCCGCCTGTGTGTGGGTGAGGTGGAGTACGAGAATGTTAGGCCTGAGTCCTGACTGCTAAGGACTGCTGATGGATAAGTGATGTGGTGGCGTGCATTGAGCAGCATGAGAGGTGGGTGATGTGGTGGGTATGAGATGTTCCCTGAAGGTGCATTTACTGATCTTAACGATCCCGTGCGATCATCAACCTTCTTCCAGAACTGCTGCCAGGTCCTGTGGGGCTAGACTCCTGGAGTTGACCTCCTTGGCTACATGCTGCCATTCCCTTCGGAAGGTATTCCTTGAGGTCCTCCTGGCCCCCTGCAGAAACTTGGCGTCTCATCTCTTGTCCATCTCCATGACTACAGCATCCAGCACCACATCCGTAAATCTGGGTGCACTTTCTCTGCCCTGTTGCTCCATTCCTTTGTTTTCAATTGCACTAGTAGCAGTCAGGAGCAGCTTCCTTTCAGTCAGTGCAGCTCGCCTTTAAAGGACAGACAATCTTTAAGAGGCTAGCTTCAATACCTGTTAGCATTGCATGCTGTTAGTTAGACCCCCTGTTGAGCAATCAGCCCACTCAGCAGCACAAGGTCACCCTTGGCTTTTTGCCTTAAAGGGACCACATACACACTGATTATGAATCATGACCCCTCATACCAGAAAACAGGAGTTAAGTCAGCTAGAATACTGGCTTAAATGAGAGAATTTCTCATGGATCAGATTAAGCCCTTATTTGCATACATCCAAGAATTTGAATGGAGTGTACCTTCCTACTGCACTAACTTCCACTGGAATTTATGGTGTGTTTTGGAACATGAAGAACTCTGGCCTATCTGAGTACCCCTAATCCTTACTCCACTATGCTAGAAATTGACCTTTTTCTGCTCCAAAAAGCTTGTGGAATTTCAGAAATTAAATAAAATCTTGGTCCCCAAAGTTTGGAGATCTGTTCTCAATCAGCAAAAGTGCAGTGGAGTGGCAAACTGGCAGAAGGAGAGCAAGGCCTGGGGCTGAAGACATACGAAGAGTTTTTTTTAATAAATGCTGCTAGAAGAGTGAATGAGCATCTTTTTAAAGTTAATAGATCCTCTCATTGAGGAAAAGAATGGCCACAATATGTATGTGCACATGTGCAGTGAAAACTGGAATTAAAGGGGAGATTTTCAATTCCAGCTCTTCCAGTACACACTAAGAGCACATGAGGGTAATTTTGACTTTGAGTGATTGTGTAAAACAGTTTCTATCAGTTCAGAATCCCACCCACCCACAGTCTGCCCTCTGAAGCACCTCTCCTGATTTTAGTTTCTATTGATGTCACTGGAAATGAGAATTAGGAGAGGTATTTACCAGGTGGCCAGGATTGAGTATTTAACACTCTCACCAGAAGTTAAGTACAGTGCAGCGCCCCTTCCCCCTGCCACCCCCCCCCCCCCCCACACCAACATCACCCCCCTCACCTGCCCCGCTCTCCATGTCTGAAAATGCAGTGCTCCCAGTATGTGATTTTCTGTCCATTAAGATGTTAAGGTGATTGGATGTGGGTGTACAGATTCAATATGGACTGTGGGTCCGCAGATTCCTGATGGACTGTGAGTGTGCGGATTCCTGATGGACTGTGAGTGTGCGGATTCCTGATGGACTGTGAGTGTGCAGATTCCTGATGGACTGCCAGTGTGCGGATTCCTGATGGACTGTGAGTGTGCGGATTCCTGATGGACTGTGAGTGTGCGGATTCCTGATGGACTGTGAGTGTGCGGATTCCTGATGGACTGTGAGTGTGCGGATTCCTGATGGACTGCCAGTGTGCGGATTCCTGATGGACTGTGAGTGTGCGGATTCCTGATGGACTGTGAGTGTGCGGATTCCTGATGGACTGCCAGTGTGCGGATTCCTGATGGACTGCGAGTGTGCAGATTCCTGGTGGACTGTGAGGGTGCAGATTCCTGATGGACTGTGAGGGTGCAGATTCCTTGTGGACTGAGTGTGCAGATTCCTGGTGGACTGCGAGTGTGCAGATTCCTGGTGGACTGTGAGGGTGCAGATTCCTGATGGACTGTGAGGGTGCAGATTCCTTGTGGACTGAGTGTGCAGATTCCTGGTGGACTGCGAGTGTGCAGATTCCTGGTGGACTGTGGGTCATATGAACATATGAATATGAGTAGGCCACCCGACCCCTCGAGCCTGCTCCGCCATTCAATAAGCCTCTTATTCTTCTAAACTCCAGTGAATACAAGATTAGCCTGTCCAACCTTTCCTCAGAAGACAAACTGCCCATTCCAGGTATTAGTCTAGTAAACCTTCTCAGTACTGCTTCCAATGCATTTACATCCTTCCTTCAATAAGGAGACCAGTACTGCACACAGTACTCCAGATGTGGTCTCACCAATGCCCTGTATAACTGTAGCATAACCTCTGTACTTTTGTATTCAATTCCCCTCATAATAAATGATAACATTCTATTCACTTTCCTAATTATGTGCTGTACCTGCATACTAGTGTGAATCATGCACCAGGACACCCAGATCCCTCTGCATCTCAGAGCTCTGCAATCTCTCACCGTTTAGATAATATGCTTTTTTATTCTTCCTACTTAAATCACAATTTCATATTTTCCCACACTGTACTACATTTGCCAGGTCTTTGCCCACTCACTTAACCTATCTGTATCCCTTTGTAGCCTCATGTCCTCTTCACAATTTACTTTCCTACCTATCTTTGTGTCATCAACAAATTTAGCAAACATACTTTTGGTTCCTTCATTCAAGCCATTTATGTAAATTGTAAAACGTTGAGGTCCCAGCACAGATCCCTGTGGCACACCACTCGTTAATCTTGCCAACCTGAAAATGACCCATTAATGCCTACTGTTTGTTTCCTGTTAGCTAGCCAATCTTCTATCCACACCAATATGTTACCCTCTACACCTTGAGCTTTTATTTTCCACAATAACCTTTGATGTGGCACCTTATCAAATGCCTTCTGGAAATCAAAGTATAATACATCCACCGGTTCCCCTTTATCCACAGCACATGTTACTTCTTCAAATAACTCCAGTAAATTGGATAAACATGATTTCCCTTTCACAAAACCATGTTGATGCTGTCTGATTACCTTGAATTTTTTTATGTCCTGCTATAACGTCTTTAATAATAGCTTCTAACATTTTCCCTGTGACAGATGTTAAGCTAACTGTCCTGTAGTTTCCTGCTTTCTGTCTCCCTCCCTTTTTGAATAAAGGAGTTACATTCACTATTTTCCAATCTAATGGAACCTTCCTCAAATCGAGGGAGTTTTGGAAAATTGAAACCAATGCATCAACTATCTCACTAGCCACTTCTTTTAAGACCCAAGGATGAAGTCCTTCAGGACCCGAGGACTTGTCAGCCCGCAGCTCCAACAATTTGCTCAGTACCATTTCCCTGGTGATTGCAATTTTCTTGAGTTTCTCCCTCCCTTCCATTTCTTGATTTACAGCTATTTCTGGGATATTACTTGTATCTTCTATAGTGAAGACCGATGCAAAATACCTGTTCAATTTCTCTGCTATCTCCTTACTTTCCATTTTTAATTCCCCAGACTCACTTTCTATAGCACCAAAGCTCACTTTTTAAAAGATATCTATAGAAACTCTTACTATCAGTTTTTATATTTCTAGCTAGCAAAATAGTGCCATGGGATCTTTTACATCGATATGAGAGGGTAGACAGTGCCTCAGTTTAACAACTCTCTGAAAGACAGCACCTCCGATAGTGTAGCACTCCCTCAATACTGCACGCCTAGAAATGGGGTCAGATCCTGGAGTGGGGCTTGAACCCACAACCTTTGGACTGAGACCTGAGAGTGCTACCAATTGAGTCACAACTGACTAAACACTAAATAATTGTTTTAATTCATTTTCAGGATATGGGCATTGTTGGTAGGGCCAGCATTTATTGCCCAATCCCTAATTGCCCTTGACAACTGAGTGGCTTGCTAGGCTATTTCAGAGTTCAGTTAAGTGTCAACCACATTGCTGTGGGTCAGGAGTCACATGTAGGCCAGACCAGGTAAGGACAGCAAATTTCCTTTTCTAAAGGACATTAGTGAACCAAATGTGTTGTTACAACAATGGTGTCATGGTCATTATTAGACTAGCTTTTTAATTCCAGATTTATTAATTGAATTTAAATTCCACCTTCTGTAGTGGTGGGATTCAAACCCATGTCCCCAGAGCAATACCCTAGTTTTCGCAATTACTAGCCCAATAACAATACCACTATGCTACCACCTCTCCTGGAAGTACGTACCAGGTCAGTCTCACCTATGAAGAGAAAAGATCTGTCTCGGTTTTATACCCTTCATCAGAATGCTGGGGTATCCTTCTAAAGTGGCTATCCCATGTCTCACAACTCTGGGACACTCCACCTTACAATATTTGAAGTCTCCTGACATTGTGGGGATGGTGTCATTTTCATGACCGGAATGTGCTGCCAATGTCTTGTCCTTTCAGTAACATTAAAATACCTCAGTTTTGAGACAGTACAAATACAGGTACACCATCAGTCAATGCAAAAAAAAGTTGAATTTGTATATAAGAAAATTCATTTTACAAGGGGAAAGAAATCACATCTTGCTGTTTCATTTCTTTCTTAATCTTAGGAGAAAAAGTATGAGCTGTTTGCAATATGGCATCATCACGGAGGATATGGGAGCGGCCACTATTATGCTGACATCAAATCAGTTGATGGTGATTGGTATACGTTTAACGACAGAACTGTTAAGAAGGTAACTGCAATCAGTAACATAAAAGGGACTTATTTTGGTGAAAGGGTAAACACAGGTGCTAAATGGATGTTGTGGTAATAAGACTAACCTGTTTGAAAGTCTGGTTTTACTACACAATTTTGAGCCTAATTACTGATTATCAGAATTTGAACTTGCCTGGAGGTGCTAAAACAGGCACTTGCAGGTTTTGCACTCAAGTGCTGGTTAGACGTAATATTTGTGGAGCAGTTTATGTGAGCTCCGCACACCCACTTCCACTAAAGGTGTGACGTACACTGGCTGACACACGACAGCAGGTTTCAGGATATCTCAGGGACAGAGTGAGAGTGCGCACAGATACTCGGCATGGCACTGGAGGTCCAGATGAAGGAGGTTTAGAGGAGGTTGCATGACCTGTAACTGCAGGGAAGAAAGTCACCACCTCACACTCCTGACCTTCTTTCCTGCAGCAGCTGGTGCTGCTGTACCTGGCCTCATATCTTCCTCCATTCTTCCAACAGACCAAGGTGGACCCCTAGCAAGATGTCCATTACCAAGCACTTCCTTTCTCCTGTTGTATCCTATAAGGTGTCCAATAAGGTGGAGTAGCTCAGCAGTAATTCTAGTTTGGTGCAATTTCTAGAATAGATGTTGATAGAGTGCTAGTGAAGTCTTGGCAAAACCACCCCAGAAAATCTCACCACACGTTTCAAAAGTGCTCTTCAAACCTGCAGCAGCAAGTGAACAGTAAAATATGACTATGTCTTTAAGTAGCACTTGAAATCCTCAGTGACTTGTTCACTCCCCATCAGCTGGTCATTGTTAGGAGAGGGTCCTAGGTCAAGCACTAGCCACCAAAATGCTGTGCGCTAGCAGGCAATTTAAGTGGCAATCAGCCCCTTAACAATCCTCCAGGTGGCCATTCCAAGCATGGGCTTTAACTCCTTTACCAAGATGGCATCTTGCACAAACACAGGCTAAACTGACTCAAAGCCCCAGCTTGACCAGTTGGAGGCTCTTTAGTGCCTAAAAGAGGTGGGGAAAATTGCCCCCAAAATATCTCCATGGCACTTAATGATAGGAAGTTATTTTACTTGCAGGAAAGGGAGGAGGAGAATTAGACAGTATATCACCTAATGCTATTATGGTGTATAGACTCGGAGAATGTCTGTCTTCTCAGTTAGAGATCTCTCGAAAGTGAAAAAAAAGACTTACAGTGACATCACAAGAAATCTGCAAGGTGATTGGTTGGGTAAGGAACAGCTGTTAGTGCATTTAAATAGCTTTAAAAAAGGGGGAAAAAAATTTTGAAAAAAAAACCTCAAGTAATAAGGTGAGTACTACTAAAGTGTTTTTTAAATTTAGTGTAATTTATTAAGGACTTAGATTGTAGTGGGTAGTGTTTGGAGTAGAACAAGGCCCCTAGTATAATTAATATTTTTTAATTAAGGGAGTAACTAATTAATCTAAGGGTAGGTCATGGCAGGAGAACTCAGCCCCGTGATATGCTCCTCCTGCGCTATGTGGGAAATCAGGGACGCTTCCAGTGTCCCTGACGCCCATGTGTGCAGGAAGTGTATCGATCTGCAGCTACTGGCTACCCGCATTCCGGAGCTGGAGCTGCGGGTGGATTCACTGTGGAGCATCCGCAATGCTGAGGACATCGTGGATAGCATGTTTAGAGAGGTGGTCACACCGCAGATAATGGCTGCACAGGCAGAAAAGGGATGGGTGATCACCAGGCGGAATAGTAGCCACAGGCAGGTAGTGCAGGAGTGCCCTGTGGCCATCCCCCTCTCAAACAGATATTCCGCTTTGGATACTGTTGGGGGGGGATGGCGTCCCAGGGGAAAGCAGCAACAGCCAAGTTCGTGACACTACGGATGGCTCTGCTGCACAGCAGGGCAGGAAAAGGGGTAGAAGAGCTATAGTGATGGGGGATTCAATTGTAAGGGGTACAGATAGGCATTTCTGTGGCTGCACACGTGACTCCAGGATGGTATGTTGCCTCCCTGGTGCTAGGGCAAGGATGTCACGGAGTGGCTGCAGGACATTCTGAAGGGGGAGGGTGAGCAGTCAGAGGTCGTGGTACACATTGGTACCAACGACATAGGTAGAAAGAGGGATGAGGTCCTGCAACAAGAATTTAGGGAGCTAGGTAGCCGATTAAAAAGCAGCACCTCAAAGATTGTAATCTCTGGATTACTCCCGGTGCCACGTGCTAGTGAGGAAAGGAATAGGAGGATAGAGCAGATGAATGTGTGGCTGAGGAGACGGTGCAGGAGGGAAGGCTTTAGTTTCCTGGATCACTGGGTCTGTTTCTGGCAAAGATGGGACCTGTACAAGTTGGACGGGTTGCACCTGAACCGGATTGGGACCAACATCCTTGCTGAGAGGTTTGCTAGTGCTGTTTCAGTGGCGGGGGTGGGGGGGTTGGGGTTAAACTAATTTGGCAGGGGAATGGGATACAGAGTGGAGGTACAGTAGGGGGTGATGCACAGTCAAATATAGAAGAGAAACTGAGTCAGTCTGGAAGGCAGAGCAAATATAGACCTGTTAAGGCACAAGTGAAAGATGCAAGGCTGGATTGCATTTATTTTAATGCAAAGAGTCTTACTAATAAGGCAGGTGAATTAAGGGCATTAATTAGCATATGGGATTATGATATTATTGCTATCACAAAGACATGGTTGAGGGAGGGGCAGGACTGGCAACTCAATATTCCAGGGTATAGAATCTTCAGGCGTGACAGGGGAGGGGATAAAAGAGGAGGTGGTATTGCACTGTTGATCAAGGAGTCAATTACTGCAGTAAGGAGGGATGATATCTTAGAAGGTTCTTCAAATGAGGCCATATGGATTGAACTTAAAAAGGGGGCAATCACTTGGCTGGGCGTGCACTACAGGCCTCCAGGGAGAGATAGAGGAGCAGATATGTAGGCAAATCTCAGAGAGATGTAAAAATAATAGGGTAATAATAGCAGGGGATTTCAACTTCCCCAATATTAACTGCGATAGTCTTAGTGCAAAAGGCTTAAAGGGAGCAGAATTCTTAAAATGCATACAGGAGAGCTTTTTGAGCCAGTACGTAGAAAGTCCTATGAGAAGGGGCAGTACTGGACCTAATCCGAGGGAATGAAGCTGGACAGGTGGTAGAAGTGTCAGTGGGGGAGCATTTTGGAGATAGTGACCATAACTCTGTAAGATTTAAGGTAGTTATGGAAATGGACAAAGACGGGCCGGAAATAAAGGTACTGAATTGGGAAAAGGCTGATTTCAATTTGATAAAACAGGATCAGGCCAAAGTGGACTGGGAGCAGCTATTTGTAGGAAAGTCTACACCAATGGGAGTCATTCAAAGAGGAAATAGTGAGGGTTCAGAGCCAACATGGAACCGTTAAGGTGAAGGGTAGGACCAACAAGTCCAGGGAAACCTGGATGTCAAGGGATATAGAGTATTGGATCCGGAAAAAAAAGGATGCTTATGGCAGATTCGGAGCACTGAAAACAGCGGAGGCACTGGTGGAGTATAGAAAGTGTAGGGGCGGTTCTTAAAAAAGAAATTAGGAAAGCGAAGAGGGGACATAAAAAAACATTGGCAGGCCAGATAAAGGAAAATCCAAAGGCGTTTTATAAGTATATTAAGGGCAAGAGGATAACCAGGGAAACAGTAGGGCCCATTAAGGACCAAAGTGGCAATCTGTTTGTGGAGCCGGAGGACATAGGTGAGGTTTTAAATGATTACTTTTCATCTGTGTTCACTATGGAGAAGGACGACGTAGGTAGAGATCAGGGAGGGGGCTTGCAATATACTTGAACATATTAATATTGAAAGGCAGGAGGTATGAGCAGTATTAGTGGTCTTAAAAGTGGATAGATCCCCAGACCCAGATGAGATGTATCCCAAGCTGTTATGTGAGGCAAGGGAGGAGATAGCAGGGGCTCTGACACAAATTTTCAGAACCTCTATGGCCACAGGAGAGGTGCCAGAAGACTGGAGGACAGCAAATGTGGTACCATTATTCAAGAAGGATAGCAGGGATAAACCAGGTAATTACAGGCCGGTGAGTCTAACATCAGTGGTTGGGAAACTATTGGAAAAAATTCTGAGGGACAGGATTAATCTCCACTTGGAGAGGCAGGGATTAATCAGGGATAGTCAGCACGGCTTTGTCAGGGGGAGATCGTGTCTAACTAACTTGATTGAATTTTTCGTGGAGGTGACTAGATGTGCAGATGAGGGCAAAGCAGTTGATTTAGTCTACATGGACTTTAGTAAGGCTTTTGATAAGATCCCGCATGGGAGATTGGTTAAGAAGGTAAGAGCCCATGGGATCCAGGGCAATTTTGCAAATTGGATCCAAAATTAGCTGAGTGGCAGGAGGCAGAGGGTGATGGTCGAGGGTTATTTTTGTGAGTGGAAGCCTGTGGTGTACCACAGGGATTGGTGCTGGGACCCTTGCTGTTTGTAGTGTACATTAATGATTTAGACGTGAATATAGGAGGTATGATAAGTAAGTTCGCAGATGACACGAAAATTGGTGGTGTTGTAAATAGTGAGGAGGAAAGCCTTAGATTACGACGATATAGAGGGCGGAGCAGTGGCAAATGGAATTTAATCCTGAGAAGTGTGAGGTGATGCATTTTGGGAGGACTAACAAGGCAAGGGAATATACAATGGATTGTAGGACCCTAGGAAGTACAAAAGGTCAGAGGGACCTTGGTGTATTTGTCCATAGATCACTGAAGGCAGCAGCACAGGTAGATAAGGTGGTTAGGAAGGCATATGGGATATTTGCCTTTATGGGCCAAAGCATAGAATATAAGAGCAGGGAGGTTATGATGGAGCTGTGTAAAATGCTAGTTAGGCCACAGCTGGAGTACTGTGTACAATTCTGGTCACCACACTATAGCAAGGATCTGATTGCACTGGAGAGGGTGCAGAGGAGATTCACCAGGATGTTGCCTGGGCTGGAGCATTTCAGCTATGAAGAGAGACCGAAAAGGCTAGGGTTGTTTTCCTTGGAGCAGAGAAGGCTGAGGGGAGACATGATTGAGGTATACAAAATTACGAGGGGCATTGATAGGTTGCATAGGAGGAAACTTTTTCCCTTAGTAGAGAGGTCAATAACCAGGAGGCATAGATTTAAGGTAAAGGGAAGGAGGTTTAGAGGGGACTTGAGGAAAGATTTTTTCACCCAGAGGGTGGTTGGAATCTGGATCGCACTGCCTGAACAACATTTAAGAAGTATTTAGATGAGCACTTGAAACATTGTAACATACAAGGCTACGGGCCAAGTGCTGGAAAATGGGACTAGAATATTTAGGTGCTTGATGGCCGGCACAGGTGGCAGGACTATATCTCCAACACAGAAGTCCTTGAAGCGGCCAACACCCCCAGCTTATACACACTACTGAGTCAGCGGCGCTTGAGATGGCTTGGCCATGTGAGCCGCATGGAAGATGGCAGGATCCCCAAAGACACATTGTACAGTGAGCTCGCCACTGGTATCAGACCCACCGGCCGTCCATGTCTCCGTTATAAAGACGTCTGCAAACGCGACATGAAATCGTGTGACATTGATCACAAGTCGTGGGAGTCAGTTGCCAGCATTCGCCAGAGCTGGCGGGCAGCCATAAAGACAGGGCTAAATTGTGGCGAGTCGAAGAGACTTAGTAGTTGGCAGGAAAAAAGACAGAGGCGCAAGGGGAGAGCCAACTGTGCAACAGCCCCAACAAACAAATTTCTCTGCAGCACCTGTGGAAGAGCCTGTCACTCCAGAATTGGCCTTTATAGCCACTCCAGGCGCTGCTTCACAAACCACTGACCACCTCCAGGCGCGTATCCATTGTCTCTCGAGATAAGGAGGCCCAAAAGAAAGAAAGATGGCCGGCACAGACATGATGGGCCGAAGGGCCTGTTTCTGTGCCGTATAACTCTATGACTCTATGACTCATAGGGAACATGAAGAAGAAAGTTACTTCAAAAATAGAGCAGGTGTATCAGTTGAATGAAAGTAGATGATTTGATGACATAAGGTGATTAATTGTAGCTGAATAATCAGGTAATTTTAAGTACCGCTGGCCTGTGCTCACCGCTACGAAGCCCAAGTCATTTTGAGTTATTGGCCTCTTACATTGCTTCGAGCAACAAATGGGTCCTGTGGTGAGGTCAAACAATTTTGGGAGGGTGACAATCGTCCACTGCCACACTGCTAACCAGCAACCAGAGCCTGTGAAGGGGAAGGCAAACCCAGGCCTTCAGATGGCAAGCAGTAGCCCAGAATGTTTTGTTCCTCCTGGACCTGAAAAATTTTTCTTTAACTTCCCTCAGCCATTTCCAGATTGACCTCCAGCAGTTCCTTTAAGGACCATTGGCTAGGCCTCGCATTGCTTCCTACAGATTGGTGGAGTGTGTGTGGTGCATGCTCCATCCATTAGTATGGGGGTGGCCAAAGTGGCAGTGTCATTAGGTGGTAAGTGATCTGACACCATTTTCTGGATGCTTCCACCACATTTCCACCAGGCAGAAGGAGTTAAGATTGACCCTATTTTTTCTTACAGTGAGTTAAAACACTCAGGTGAAATCGGCCTTTTATTGTGATGGAACACTCTTTCAGGGTGGGAGTGGTATCTTAGTATTGAGAGTGGAAAGAGCAGTTTTTTAGAAATGGGAATGGTGTCCACAAGAAACTGTCGTTTTTTTGGTGGATTACTGCCATAAATGTGGCAGGAGTCTTTTTTCATTCATTCATAGGATGTGAGCATCACTGGCAAGGCCAGCATTTGTTGCCCATTCTTAATTGCCCTTGAAAAGGCGATGGTCAACCGCCTTCTTGAACCGCTCCAGTCCATGTGGTGTAGGTACATCCACAGTGCTGCTGTTAGGAAGGGAATTCCAGGATTTTGACCCAGTGACAGTGAAGGAATGGGATATAGTTCCAAGTCAGGATGGTGTGTGAATTGGAGGAGAATTGGTGGTGGTCCCATACATCTGCTGCCCTTGTCCTTCTAGGTGCTAGAAGTCGCAGGTGTGGAAGTTGCTGTTGAAGGAGGCATGGTGAGTTGCTGCAGTGCATCTTGTTGATCATACACACAGCTGCCACTGTGGTTGGGCGAGTGAATGTTCAAGGTGGTAGATGGGGTGCCCTGACTTGTGCCTTATAGTTGGTGGGCAGATTTTGGGAGTCAGGAAGTGAGTTACTCCCTGCAGAATATATTGCAACAGCTGCAAACACAGCTGGGAATCAGATATACAAATTTAAAACTGGAATGTGAGAGTTGCAGGCAATCAAGGTAGAGCTGTCATCATGTCCATTTCACAACTATCAAGTGACTGAAGGTACTTAACTGGCATAAATAGCAAATACTTTATAAACTTTGTTCATTCAGCTGTGGAGTGTAGTGTTTAAGTGAAATGGCCACCTCATGTTTTATGAAGTTTTTTTTAACAGACCAGAATATAAAGCACCTGTTCGATCACTTGACTAAAATATATTGTGTCCCAGATATACCTACAAACCCTATTCTAATTTAACTCTTATTCGCAGCTTGACCCTTATCCAACTTTGTTCGCAGCCATAACTTAACCCAACTCCTGCTGAAATCTCACAGTCTCAAATCAATAGACATACATTTGCAATTCTGCTGTTCTTATACGAGGAGAATGGGCATACATGGACAATGAGTGTGTTAGATTTTTGAAATATAAATGAAAGAGATCAAATATGCACTGAAATAAATGAACTTATGCCTTATTATCCATAAATTCATTCATTTCAATGCGTTAATACTTTATTTGTCACGTTTTTAAAATGTTGTGTATATCAAGTTGAAGCTGTTTATGCGCTCAGTATCAGCATCAAGAACTGCCTATTCAGGTATAGTGCAACTAGATGCAGAGTAAAGCAATGTCTACACAGGTAAAGCTATTTCCTGCATTTTCTGTTTTTATTAAAGCAATTTCTTTACTGCCTCAACAACATGTCTCAACACCAACCTCAGAAAAACAACTTGTTTTGTACCAGCAGTATGACATTTATTTTAATATCCCACGCCAGCCATTCTGTGGCTTCAATAGCTGAGATTGTCAAGTAGTTTCAAATTAGGAACAACTTTGTGCTGAAGGCCTAGCTATCTATTAACTGGATAAACACTATCCAAACTCATTTCACGTAGCAACCTTATAAGCAGCAGACAGAAAGATTGTTTACCTCACCAATAGGGGCTGGCTTAAGTCTGGTTTCAAAGGTCAATGTCTAACTCAGTAAATTGTCCACACCAACAGGTCAGTTTTTTTTTTAAAGATAACAACTACATTTTAACTTCATTGATTTGATAATGTTCTTCACCTTCATGTCCGGAGTGACTAATGTTTTTGCATTGCGTGCTTTAGGTTGAGCATTTGAGCTACCAGGATTGATGATGTACTAGGGCTCTCAGCAGAGTTGCGTCAATAAGGGAGACCCCCATACCCGCACTAAATCTATTTTTGATTATTTTTCAATAAGTACTACAGTAATTGTGTTGATGCATCCAATTCTTCAGTTCCTGTAATATAATTTTGTTTTTGTTTCCCTTTTCATGGCTCCTGTGAATGTTCATTTATCATGATTCTCTATAAAAAGATAAAGCAAGTCTCTATGAGGTAAAGATTAAATTTATTTAATATCTGATCCAAAATACGAGCATATGTTTTAGTTGACATAGTATTGTACAAGTAACTTTTGAAATAAATTGCTTAAACTTTTATGGGGCTAAATCGAGTAGCTCCCAAAATCAGGTGCGAAGATTGTGATGTACAATTAACCTGTGCCCATTCAAAATGAAGCAGGCAGGACACAAGCTTCATGCTGTCTGCCAATTATAATTTTGTGGCATGTAGCCCAGCGCTGATTTGCTATACACCTCAGCAAGGAGTCCAAGTTTGTGCAAGACTAGCACCAATTAAAGTTAGCCTGCACGGCCTAAACTCAGCTTGCACCACTTAAAGGGGAAGTGCACTCTGGCTGCAGCAGGGGGTGAAACTTCTTAAGGAAGAGTGGAAAACCAGGAGAAAGGTACAGAAATAGAGCAACAGGCCAAAGAGTGCATCCCAAAATTCTCAGATGCTGTGCTTGAGGCCCTGGTGCAACACATGGACAGGAGGAGAGAGGTCCTTTTCCCTCAGGTGGCCAGGAGGCCTTCTAGACGAGTACAGAGAGGGCAGTGAGAGCAGGTAGTTGTAGCAGTCAATGCCAGCAATTAAGCCACGAGAACCTGTATGCAGGCTGAAAGACGTTTAGTGACCTCACACAAGTGGTCAAAGTCAGGGAATGCATCCTCACATTTCGTCTCCTACCAAATGCACCACCAGCCTTATACACTGCTCCATTAACCACAGCCCTTGCACTCACCTTTCTCATGTGCAGAACTACTTCCTGAAAACTTTACCAACTGTTACCAACTCTTCCAAACACCCAGTACTTCCACAAGCTCAGCAAGGTTCAAGAGAAAGTAATAAGTTGTTGATGTTCCCTTTGAATTGCGCTGGTGGGGAGTCCTTCATGCTGCTGAAAGAAGATTCAACTGTGTTTGTTTAAGAGAGGGCATTAACTAGAGCAGCAAGGCCAAACATGGCAGGTCAGGTGTCAAATCAACATTCAACTCTGACTGACGTCATGATCTGCCGACTCTGCATACTTCTGCGGCACACACATCACATCCATGCTGACGTCCTCACCAGGATGTCGGGTGAAAGCAGTGTGGACACAATTTTTCTGCTAAACTGGTACAAGTAGCATCTAAACTATCAGCGCTATGGAACTCAATTTTGTGGCCAGAATCTTGTGCATTAGGTATTTCGGGCAGACATTACTCATGATGTGATCAAGTGTAGGAGAGATTTTAAAATATATAAGTTAACTTGGAAAAATTAGGTAGATAGGCCAAGAAGTGAAAAATTGCAGAACTAAATATGGACAATGTAAATTCATGCATACTCGTACAAGTCATGAGACACCTTTCTTTCTGTTCTATCCTTTTTAAATTAAATTGTTTATTATTTTGCAGATCCAAAACAGTCTACATGATTATGTACAGAAGGAAAGGCAGTGAGGTATGGTGATTTGTATAATTCAAATTAGTAATTGTTTTATCTCAGCAAATGATTCATTTACAAAATGCTACCCTTGCACTGTACTTACGAGCTAAAGTTTAAATTAGTTTGCATTTTGTAATATCAAATCATTCCTGCTCTCATATCCACATTCTGAAGAAACATAACTTGTTCCAGGAGGTCTCCATCCAGAATGAACCCTGCACTGAACCTTTTCACAATCAAAATGCATGTTCAATATAACCCCACTATCAGCATCCTGGGGATCACCATTGGCCAAAACTGAACTGGAGCAGCCACATAAATACTGTGGCTACAAGAGCACTTCAGAGACTGGGAATTCTGTGGCGAGCAACCCACCTCCTGACTCCCCAAAAACCTGTCCACCATCTACAAAGCACAACTCAGCACTGTGCTGTAATACTCTCCACTTGCCTGGATGGGTGCAGCTCCAAGAACACTCAGGAAGCTTGATACTATCAAGGACAAAGCAGCCTCTTGATTGGCACCCCATCCACAAACATTCACTCCGTCCACAATTGACGCACAGTGGCAGCAATGTGTACCATCTACAAGATGTACTGCAGCAATTCATCACATCTCCTTCGACAGCACCTTCCAAACCTTAATTCGATACAAGCTGCATTAGGATGCTTGTTTGGGGTAGGCAGCTTGTGGTTAAGCTTAAATAAGATGTGAGCCCCAAAACAGCTCTGGCCTTTTCACTGCTGGAATGGGTGGACAGTTAGGGCACTCCACCAGCTGGCCACTGTAAAGTTACATTTATCACAATAGTTGGGAAATTTAGGTTTCAGCACATTCACACAATAGGGGTAAGCGGATCTGCTGCCCGTGAAACACTCCGTCCAATTTTATTCTCATTAACTTGAGTAGAAAGGGAAATTCAGCAGAATGCATAATAGCCAGCCAATCCACTGCCACCAATTGCCCCACCCCGACCCCCTGCCCCCACCAGAATTAAATTAGCTCCAATGACTGTTCATCCAATGATTTCAACATTAGTTCTAGATTTTGGTCTGTAGTTTCCTGTGATGCAGAAGCTGGGCATGCCACAGTGTGTGAATCAGCTCACGTGATTTTTTATTGAAATGTTTTGCCTGTAAACTGGATTTAAATGCTAGAAATATTCACTCAGGAATCATTTTTTTGTTGCCTTTATCCCTTTAGGTGCTCCCGAGGATAGTTTATTCCAATGATTGGCATGGAACTCCTGAAATGAGTTTAAAGCAGAGCATGTCCTTTATGAAGCACAGAACTGATACTCCTGACAATCATACCCATGTTGAAAGCAACCAAGGACCACAGAAGCAAAACTGCACAGTTGTCCAGCCATATTGTGGAACCACTGTGTGATAGCATATCCAGGCTAGGGGTTGAAATAAAATGTTGTACATGCCTTGTGCATGGTTGCTGTTATATTTCAATTTTAGATAAGTTACAGTTGCACCCATGAGTAAACATGTTGATATCTGCTGATAACTACCTACTTTCAGTGCTTTAATAATATCCATTAAAATATCCTGCAGAGGCACAGCTGTTCATGCATTAGGAAGGGATTTCTATGGGACGTTGATAGCAAGGCCTTGCAGTTCAAGAACTACTTTCAAAGGAACATATTACTCAGATGAAATGACCTTGTTTTTATTAGAAACAAACAACTGGTGAAGTTTTAGTTTATTTTGATTTATTTTGATTCTATAATTGTAATTCATGCTGCTTATACTTTTTCTTAAATGTTCTTTAAGACAAAACATAATTACCTATGTAGCACAATCAGTGATCAGAAGCAACCGTACAATAAATTTGTAGTAATGCCAATTATGTGAGGATGACAATAGCTTCTCAAATTTGTGCTTAGTTTGTCCAGTTTACCATTTTTTTAAAACTGGAATTTGAATGTAATAAAGGTTCAAAAATGAAGACCAACTGCCAGTAAAGAATTTCAGTGCTATTTAGTGCTGTAATAGAAGTATTACTCTATGCAAAAACCTAACCTGCACACATTTAACAACTCCCCAGTAGAAGCAATGCTGTAGCAGTTTTGATCCTGTGCCTTGAAATCGACCCAATTTACACTTTGTGATAGAATGCATAGCAGGGGTAATGACAGATAGATATTTGTGCATAGTTCTTTTGAGGTGATGACTTTCAGCCTGAAAATTCACAGGGTTATCTAAGTACTGGGATGCACCTGCTGGAAACCTCCACTGCTAATCCCAGCTGAGTATATAGAGTCAGGCACATCCTCCCAACTCAAAGGCACACCTCAAGTGAGCAGGAAATGGGGCACTGGGAAGCTATTCACAGGCATAATAAATTAAATTACAAGCTAAAAAGTACTCTTTAAACCTATTCATAGATTTAAATTGGTTTCAAGTTTCAGTCCTTGCTTAATCTTTCCTAGATGTTAATAATTTGCATTTATACCATACCCTTTAGTTAATAAAAGTTCCCAAGACCTTTTACAGCAGAAGTGATGGGCACCAAGCAGGATGTAAGTATGGGAGAAGCTGAGCAGGTATGGCTTAAGAGGGAGGCCTTCAGTAGGCTTTTGAAGGACAGTGACTTGGTCGGGTGAAAAGATACTGGGAGAGAATTCAGAGTGTAGGGACGTGGTGACTGCTGGGTTTGAATATGAATGGGAGAGATAGCAGGTGGGAACAAAAAATAGACCATGTGTATGTTGGACTATGGGATCGGGAAAGATCATGGGGGTGAGGTGTTGCATTGGTCTTGGAGAAATTTGAGGATGAAGATGTCCTGCAGCAAGTCTTACAATCTTTGCTCACAAATGATGATGATGATTCATCTCCAATTTATACAGCTTGTGGGTTCTTGTGGTAAAGTCTGATTTTAAGGAGGAATGTTTACCCATTAACAGGACATTGGATGTCAGATTGCCCTGAGGGCTGCCATTTCCATGATATCCTTTGGGTCTCTTTGCAGGGTCTAATGGATGCGACTTGCATCAAGCTTTGTCTTGGCATTGTGGATCACCTTTTGCTACTTTTGCCTGTCACAAACACCATGCTCCCCCATGTCTATTGAGATGCCACATTTTTCTAGATTGTTCTTTAGACAAAGCTCATATGAAATTCTGCTGACCATATCCTAACTCACACCAAATCCTGTTCACCCATCACCTCTGTGCACACTGACGTACATTAGTTTCAGGTTCAGCAACACTCAATTTTAAAATTCTCAACCTTGTTTTCAAATCCTTCCATGGCCCCTCCCTTCCCTACCCCTATGGCCTTCTCCAGCCATCTCTGTGCTCCTCCAATTCTGGCCTCTAGCATGTCCCCAGCTTTAATTGGTCCACTACTGGTGGCCATGTTTTCATCTGCCTAGGCTCTAAGCTCTGGAATTCCCTCTCTAAACCTCACCAGCTCTCTAGCTCTCTTTCCTCCTTTAAAATGCCCCTTAATATCACCTTATGTGGCTTGATGCAAATTTTGTTTGATAACACTCCTGTGGAGCATTTTAGAACATTTTAGTGCATTAAAGGTGCTTTATGCATGTAGATTGTTGTTATTTCTTCTGAACTGACCATGACATGAGTTTTTACCAAGCTTCAGCTCACTGTAGAATACCATTTTAAATATCTGGGATCAGGTATTTGGACTCAGTGAGCAGATCACCTTAACTATATCTTTACTATCATTGTTTCGATGTCCAGTTTGCTCTTCTGAGGATCTCAGTCCTTGGGGCAACATCAAATTTTCATGATCTTTCTGAGGCAACCTAGGTGGAAATGATTGGATTTTCTGATGTAATGGCTGTAAATGCTACAGCTATAGCACAGATACAGTGAGAAAATGAAAGGCTCGCATTTATACAGCAACTCAGAATGTCTCAAAGCACTTTACAGCAAACTAAGTACTTTTGAAATGTGGTCACTGTTGTAATATAGGGCATGCCTCTGTCATTTGTTTTTATTTATTCATGGGATGTAAGCATCGCTGGCTAGGCCAGCATTTATTGCCCATCTCTAATTGCCCTTGAGAAGGTGGTGGTGAGCTGCTTTCTTGAACCGCTGCAGTCCATGTGGGGTAGGTACACCCACAGTGCTACACATAGCAAGATCCAGAAGTGTGGTGGAGGACACAATCCTCAGTCCCTTGTGTGGTGGCACAGTGGCGCAGTGGTTAGCATTGCAACCTCACAACTCCAGCAACCCAGGTTCAGTTCTGGGTACTGCCTGTGTGGAGTTTGCAAGTTCTCCCTGTGACCGCGTGGGTTTCTGCTGGGTGCTCCGGTTTCCTCCCACAGCCAAAGACTTGCAGGTTGATAGGTAAATTGGCCATTGTAAATCGCCCCTAGTGTAGGTAGGTGGTAGGAGAATTGAGGGAAGGTGGGGATGTGGTAGGGAATATTGGATTAATGTAGGATTAGTATAAATGGGTGGTTAATGGTTGGCACAGACTCGGTGGGCCGAAGGGCCTGTTTCAGTGCTGTATCTCTCTATGACTATGACTCCTGTCTCGCCATCCATATTGAACAGCTGCCCTGGGCCCCTGCAAGCTCCAGTGTCTCCTCCTCAGCCACCTGCAGAGGCTGAGGATCTGGGATGCCTCTGCCAGTCCTCAAGATCTTTCTGGTCTTATGGGCCCATATGCCCTGCAAGTAGAAAGAGGGACATAGTAAGACTTCGCAGGAGGATCAACAGAGCAGTTATGCTAGTGGCAGCCCCTTGTTCCCTGTTGCAATCTCCAAAATGGGGCTGAGCTGTGAAAGAAGGTGATGTGTTACTGAGATGCAGCCATGCATCTGGCAGGACGTGGTGATGCGTGAACCCTCCTGCCAGCACCTTTGTGGTCACTGCCTCCCCATGTCGCACTCCCTCCTGCGTAGCCGTGGGCAAACACCAAAATGGCGAAAGGTCATTGACTTTTATTTTGACACTGAACCAGTTCTGGGTGGGGGGAGGTGATCCTGTGGTTGCTGACCTCCTTTGCAATATCCATCCAGGCAGGAAGATCTCAACTTGCCATCCTTTGGAAACAGGACCTCCTGCCTTTCCACTGCAGCCTGGAAGAAAATCTCCAGGGAGGCTTTGCTAAGCCGTAGGCCACCTGGTGCCTTGTACAGACATGGTGCCAGGTCAGTTCCACTATGTGCCAGCAGTTGTAAGTCCTGATGTTGCAACAGCACTTTTGAAGGGTCCAGCAGCACTACAGCTTCACTGGCTCACTGAAAGGCAGCAATACAAACAAGGCTGGCAGAGCTTTCACTATGGCAGCAGCATATGCTTTGGAGTCATCTCATGCCACAATCACCAGCTCCGAACCCACCTCTGTTGTGCAATTGGACAGGCCCCGTGTCTCAATTATGGTGAGTGGCAGCCCTCCATGTGATCACAGTTGGCACATGTGACATGTGGCTATGACACCTGCTTCCGGGTCTGCTGCCGGAACCCGCAACAGGATCACAAAATTCAGGCCCATAGAGTTATCTAGTTGAAAACATCCCAAATCATATAAAGACAGATTCAGCACCAAGGGAATCTAGTACTGAAACACTTCCAGTTGATTCAGTAATACAGAAGGGACAATAAATGGTCAAGTTTCTCCCATCATCTTTTCAAGATGTTGATTCATGTATGGGGTGCTGGTTAATGTGTAGCATTCTTATACTACCTCAGCCAAGTGGCTATGCTTAATATGCAAAGTCTACACATAGACTACCAGCAGGTTGTTCAAACATGTGGAACATCTCAGATGAAACCAATTCTATCATCACCAAATATTCAGACAGTTTTACTTTCCAGTGGGGTTTACTGGAAATCAAACAGATAGGAAAACCTCATCTCACTGTGCTATTCCCTGCCTGAGGGTCAGTTGTACCACATTTATGACTTACTTCACTGAGATCCACTAACTTTGCATAGAACAGGAATTGACGCAGTGGCTTTGCTGGTTTGGTATAACGTTGTGCAACTCATTAATTCATAAAAGAAGTTAAAATTCAAATATAATTGGTGACAACAGTATTGTATTTGCAATATATGAATACATTGCAAGCAATATAGTATTCTGGTATATTTCTGTTGAAGTTATGCAATGGAAATTTGATGGGTTCTATGGTAGACAGTCCTTGCTGCTGATTTACTGCACAAATGGTGAAGATGAAAATTTTCTCAATTACATTGGGTCAGGAAGTGAAGAAATTGGCAGAAATGCTCTGACTGTGTTGGGACTGGTAGGAACTGAACAATGCAAATGTTCATGGAGCTGAATGACAGAAGAGACAAGAGAATATGGGCTGATTGTATAGAATGCTGCAGAGAGATCATGGAGAACAAGGATTCAGTACTGTGGGCAAGGTGCGAGCCAGATTGAATTCACTCTGGGAATTTTTTAAAGAGGTGGGCAGAGTGTTGGGAAACCACTCGGAGAGGTGGGCAGAGAGTTCGTAAACTACTGGGAGAGGTGGGCATAGAGTTGGGAAACCACTCGGAGAGTTGGGCAGAGAGTTCGGAAACTACTGGGAGAGGTGGGCAGAGTGTTGGGAAACCACTTGGAGAGTTGGGCAGCGAGTTCAGAAACTACTGGGAGAGGTGGGCAGAGAGTTCAGAAACCACTCAGAGAAGTGGGCAGAGAGTTTGGAAACTATTGGGAGAGGTGGGCAGAGAGTTGGGAAACCACTCGGAGAGGTGGGCAGAGAGTTCGGAAACTACTGGAAGAGGTGGGCAGAGAGTTGGGAAACCACTCGGAGAGTTGGGCAGAGAGTTCAGAAACTACTGGGAGAGGTGGGCAGAGAGTTCAGAAACCACTCAGAGAAGTGGGCAGAGAGTTTGGAAACTACTGGGAGAGGTGGACAGAGAGTTCAGAAACTACTAGGAGAGGTGGGCAGAGAGTTCGGAAACTATTTGGAGAGGTGGGCAGAGAGTTGGGAAACTATTTGGAGAGGTGGGCAGAGAGTTGGGAAACCACTCAGAGAGGTGGGCAGAGAGATGGGAAACCACTGGGTGAGGTGGGCAGAGAGTTTAGAAACTACTGGGAGATGTGGACAGAGAGATGGGAAACCATTTGGAAAGGTGGGCAGAGAGTTGGGAAACTATTGTGAGAGGTGGGCAAAGAGTTGGGAAACCATTTGCAGAGGTGGGCAGAGAGTTGGGAAACTATTTGGAGAGGTGGGCAGAGAGTTGGGAAACTATTTGGAGAGGTGGGCAGAGAGCTGGGAAACTATTTGGAGAGGTGGGCAGAGAGTTGGGAAACTATTTGGAGAGGTGGGCAGAGAGTTGGGAAACCACTCGGAGAGGCAGGCAGAGAGTTGGGAAACTACTGCGAGAGGCAGGCAGAGAGTTGGGAAACTACTGCGAGAGGTGGGCAGAGAGTTGGCAAACCATTTGCAGAGGTGGGCAGAGAGTTGGGAAACTATTTGGAGAGGTGAGCAGAGAGTTGGGAAACTATTTGGAGAGGTGAGCAGAGAGTTGGGAAACTATTTGGAGAGGTGGGCACAGAGTTTGGAAGCCACAGTATCTTCAGGGGCAAAAAAAAATCTCCGTTGAATGTTTTTAACAGAATAAAAATGAGGACAAATAACACAGTAGAAACTGAAGAGGGGAGGGATTTCCCGGTACAGCCAACAGTTTCGGGAAATCATTGTGTATAGAAGAAAATGAAAATGAAACGCGATTATCTCTCAGCAACAGCTACGTCAGACAGAGCAAACATTCACCGGTCAGATGGGATTGGTTCGTGGGATCGCCTTAATTCCAATCGTTTTGGTCTATCTAAATTCGGACGTTTTGTTTTGCAGAAATCCCCTGTTGATCCGAACTATCCACCGAAGTCTTTGAGCACATCTGGTGTGACTGCAGTGCAGAAGGATGACGGGAAAGCGCTACGATCCCAGAGACACCACTTTGAAATTTGTAAGGCGAAAGGACGGGATCACAGGTACGGTACCATTCATTGCACATCAGTAACATCGTTTGAAAACAAAGAGACGTTTAGAGTCATAGAGTTATACAGCACAGAAACAGGCCCTTCGGCCCATCGTGTCTGTGCCAGCCATCCAGCACCCAACTATTCTAATCCCATATTCCTGCACTTGGAACGTAGCCTTGTAACCTATGGCGTTTCAAATGTACATCTAAATACTTAAATGTTGTGAGGCTTCCTGCCTCCACCACCTCTTCAGGCAGTATGTTCCAGATTCCAACCACCCACTGAGTGAATTTTCTTTCCCTCAAATCCGTCCTAAACTTCCCGCCCCTTACCTTAAATCTATGCCCCCTGGTTCTTGACCCCTCTGCTAAGGGAAAAAGTTTATTCCTATCTAACCTATCAATGCCCCTCATAATCTTGTATACCTCAATCATGTCCCCCCTCAGCCTTCTCTGCTCCAAGGAAAACAACCCTAGCCTTTACAGTCTCTCTTCATAGCTGAAATGCTCCAGCCCAGGAAACATTCTGGTGAATCTCCTCTGCACCCTCTCCAGTGCAATCACATCCTTCCTATAATGTGGTGCCCAGAATTGTACACAGTACTCCAGCTGTGGCCTAACTAGCATTTTACACAGCTCCATCATAACCTCCCTGCTCTTATATTCGATACCTCGGCTAATGCCTTCCTAACCACCTTATCTACCTGTGCTGCTGCCTTCAGTCATCTATGGACACATACACCAAGGTCCCTCTGACCTTTTGTACTTCCTAGGATCCTACCATCCATTGTATATTCCCTTGCCTTGTTAGTCCTCCCAAAATTCATTATCTCACACTTTTCAGGATTAAATTCCATTTGCCACTGCTCTGCCCATCTTCCCAGCCCATCTATATCTCCCTGTAATCTAAGGATTTCCTCCTCACTATTTACAACACCACCAATTTTTGTGTCATCTGCGAACTTACTGATCATACCTCCTATATTCACGTCTAAATCATTAATGTACACTACAAACAGCAAGGGTCCCAGCACCAATCCCTGTGGTACACCACTGGGCACAGGCTTCCAATCGCAAGAACAGCCCTCGACCATCACCCTCTGCCTCCTGCCACTAAGCCAATTTTGGTTCCAATTTGCCAAATTGCCCTGGATCTCATGGGCTCTTACCTTCTTAACCAATCTCCCATGCGGGACCTTATCAAAAGCCTTACTGAAATCCATGTATACTACATCTACTACTTTACCCTCATAGACACATCTAGTCACCTCCTCAAAAATTCAATCAAAGTCATGCTGACTATCCCTGATAAATCCCTGCCTCTCCAAGTGGAGATTAATCCTGTCCCTCAGAATTTTTTCGAATAGTTTCCCAACCACTGATGTTAGACTCACCAGCCTGTAATTACCTGGTTTATCCCTGCTACCCTTCTTGAATAATGGTACCACATTTGCTGTCCTCCAGTCCTTTGGTACCTCTCCTGTGGCCAGAGAGGATTTGAAAATTTGTGTCAGAGCCCCTGCTATCTCCTCCCTTGCCTCACATAACAACCTGGGATACATCTCATCTGGGCCTGAGGATTTATCAACTTGTAAGCCCACTAAAACAGCTAATACGTCCTCCCTTTCAATGCTAATATGTTCAAGTATATCACAATCCCCCTCCCTGATCTCTACACCTACATCGTCCTTCTCCATAGTGAACACAGATGAAAAGTAATCATTTAAAACCTCACCTATGTCCTCCGGCTCCACACAAAGATTGCCACGTTGGTCCTTAATGGGCCCTACTCTTTCCCTGGTTATCCTCTTGCCCTTAATATACTTATAAAACACCTTTGGATTTTCCTTTATCTTGCCCGCAGTTTACTTGGGACGATTGGAATAAACAAGTTATACTTGTATCGTGTCTTTAACGTATTTATAAGCCCAAGGTGCTTCAGAGGAGAATTATAAACTAATATATGGCACTGAGCCACATAAGGAGGTTTTATGTTGGATGACCAAACATTTGGTCAAAGAGGTAGGTTTTAAGGGGTGTCTTAAAAGGCAGAAAGTGAGGTAGCAAGGTGGAAAGGTGTGGGAAAGGAATTCCAGAGCTTAGGGCTAGTTAGGTAACTGAAGGCACAGCCACCAATGGGGGAGCGATTAAAATCAGGGATGCTCAAGATGCCAGAATTAGATGAGCGCAGATATCTCAGGGTTGTGAGATAGGGAGGGCGAGGCCACAGATGGATTTGAAAACAAGGATGAGAATTTTAACATCAACTTTAAATGTCAAATTGTCGCACTCTGTTTCTCTGGTCAAGTTTTGGATGGCGAATTCTAATGTTCATCCATCATTTTGACGTGATAGATTCCTTTCCAATGTCAAAGTGACGCATTTGCAACTGAGAAAAAGATGGAGGATTTCAATTAAATTTTAGGTGGTATCGATTTTTTAGAGGGGCATTGCCTGCATTTAAAATAGATGCTTTTTTTGGAAGGATATAGAGACACGGAGCATTTTCACCTTGGTGATAATGCTTGCAGATCACACCTGGATCGACTCAAGTTAGTAATTACATTATGTGTTTTTAAGCAATGGGAGAAAAGGAATTATCAGGCATATTTTCATTGGAAATAAAGTTCCTTGAATCACTTGTAACTGTTTATTCCTCATTTAGATCAAGTTTCTTTGAACCATTCCAGGATTTGTTTTTACGATCAACCTTTTTTAACAAAATGGTTTTAAAGAATTTGTGAGCAGCTTTTTCTTTAGCCTGGATTTTGCAATGGTAATGATGGTGAAACTGTCACCATTTGCCATCATTATTCCATTGAAACTTCTGGAGTCCACAGATGCGCAGAGTTCATGAGGCAATCCAGAAATCTCGATTGTATGTCTCTCCAGAGGATGTGCTGTCGAGGCACCTGCCACACCCCACAACCTCCCGCTCCCTCCTCCCGACTCCTGACTGCAGTCAATGGAAATCAATTGAATTGATGAGAACGCCCACTCTTGCATTGTTAGTCTCACTCTAAACAAGCCTTGAAAAAGATATACTTTGTTGCATGAGATGTAACTGGGGTCTTAACATCATAGTAACTTCATAATTGCTGATAAACAGCCTCACTGGCCCTGAAAAGTTGATTTTATATTTATGAAATGTCAAATTTCCCTATTATGATAAAATGAATCCACATTTTTGAATTGTCTTTTTTGAAAAATTTGTTTAACTTTGTTTGAGCTTCTATCCTGATCCAATCATGATCACTTATTTTGCTATTTAAAAATATAAATTAAAAATGAATGATATTAAAAGTTTTTCACTTCCTGGCTTGTTCTGTGTGTGAATATTTCAATGTGATTGGTTGCTTACCTGCTTGCTGACATCACTGCTGCTGCACGTCAAAACAACTCCTTGACTTGGTGCCAGATTTAAACTGCTGTTGGGAAAGGGGAAAACCACACCACAGGCATCGCTAGATCTTTGTGGGCACCTTTCTTCAAGATCAGGAGCAAAATTTTTTTTAAAAATTCATTCATAGGATGTGGGCATCACTGGCCAGGCCAGCATTTATTGCCCGTCCCTAATTGCCCTTGAGAAGGTGGTGGTGAGCTGCCTTCTTGAATCACTGCAGTCCATGTGGTGTAGGTATACCCACAGTGCTGTTAGGAAGAGAGTTCCAGGATTTTGATCCAGTGACAGTGAAGGAACGGCAATATAGTTCCAAGTCAGGATGGTGTGTGACTTGGAGGGGAACTTGCAGGTGGTGATGTTCCCATGCATTTGCTGCCCTTGTCCTTCTAGTTGGTAGAGGTCGCGGGTTTGGAAGGTGCGGTCGAAGGAGCCTTGGTGCATTGCTGCAGTGCATCTTGTAGATGGTACGCACTGTTGCCACTGTGCGATGGTGGTGGAGGGAGTGAATGTTTGTAGATGGGGTACCAATCAAGCGGGCTACTTTTTCCTGGATAGTGTTGAGCTTCTTGAGTGTTGTTGGAGCTGCACCCCTCCAGACAAGTGGAGAGTATTCCATCACACTCCTGACTTGTGCATTGTAGATGGTGGACAGGCTTTGGGGAATCAGGAGGTGAGTTACTCGCCTCAGGATTCCTAGCCTCTGACCTGCTCCTGTAGCCACGGTATTTATATGGCTACTCCAGTTCAGTTTTCGGTCAATGGTAGCCCCTAGGATGTTGATAGTGGGGGGTTCATCGATGGTAATGCCATTGAACGTCAAGGAGATCTCTGTTGTTGGAGATGGTCATTGCCTGGTACTTGTGTGGTGCAAATGTTACTTGCCACTTATCAGCCCAAGCCTGGATATTGTCCAGGTCTTGCTGCATTTCTACATGGACTGCTTCAGTATCTGAGGAGTCACGAATGGTGCTGAACATTGTGCAATCATCAGCGAACATACCACTGACTGTAACATCTGGCCATTTTTTAAAACCTTAAATATGACCTTTGTGGCCATAATTCTAATGAAATGTGTCTATTTCAGGAGATGATGACGAAGATGTTCTCAGAGTAGAAATGTCCTGTGGACATGCTGTGGACCCAAATTCCCTCACTGGATGGTGTCGGAGCCTGATAGACCAGGTGAGTGCCTCAGGCAAACCACTTGTACATGATTCAGTTTTATTTTATTTCTTGCTTGATCTGTTTTTTTAAGTGGTTGTTAAAAGTGATATTTTTTACGATATAATTTTCAATTTCTATTCTAGGGTCATTTCACATTCCACTGTCCTGCTGAAAAGGAAGACACTGTTGAGAAGTGCAACAAACAATGGTCCTATGTGGAGGTTCGCAGACATGCACTGCTGACTGATGAGGAGCAACAGTATTTTGAAGAGAAGGTTGCCACACTCGCTGCTGCAAAATACTGTGAATTCAAATGGGTAATCCAGCCACAACAATTAATTTTTATAGTTAGTAATAAATAGGGGTTTAGTTTAGAGATACAGCACTGAAACAGGCCCTTCAGCCCACCGAGTCTGTGCCGACCATCAACCACCCATTTATACTAATCCTACACTAATTCCATATTCCTACCACATCCCCACCTGTCCCTATATTTCCCTACCACCTACCTATACTAGTGGCAATTGCTAATGGCCAATTTACCTATCAACCTGCAAGTCTTTGGCATGTGGGAGGAAACCGGAGCACCCGGAGGAAACCCACGCAGACACAGGGAGAACTTGCAAACTCCACACAGGCAGTACCCAGAATTGAACCCGGGTTGCTGGAGCTGTGAGGCTGCGGTTCTAACCACTGCGCCACTGTGCCACCTCATTACAAGAATTGAGAAAGTCCTGAAAGTCAGGATGGAGTGAGGATATGGAAGATTAAGGCAATCAGCATTTTTGATTCAGGCAGGATAGCAGGACTGTCTAGCTTTAGGAATCATTTTTTAAAGGGGAAATTAAAACAAAACAAAAACAGGGGATCTCTCGTGGCATTTTTCAGGGCAAGGAAGATTAAACAGGCTGGGACTCATTTCTATTCGAAAAGAGAAGACTGAGAGGTGACCCCATGTGTATTTCTCTTAAATTCCTCTCGGCCCCACCTTCTGTTTGATACAACTTGCAAATCTGATCAATTTGCATTCAGAAACAGTCATGATACTAATACTGATCACAGGGACCATCCCCTTCAATACATCTCATGTGCTACAAACTCCTGGTACCTGTGGGTTTCTGCCCGTCAGACAATTTCTTATCTAATTCCATTATCCTGGACATCCACAGCTTTGAGTTTAAATAGGAGTCTTTCAAGTGGAATTTTATTAAATGCTTTTTGAAAATCTAGGTACACTACATCTTTGGGTTTTCACTTGTGTTGTTGGTTCCATGAAGAAATCAAGAAAGTTGATCAGTCATGGTATTCTCCTTCTGAACTGATGTTGACTGTTATTTACTAGGTTATTATTCTACAAATAATCTTCAAGTTTACTTTTGATAATTAATTCATTATTTTACACAGAATTAAACTAAGGCTAACGAGTCTGTAGTTACCTGGGTCTGTTTTGTCACTTTTTGCAATCTAGACACCATGTTAGCCTGATGCCAATCTACTAGTATAAAAGCAAAATACTGCAGATGCTGGAAATCTGAAACAAAAACACAAAATGCTGGAAATACTCAGCAGGTCTGGCAGCATCTGTGGAGAGAAAAACAGAGTTAACGTTTCAGGTTAGTGACCTTTCATTAGAACAGTTCTGATGAAAGGTCACTGACCTGAAATGTTAACTCTGCTTCTCTCTCCACAGTTGCTGCCAGACCTGCTGAGTATTTCCAGCATTTCTTGTTTTTATTCCAATCTACTAGTACCTCCCCAATGTCCATTGACTCCCATATAATGAATGCCAACATCTCACAAATCTCCTTCCTATCCTGTCTTTGCATCTAGGATAAATAACATCAATTCCCAGTGATTGTTTTAAGCCCTTTTAGCCTACTTCAGACTTCCAACGCACTTATTATCCAAGTTATTAATTTTGTGTTCATTATCTCTGTTTGGGGAGACCCTTTTGAATGCTTGGAGGAAGTAATCTTAGTTTAGAATCCATTATATCATGGGCTAGAGTTTCCACTGGCTTTTGTTAGTTTTGTGCCCAGATTCCTGAGGAACTGGCCAAACCAATGCAAAAGATTCGGGAATTTTAATTGTAAGTGAGTCAGGTCCGAAGCCACTTGCTTTCTTCTTTTCCGCTGTTTTAAGATTCAAATCACTGGATTAGGCCATGCCCACAAAACTGGCCACGTCCCCGAGCTGAGTTTACATTAATTGCATGGGTTCAAGAAGGCTCATCAAATTGTGCTCATTTTCATAGGCATGTAAGCTTTGTTCAGATGTCTGAAAAGATTTTATATATCAAAAAATATTTAATTTGCCCATAAACTGACTAGTGCACACCAATGAAATGAGTAAATTGTTCAGTATAGTTAAAAAAAAAATCATTTTCTGTAATTTTAAATTAGGCTATTCACAGGTGGAATACTGAACACTTAGTAAAATGCTTATTTTTGTGATAAATCCATTTTCATTGGTATTAATTTAACTTCTCTAGGTTATCACTTTTAAGTACATCAAGGAATATTTTTATTAGAAAGGAAAAAATAAACAATTGCATTATATTAAACTATCTGATTGCATTGGTTCATGGAAGATTTTAAATTTTTGACTATTGAAATGCATTTTATCAAAAACTTAACCAGTGCAACTTCAGGTGAATTCTTGGTGCAATTTCCTGATTGCGTCCCAGACAGAAACTCGTTCCTTGAGTTCTCATCCTTAGTTTCTAGCTGTTTGCATCTTTTATGATTTTTACCTCTTTAATAATCCTATTGTTGTTGAAGTTATGAACGATTTTCTTAGTTATGTTTGTTTCTGTAGTTGGATTTTAAGTATTAGCAAAATACTGCAAAAAACCATTTTGCTGAAGTGGATATGAATGCAAAGGTGATACTCAAAAAATATTAGCACCAGCATATTTGCTTAAGTGTTTATTTCATTATTTTGTCTTTTTTAGTGTCCTGAATGTAAAAGTTGTGTTGAATGGCGAGATCTGACAAACCTGTCAGTCAGATGTTCAATCTGTACAGCTGAGAAAGGAAAGTGTTATGATTTCTGCTGGCAATGTTCGAAGGAGTGGAAGGGCCGAGCACCACGCTCCGATCGATGTGACAATGAAGGGTGCACCAACATCCAGCTGGAAACACTGAAGAACTGTGGCACCAAGGTTTTACCCTACAGCAACATTGAGAACTGCCCCAAAATTCGTGCATGTCCTACATGCGGGATGCTCATAGAGCATAAAGATATGTGCAAGTATGTAATGTGCACGAGATGTCATGTAGAATTTTGCTTTGCTTGCCTTGAGACTAAAGAAATTTGTAGCAAAACATCTCAATATGGTAGGGCCTGTACTAAACCTGTGGCCCCAAAACAAACAAGTATTCCTGTGTGGAATCGCAGTTCAAATTCAAATATACCATATTCTAATGCCCCTTCCTGGTGTACAATTAGTTAAGCAGATAATCAGAATTTAAGATTGCATGAAAATATGAAGAGGCCAATCACACAAGGCAAAGAATATCACAGATTCACAGAAATAAATGACATGGATTATGCTACCTTATTCTGCTAATTGTTACAATTAGAGTGTTGATAAGCTATTCATATGACGGTTTGTTTTTTCTGATGGTACTATGGCAAGGGATATTACCAAGCAAATAAATAATCATTTTAATTGGCATTTTGTATTGCGAAGAAGATTATTTCATAATAATTATATCTCTGAATTAACATGACTGTAGCATTTGCTCTACAGAATGTCAGTATAAGCATGTGACAGACACCAAAACCTGGCTTTTTCTTTTCCTATACTTCATTTATATATGGATGTGGAGGAAACTTTTTCGCTATTGTTTGACACTAATACAAGTTAAGTCAGTATATTTTTCAACTGTTGCATTGTTCCACCACACCCCCCACAGCAGAAGGTGGAATTTGAATTCAATTAATAAATCTGGAATTAAAGCTAGTCCAATGATGGCCATGAAACCATTGTCGATTGTTGTAAAAATCCATCTGGTTCACTAACGTCCTTTAGGGAAGCAAATCTGCTGTCCTTACCTGGTCTGGCCTACATGTGACTCCAGACCCACAGCAATGTGGCTGACTCTTACATGCCCTCTGAAATGGCCTAGCAAGCCACTCAGTTAGGGCAATTAGGGATGGGCAATAAATGCTGGCCTGGCCAGCGATGCCCACATCCCATGAATGAATTTAAAAAAACCATCAGGGTCATTGATGTCCTTTAAGGAAGGAAACCTGTCATCCTTACCTCTCTGGCTTACACGTGACTCTAGACCCATAGCAATGTGGTTGACTCTGAAATGGCCTAGCAAACCACTCAGTTGTCAAGGGCAATTAGGGTTGGGCAATAAATGCTGGTGTTGCCAGCGATGCCCACATCCCATGAAAGAATACAAAAAAACTTAGCACCCACTTTGTTCACAGCCCCAGAAGCTCAGCAGCTCCAATTGGATAAGCCTGGCTGAAGCTGTCCTCCATCACCCGCCTCTTTCACCCGCTCCTGTTCACACGTGCCCTAATGCCTACCCGTTCTAAAGTCACCTGAGACCCCCACCGTATCTGCGCTGGTGGAGGGTGTGATTGACTCCTGTGACGGTGGTTCCTCAGAGTGCAAGTTGTCCTCTGAGGTCGCCATGGCCTCCAAACTTGGCCACTGCTGATCCTCTGGCATTGGCCATGGGTAAGAGAGAAAACATTAGTGACTTGACCTCCTTCATTTCAACAGCTGCTTCATCAGACATCTTTCAGCAGATTTAATGACATCTACTGGAAATGACTTCAGAAATTTGGAAGCTAATCGAAGGTGTATTCATGGAGCATTCAATAAACTTTCACTCTCTCTCTACTGTGGAATAATCTCGCTGTTGCAGGTTGCCTGCACTGTGGCCACCCTTCCAAGGTCAAGGCCCTCCTCTTCCAAGGGTGCCAATATTGCCAGGTTTGCCATTTCACCCCTGAATGATTCCTCTTGCAGGCATCATTTTTTAAAAATTCCTTCATGGGATGTGGGTGTTGCTGGCAAGGCCAGGATTTGTTGATCATCCCTAATTGCCCTTGAACTTGCTTGCGAGGCCAGTTCAGTGTTGTGCAATCTTTTGTCCTGCAGTGTGAGGATGAAGAGTTAGCTACAATTAACCTTGCCATTTGACCATAATCTGGTGTGATTATCCTGGCATTACACTGGATCTGGGCTTACATTACCATTCTCCCAAGTATACATAGCTTAACTCCTTCCCTCTGGTGAGGAATGGTACTGGCTACACATTTTTTTTATTTGTTCATGGGATGTGGGCGTTGCTGGCTAGGCCAGCATTTATTGCCCATCCCCAATTGCCCTTGAGAGGTTTTCTCCTCAGTGTTCCTATATGCTGGCTGCCTTGAGGTCCTCCTGCTCAGAAGAGTGCAGCCCTTTAAGACCCTCATGGCTGGCAACTTGCCTTTGCTTGTTACTCATCCTGCCAGACCTTAGAAGGTCTCTGAAGCGCTTCCTGCACTGAATCCAAGTCCTGCTAACCATGCTGCAGCTGCTGACCTCTCCAGCAACCTTTAGTCTCCTTTGGTTTGTCTGGCTGACCTCCTCCTGCTGCTCTCTGTAAACAAAATGTTCCTCCTGGCTCAGACTGCCCTTAGCATGTCGTTCAGGGAGGTGTTGGTGAAGTTTGAGGCCACACTACCATGACTGACTTCCATGTTAATGCTCTGGAAGCCTGTTCTCTCAGGGTTGACACGCCCTGGCTGCATCAACTTTGAAGACTGACAGGTGCCCTTTAAATGGGGCCTGCCACTTCTGTCTCTCGCCTCCTTATCGCACCTACCCTCTGTAATTGGACAGATGTCACAGAGGCGACCCATTAACTGGTCGCCTCCCACAAGATGTTGACGCACCTCACATTCTGACCTCCAGCGGGGTCAGGACACTGAAATGGTCCTGACGTCGGGGTGTCAAGAAGCACGGGAAAATGTAGCCCTGTCATATAGCTGGAAATGTACTATTTACACTTTTCTTGACTTTGTTGGTAAGATTAGTTGCTACATGATGTCATGCCAAGTGGGAAAAGTGATCTTCAATGTCATTCAAAGAAGCTGGTGTTCACTTCCAATAAAATCCAACTGTATATCTGGGCAGTTGACATAAGATATTCAGTTCCCTGTTCACATGTCAGTTTCTATATAACATCAATGGCAGGGCTCCATGAAGCTGAAAAATCTATGGGCTGGATTTTACCTTAGGCGGATGGGAATTCGCCACTGACTTTGACCCGCTTCCACCTAGCCCGGGGATCCGTCCGCATTTTATAGATCCCCGGGCTTTAATTGTCCCGCCTCAGTGAGCTGCCGGCCAATCAGCGGGTTGGCAGCTCTTAGTCCCAGCAGCGCCACCGGGAGCGGTGGCCACTGCTGGAACTGCAACCCAGCCGCCAACTTGGAGCCAGGAGGGAAGGTATGTTGGGCATGCCTCACCAGGGAGATCGATCGTGCCCTGGTGAGGCTAGAGTAGTCGGTTGTGGGGAGGGGGGGCATCTTGAGTCCTGGGGGTGGGTTGGGAGGCCTGGGCGGCCCTCAATTGGGCACGATGTGCCCGACTGCCATGGCACCCCCCTGCCCCACTCCACCAGTGCTCGAAAAGGCCGGCAGCTATTGCTGGGTGGCCTTTCATGTCACCAGCACGCCTGCTTGCAATGGGTAAAATACCCCTGGAGGCGGGCGAGGGCCCTTAAGTGGCTGTTAAATGGCCACTTAAGGGCCTTGATTGGCCTCGGGAGGGTTGGCGGTTCCCCTCCCCCCACTCCCTGCCCAACCGCCGTAAAGTTGACCGGCATCAGGAGCAGGGCAGGAAGGCGTCCCGGAGCCCCCTGCTCAATATTACACCGCCACCATCCGTCCCCACTCCACCATCGACCCGCTGGAGTGGCGTAAAATTCAGCCCTATATCACATTCATAATAGACTGAAGATTATGAAACAGATGCTAAAAGTTTAGACCTTTTATATTATCAATTCAGCTTAAATACTATGTAAGTATTGTATTGTTATTTAATTGATTTTTGTGTAATTATGCTTCTTGTAATTTAGTTTATCCATTAATTATACCTGACGATCCCATCTTGCACTCTCTGTAAACTTAAGCTCATCCAAAGCTCTGCTGCGAGTATCTTAACTCGCACCAAGTCCCATTCACCCGTCAGCCCTGTGCTTGCCTACCTACATTGACTCCCGGTCCGGCAACACTTAGATTTAAAAATTCTTGTCCTTGCTTTCAAATCCTCTATGGCCTCTCCCAAACCTATTTCAGAAACCTCCTTCAGACCTACAACCCTCCCAGATCTCTGTGCTGCTCCAGTTCTGGTTTGCTTCGCACCCCTGATTTTAATCGCTCCACCATTGGCGGCTATGCCTTTAGCTGTTTGGGTTCTGGAATTCCCTCCTTGAACCTCTCCCCTCTCTACCTCTCTCCCCTCCTTAAAACCTACCTTTTTGACCAAGCTTTTGATCAGCCATTTCTAATATCCTCTTACGTAGCTTGGTATCAATATTTGTTTGACAATGCTCCTATGAAGTTTTACTATGTTAAATACTGTGTAGAAATGCAAATTATTGCTGAAGGATATGGCCTCAAGTGTGGTTTTCTCTGCCTTTTGTAGTTGACAGAAGAATTTGTTGTTCAATCTGATGTAAAGATAGCTTGAATACAAGGATAATTATTACTCCTGTGGCCTTCTCGTTGTGAAAATTGTCAGTTTCAGATCACAGTAGGCTTTGGGCTGCTTATAGAAACTCTCCTTGCTGCGAATACTAATAGACTGAGAGAGCCAACTCCAAACTCTAAAACATCTGTGTCCTACCATCCCATAGCACAGCAGGTCAGTGGCCAATACACTAGACCATTATGACAGTCTATATATTCTCTTCCTTTTCTATGTTAAATTCCAGTTGAATTAGAATCTATGTCCGCTTTTCTCTTTCTCTCTCGTTATGAGCTGCATCTGATTTAATTGATGAACTAAACCAAGGCATCGCCTTCCTCTCAGATTTTTATATTTGGTACATAAGAGCTATGAAGTATTTATGGTAGCTTTACAGGTAGGGAAGGAACCTATATGATTTTGTACTCTACATGGTTACTGTATTATTAAAGAGCCATTGGGGGAAAAAATGTGCATCTATATCCACCTTAACACTTCCTTCAGAAACATCTCAAAGTGCGTTGCATATAATGAATTGTTTTGTCAGCCTCGTTTACGTACTCAAAGAGTGGAGCAATGTTGAACCCATAACGTTTTTATTTAGAGGCGAGATTGCAATCAACAGAGCGAAGCGGACACACTGGTAGCAAATGTCAAATAAAATGTAACAACTTCATTTGAATATTGGAAGCGATGTGAGAATGTTCAATATATGTCTCAGACCCAAACGCTTAAGCTTGGAAATCCAATATCTGGGTTTAAGTGCGTGTAAGTCAAGGGATAATTAGACAGAAAGGGAAAAAATTCAATTAGGCCCATTATGAGGTGAGGGGATGGCGATGCAGGATTACCCTATAGCCAGTCCGTTGAGGCAGGCAGCATGCAAACTTTGCGCTGCTTGCTCATCTGCATGATTGTAGCATGCAGCCCAGCATGAAACTGCTGCTGACTTGCTGCACACTCAGCAAGGCCCAGGTGTGTATATACCTAGCACAATGTGCAGCTAGGCTGCATCTCTTAAAGACTGTTTGCCCTTCTTAAAGGAGAGCTGCATTGAGGCTGCAGGAGGTGCTGGACCAGTCTCAGGAAAGCTTTGATAGAATGAAGAGAATTGCAAATAGGGCAAAGACTAGAGAGAGGGTGCCCAGGTTTTCGGACATAGCGCTGAAGGCCTTAGTCCAGGAAGTCCACAGGAGGAGAGAGGCCATGTTTCCATAGCAAGTCAGGAGACCCTCAAGGCACACCCTGTGAAGTAAATGGGAGCAAGTGGTCAGCAAAGTGTATTCCTGGCATCTGGCCCTGAGGACCTGGCTGCAGTACCAGAAAAAAGTTCAATAACTTTGCACATGGGGTCAAGGTCAGTGACTGCATCTTCAAATAACATCTCTTATCCATTGCACCACCAACATTTCACACTGCTGAACATACTCCAGCCTTATCATTCACCCATCAGCAACTAGGACCCATGCCTAACATATAGATGCTCCACTTCACCCTCACATGCTTTGTCAATGCTGACAGCCTCACACCCCACCTCTTGCGGCTTCCACATATCTCCAACTATTCAGCAATGGAAAGCACATCACCCAAACACAGTGCAACACACTCACTGACATTCTTCCCTCTCACTTACAGGACAAGTTCATGCATAACTGCAGGGAGCAGCAGAGAATCGATGGGAGACAGGCACGTCTGAATCTCCTGAGCCCTCTGGAGGAGATGATGCTCCAGATCATACGGCTGTCCATGACACAGACTGTTACATCAAGCTTCTCCAAGAACATCCAGGATGACAGTATATTCCTGCCTTATGCCTCTTTGCAAATCCCACTTCACCCTCACCCTGCTATCTGGCCTGGGGTGCAAGCTGCAGATATTATGACCATAGAGGTCTTGGTTTCCACCCCACTCCCTTATCTCACCCCAACCCACCTCTTCTGAGTTTTTGCTTTCAGGTACCCAAAATTTGCCACTTGGATTGCCATTGCATCCTCACCATGAAGGGGATGAGCAGCAGCAGACTTGCGATGAGGAAGCACCCTCACTTGATCAAACAATCACCACCACCAGCTCAGATAACATAGAGTGTAGAATAGAGTGGGGATCAGCAAGTGGTGAGTCACCAGACATGGGTGAGCTGCATCCAGGCCAGGAGGGAAGGAAAATATATGACCCTCTCTGCTATGTTTGTTTTTAAAGCCTTCCAACCCTTCGGCTTCCCATAGAAACATGAAAAGCTCAAGCCTGGAAAAGACCACAGCCACAATATTCCTTCCTCATCCTTGCTCGGGCATAAGATAGATGAAGCACCTCAGAAGTACATTCTTGCCTATCCAGCCTGTCATAACCCTGAGTTGCTGGTCCTGAGGCATTAACATGGCTTGGCTGCACGTATGATGCAGGCCCTGCCCCTGAGTCTGTGGACCTGGTTGCTGGCCTCAGCATCTTCTGGCTGTTGTTGGAGATCAGCAGCCAGAGGCCCCAATATCCACTGGGCATCAGTGAAGAAAGTCAAAAGTTACCTTTCAAATCCTTTTCTTGCTGACAGGAACCCTCAGAATTACTGGTTTAAGTCCAGCATCAGTTTTCTTTGCTATCACTGGAAGTGGACATTCCTTTTCAAGTGTTTCTAGGAGGGCTTGAATTGCTCCCTCTGGCATTATCACTGCAGTGCTGTCTCTATGCCTATTGCAATCATAGACTCTGCATTTCCCAATGTAACGAGCATTCCCCACATCTGTCATGGAGGAATACAAGCTTCATTAAATCCATCTACTTTGTCCTTTTGATGTTTTAGGGCTGTATCAAATACTAATAATATTTTTCCTCAACATATTCATTCAATTTTGTCATGAAGGTAGTTAAACTACTTGGCTCAGGAACCTTCTTTGGAAAGCTTTTCCAGTAACCAACTACTCTGTTAGTGGTGCTGTTGTTGTATGGCATACCAACCTCTACCTTGCAGAGGTTCAGCGCCAACTCTCAGACACTTCTTCCTACCTCCCTCTGGACCATGACCCCACCACCGAACATCAAGCTACTGTCCACAGGACTCTCAGTGACCTCATCTCCTCTGGAGATCTTCCCTCTACAGCTTCCAACCTCATAGTCCCGCAACCCCGGACAGCCCACTTCTACCTCCTTCCCAAATTCCACAAACAGGACTGTCCCTGCAGACACATTGTGTCAGCCTGCTCCTGCCCCACTGAACTTATTTCTTCCTATCTTGACTCTATCTTTTCTCCACTGGTCCAGTCTCTTCCCACCAACATCCGTGACTCTTCTGATGCCCTACGTCATTTTGGCAATTTCCAGTTTCCTGGCCCTAACCGCCTCCTCTTCACTATGGACGTCCAATCTCTCTACACCTCCATCCCCCACCAGGACAGTTTGAGGGCTCTCCGCTTCTTCCTTGAACAGATGCTCAACCAGTCCCCATCCACCACCACCCTCCTTCGCCTGGCTGAACTTGTTCTCACATTGAACAACTTCTCCTTCAACTCCACTCACTTCCTTCAAGTAAAAGGTGTTGCTATGGGTACCTGCATGGGCCCTAGTTATGCCTGTCTTTTTGTGGGATATGTCGAACATTCCTTGTTCCAGTCCTACTCAGGCCCCCTCCCTCAACTCTTTTTCCAGTACATTGATGACTGTATCAGTGCCGTTTCCTGCTCCTGCCCCGAACTGGAAAACTTTATCAACTTTGCTTCTAATTTCCACCCTTCTCTCACCTTTATATGGTCCATCTCTGACACTTCCGTTCCCTTCCTCGACTTCTCTGTCTCCATCTCTGGTGATAGGCTCTCTATTAATATCCATTATAAGCCCACCGACTCCCACAGCTAACTCAACTATACTTCTTCCTCAACTACACTTCTTCACACCCTACCTCCTGTAAGGACTCCATTCCATTCTCCCAATTTCTCCGTCACCGACGCATCTGGTCTGATGATGCTACCTTCCATGACAGCGCTTCTGATATGTCTTCCTTTTTCCTCAACCAAGGATTCACCCCTACTGTGGTTGACAGGGCCCTCAACTGTGTCTGGCCCATTTCCCGCACCTCTACCCTCACCCTTTCCCCTCCCTCCCAGAACCGCAACAGGGTTCCCCTTGTCCTCACTTTCCACCCCATCAGCCTCCACATCCGAAGGATCATCCTCTGCCATTTCCGCCACCTCCAGCGTGATGCCACTACCAATCGCATCTTCCCCTCCCTTCCCCTGTCAACATTCCGAAGGGATCGTTCCCTCCTCGACACCCTGGTTCACTCTTCCATTAACCCCACCACCTCGTCCCCTTCCCACGGCGCCTTCACCTGCAATTGCAGGAGGTGTAATACCTGCCCATTTACCTCCTCTCTCCTCACTATCCCAGGCCCCAAACACTCCTTTCAGGTGAAGCAGCGATTTACTTGTACTTCTTTCAATGTAGTATACTGTATTCGCTGCTCACAATGTGGTCTCCTCTACATTGGGGAGTCCAAACGCAGACTGGGTGACCGCTTTGCGGAACACCTCCACTCAGTCCGAAAGCATGACCCCGAGTTTCCGGTTGCTTGCCATTTCAACACTTCCCCCTGCTCTCATGCTCACATCTCTGTCCTGGGATTGCTGCAGTGTTCCACTGAACATTAATGCAAGCTCGAGGAACTGCTTCTCATTTACCGATTAGGCACACTGCAGCCTGCCAGACTGAACATTGAGTTCAATAATTTCAGAGCATGACAGGCCCCCCATTTTACTTTCATTTTTAGTTATTTTTAAATTTTTTTTTGTGTTTATTTTATTTTATTTTATTTCATCTTAGTTTGTTCAGTTTGTTTACCCCTGTTTTTTTCATGTTTGTACTTGCGGCTGTTCAATTTTCAGTCCGTTAACACCCTATCTGTACTAATGCTTTGTCTTTCAACACACCATTAACATATTGTTTGCCTTTGCTCCATGACCTTCTGGTCAGCTATTCTGTACCCTTGTCCTATTTACACCTTCTCCTTTATTATCTGTTGCCTCCCCCTCCCCCCCTCCCCCCCAACCCCTCCCCTCCCCCTGCCTTCCCCCCCCCGCTTTGCTTGCTTAAAACCTTTCACACTTCTAATATTTACCAGTTCTGAAGAAGGGTCACTGACCTGAAATGTTAACTCTGCTTCTCTCTCCACAGATGCTGCCAGACCTGCTGAGTATTTCCAGTATGTCTTGTTTTAATTTCAGATTTCCAGCATCCGCAGTATTTTGCTTTAACCTGTTAGCATGGTTTTCTTATATGCAATCTGAACCTATTTCCTCTTATCTTGATGGGTTTCATGGTACAGTGGGATCTCAGGCCAATGTTAACATCTTTGTATGCTACAGTGTTATTTTTCCTACATTACTATTGTGAAGGGTTAATGTTATAACACAAGAATTTGAGAATTTTTCTCAAGCACCATTATCTCCAGCAAAGCCAATTCTTGTGATGAAGTCAACTTCACCTACGCAACTTCTCACCATGTCTCTCAATATATTCTGTCTCTAGAAATGCATTGTATTATCTCTTGAATAGACTAGTGGAGAATACAATCATGTAGACCATAAAGTTTTGAGATCCGATGTTAACATAAAATGGCTTCATTCTACTTATAATGTTTTATCATACACCCTATTAAATGTTTCCATACTGTGTGTAAAATGTAGGTTGGCTCAGTGAAAGCTAGAATATGTTTGATTTACAAGGATACTAATATTTAATTATTTTTATTAAGCAAATATAAATACTGGCACTCCTTGCACCAACATGAGCTGTCTCCATTCAGCTGAAGCTTGCATATTTTTGTGGCTCATTTGTTTACTTGCCGTTGTAACAGCTAACAATAACACTTGTTACGAACAAGTGAGAAAGGAGTCTAGGGGTTCCCTCTCAGCCTTTGCCTGGTTTGACCGTAATAGGGTTTAATTTTTAAAAACACCGTCTTTAGCTTCCCCTCAGTGAATCCTTGTCCACTGTTCTCCAATTGTAAGGCAAAGAAATCAACCAGACCGGTTTTCTTAGATTTAAACAAGAAAGGTGTAAGTTTATTAACCTTAACTCTCTAATTCAGTTAAAACTACTACGAATACATGACGCAACCACGCAAGCATGCATACGCGATAAACACACGCAGATAGAGACACAAAAGGAGAAAGAATAAAGGGGAAAGGTTTGGAGCAGCAGCTGGAGTTCATTTACTGTTTTTGAGTTTGCTGTAAAGTCTTTAATTGCAGTCAAATCTTGCCATCTCATTGAGGCCCAGTGCATGTTTTCAAACTTGCTTCGATGTAGGAGTCTTTTCTCTGTGGATCTGGAAATTCGTGATAGACAGAGAGAGAGCCAGGGAGAGACCTTCATTCTCTTTTGTCTTCACATTGCAGAATCTGTCTTCAAACTGGGCCAGCAGGTTGTTCATGGAATGAGGGTATTTCTTTTCAGGACAGTCTGTCTGGTCATTTTTTTGTGGATTCTTTCAATCTTAGTAGCCATCCTCAGTAGGGGGGCTGGAATGGAATGTTGGCTTTTTTACACATTCATTGCCTGGTGATCAAAATCCATTTGGGTTAATTGAATCAGGGAGCAGTTCCATTGTCTCTCCAGGCAACTGTCTCTTAGCATGCAAATGTTTCCAACCACTGCTGTGATTTCTTTAAACAAGTCATCTTTCCAGTCCAGCAACAGTTTAAAATTGATATTCCATATGATAAAATTAATATGCATCATTCGTGACACTTCCACACCCAGTGGAATGAAATGCGATTTCATTAACAAAAGACTAAGTACAGGAAAACACACATGCATCTCTCATTTATTCTCATTCAGTCAGAAATCCTAAAAATTGTTACCGCCTGCCTTTCCTCTGTAGCAGTGCTGCATTAAACTGCCCTTTTTGGCATCCCAATAAATATCTGATTTTTGGAGAAGTTTTTCAGTTTGCACATTTCCATGACTGCGTAGGGTGCCTCCTGACTGTGGGGGACAATTCTTTGCTAATCTTCCCTTTGTCCTCTGGGACACTTCTGCTTTGCGGTATTTGTCCAGATCCTACTGCACTCCCCCGTGGTACTTCGACTAGGTGAGGCATCACCCTCATAGTTTCTCTGCCCTCTTGAGGACTTTCTTTGTCTCTGTAGGTTTATGTAAATGCTGTTAGCCACTCTGGTGGGGTGCTTCTGGTGTCTGCATTTACATAGGAGGATGTGGGGTCTAATTTTTCAAACATTTCGGGGTTGGCTGACCAGACAAGAAGGGTTTTCATCTGGGATCACTCCCGGACTTCCTTCAACCTTCCCCTTTTGTCCCTTTTTCCCCTTTCCTCTCAAACCTTTTGCCAGCCATGTGCCTGCCTGTCCCCTTTTGTTCTCGGCAGGGGTCCTTGACAGTTCACCAGCCCTCTGCAGGAGGGTCCTCCTAACACCAGTACAGGACTTAGGGGTGCAGATTTCACTGTAGGTAGGGGTTTCCCCTCAATTTGGCACATGTGGTAACGCCTACTGTACTTCACCACATCTTCGTGGAGTTTTGGCCAGTTAAACTGCTGCCTTTCGTGGGCTTTAGTTTTCGTATACTGACATGTACAGCCACTGCAATCTCATGGACCATTTTTAATATTTCTCTCCAGTACCTCTGCGGCACCACTAACTGGTGAACCAGGTCCATTCTTTGTCCTCAGGTCTGTGAGGTGAACTCCACTTCCTCATCAGTATGTCATTCTTTAAATAGTAGCAATCAGGGACTCCTTCTGCTTCAGTTTCAGACTGGGCAGCCTATGCTAACTCTTTCAGTATTGGATTGGCTTGCTGAGCCTCAACTAGGGAAGATTCAGTTAATTCATTCCCTGGGTCTTTTCACTTTCCAAAGAAAGTTTCAGACAGACAGATTCATGGTCATCTGCCTGCAGTGCCAATTCAGTCTCCTCTTGGGGAACTGGTTTGATCATGGCCCGATTCACTAAACATTCAGGGGAACTGCAAGGGAACGTCTCCTGCAACTGCCCTGTTTCTCTGACATCCTGCGGTCTTTCTTTCACTACTGGGGAAGCTACCACCTTCACCCCTGCCAGATCATTACCTAGGAGCAGGTCAACCCAGTCCACAGGCAAACAAGGGACAATCCCTCTGGTCACCGGTCCTGAAACTAGGTCACACTTCAAGTGCACCTGATGTAAAGGTACAGGCATACACTACCCTCCAATACCATTCACCACTATTCTGGTATTTACTGCATTCTCTGGAGGTAAGGTCAGGCCTTTTCCCAGTAAAAGGGATGTAGTGGCTCTTGTATCCCTGAGGATTACTATGGGCTTGCTTGCTCCACTCGAGAGGTATGGGGTTATTCTCCCTTCAGACACAAAATCCTGATAACCTTCAGGAATCCTATTAAATATTCCCGCACCTACGGCAGTACGTTTTCTGGGCCTTACTACTGCTGCAGTTAAAGCCATAGCTTGTTCTGCTGTGCTTTTCATCAGGGATCCCATCTTCTTCACTGAGTGGGTGTGCCCTGATTAACCCTATGGCTTTTCCTTTTAGTTTCCAGCAGTCAGCTCTTAGATGACCTGCTTTATTACAATGGAAGCACACAAGACTCCGGCTCTCACTCCTACTTACAGTACCTTCCTTTTTGGCTGGAGGAGGGCCCCCTGTGTCTTCTGCTTTTCTTTCTCTCACATGACTGCTTGGGCTTCTATCACCTTCCCACCCTCTGTCCTTTTCATATTTTTGGGGGTGACTAGAAAAGGTTTTCCCCTGGGAAACCGGCTTATATGTGAGAGCAAACTCATCAGCCAGAATTGAGGCTTGCCAAGCTCTGAGACATTTTTGTTCCACTACATGTGTCTTTATGGAGAGTGGGAGAGGCTTTTTAAATTCCTCTAGCAGAATTACCTCTCTGAGATTTTCATAGCTGATCTGCACTTGAAGACCCCTCAACCACTGGTCAAAAGCCAGCTGCTTACTTTTTCTCAAACTCCAAGTAGAGTTGATTTGCTTGCATTCTGAAGGTGTGAAACCTTTGGTGATAAGCTTCCAGTACTAATTCATCTACCCCAAGGATAGCACTTTTTTGTCAGTTCATAACTTGATGAACTCTTGTCTGGAAAAAGGGAATAAACCTCATCGGCTTTTCTGGTTAACTTGCTTTGTAGCAGCAGAGTCCAAGTCTCAGCTGACCACTTTAACTGCCTTGCAAGTTTTTCAAAAGATACAAAAAACACTTCCACGTCTCCCTCATTGAATTTTGGGACCAGTTGAGTAACCTTTAACAATTCTGAACCCAGCCCTGCATTAAAATCATCCATATTAGCTATGCTTTCATTGGGGTTACTCTGTCGTCCCCTAGTTAACGCAAGCCGCCTCAACTCTCTCTCCTGCATTCCTTCTGGAAGGCTCTCTCTCTCCTGTCTTTTTTCTCTCTCTCCTCTCTCTCTTTTTCTTCACATTCCTTCTGGAAGACTCTCTCTCTTTCTTTTTCCATGTCTTCTAATTCAAGTTTCCTCTGTTCCAATTGTATCTTTGCTAGCAATACCTTGTCAGAGTCTATTTCTAACCCTGTCTCTGTTTCTTCAGATTCGAGGGAAAAATGGTTGGCCACTAGTTATAGGAGTTCGGACTTTCTAGCCTTGGCGTGAAAAGTGATCCCACACTGCTCAGCCATATTTCTCAACTCTTCCATAGACAGTGCTTTCAACTTATCCCAAGTTACTTCACCCTGACTTGGGTAGTTACTGGCTTAAGTCCCAGACATGTTAGTATTCTAGCACACACAACCACAAGAAAACCTGTATTGAAATGTTTTCTCTTTTTGATTGGGATAAATTTGAGGTCCCACTTTCAATTTTTCGCTTGTCTGTGGGTTGGATCAAGGGAAAGGTTTGGAGCAATAGCTGGAGTTTATTTACTGTTTTTGAGTTTGATGTAAAGTCTTTAACTGCAGTCAAATCTTGCCGTTTTGTTGGGGCCCAGTGCACGCTTTCAAGCTTGTTTCGATGTAGGAGTCTTCTCTCTTGAAGTTTTAGTGGCTTCAGTGGATCTGGAAATTCGTAAGAGAGAGAGAGAGAGAGAGAAACAGGGAGAGACCTTCCTTTTCTTTTGGCTTCACATTGAAGACTCTGTCTTCAAACAGTTCTGAGAACACAATTCAAAAACTCTGGGCCAGCGGGGTGGTCATGTGATGAGGGTTTTTCTTTTCAGGACAACCTGTCCAGTGAGATTTCTGTGGATTCTTTCAATCTTAGTAGCCATCTTCAGTAGAGGGGGGGGGGGGGGGGGCTGGAATGGAATGTTGGCTTTTTTACACATTCAATGTCTGGTGATCAAAATCCATTTGGGTTGATTGGATCAGGGAGCATTTCCATTGTCTCTCCGGGCAACTGTCTTTTAGCATGCAAATGTTTCCAGCCACTGCTGTGATTTCTTTAAATAAATCATCTTTTCAATCCAGCAGCAGTTTAAAATTAATATTCCATACGACAAAATTAATATGCCTCATTCGTAGCAGGTGGGGTCTTCATGAAACACAATACACATAAACATTAAGCTGCCTTACTCTGGTATAATTTAGCATTTTATTTTATTAACTAATATGCATTTTTTCTTTCAACAATCAGCAACTGTAATGCATATGTAATGAAAGAGTCTAACCATCTCCCCTTGATATTTGATGCATTACCATCATTAACCCACCCCCCCACCCCACCATTTACATCCTGGGGTTAACGTTGACCAGAAACTGAACTGCACCAGCCACACAAATATTGTGGCTACAAGAGCAGATTAGATTCTGGGTATTCTGTAGTCAGTGATCATCTTCTGACTCCCCAAAGCCTTTCAACCATCTACAAGGCACAAGTCAGGAGTGTGATGGAATACTTTCCACTTGCCTGGTGAGTGCAGTTTCAACAACACTCAGGAAGCTCGACACCATCCAGGACAAAGCAGCCCACTTGATCGGCACCTCATCCGCCATCTTAATAATCACTCCCTCCACCAGCAGTGCACGGTGGCTGCAGTGTGTACCATATACAAGAAGCACTGCAGCAACTTTCCAAGGTTCCTTTGACAGCAGCTTCCAAACCCACGATCTAGGTATACCACTTGGAAGGACAAGGGCCACATGCACATGGGAACACCACCATTTCCAAGTTACATACCATCTAGACTTGGAAATATATCACCATTCCTTCATTGTTGCTGGGTCATAGTCCTGGAACTTCCTACCTAACAACACTCTGGGTGTACCTACACCACATAGACTGCAGTGGTTCAAGAAGGTGGCTCACCACCACCTTCTCAAGGATTGGCAATAAATGCTGGCCTGGCCAGTGACGCCCACATCCTGTGGATGAATAAGGAAATCTAACATTACATGAGATATATCTATATATACATATATTTATAAAAGTATAAAACTAACTAAAGTGCTAATATATTCATTTATTTCGAAACAGGTTTTTTAAACAATAAAATAAAGTTTGTACTCTCAGCTCAATAGTATCACACATACTGTCACAACTGATACAGTTCAGAGGATTAGAAAAAATCTACTGATTTTTCATCACCACATATCGAAACCTGAGTGCATTGATATGAGGGCAGTTTTTCTAACATCCCCACACTCAAGTCATAGACACCACAGTGCTCAGGGATTGAGTCTTGTTCACGGAATTCTTATGTTTTATGCAAGTGAACCTGAAAGGGATTTAAAAATAAAATGTTGATTTATGAATTAACTTGAGCATTTTTGTGATTTTATTTGTAAGATAAGAAAGAACAAATCTTGAGTACCTGCTGAACCTTGTCACACGTGAAGTATTTATGAAACATTTATTCATCGTCAGTGAAATCAGGAAAGAATTTTCCCTTTGAAAACTTTGCTGCTAGGTACATTGGATACAAACCTACATAAACATACATAACAGGCAGCATGTCTCCTGTATTGCTGCTCAGGGTAGTCAGAGACCTGGGGCAGGATTTTCCTGCGTGCTTCGGAATCCCGCCAACAGGCTAAAATGGGGGTCAGAAGCCCACACTGTGTGGGAAACAGTCACTCAACTGTGATTTTTCCTGAATTGGCCAATTAGTGGCCAGAGGGTGGGCTCACCATCCAATTAAGGACGATGGGGGGGCTCATGAAGCTTGAGGGCCATTGGAGGCCTTCCAGCTTGAAAGCAGCAGCAGGCTACCATGGCAGGTAAGTGAGAGAGAAGCCGCCCAAATGGAGGCACCCTCTCTCCAACCTTTTCAAATTTAAAATAAGAAAAATGACCTTTGCAGCTGGGCCGCCACTTCTGGGGAGAGGGGAGCCCCTCCACTGGAAGGCCTGCACCGCGGCTGAAAACAGGCAGGCAGGGAGGGCCCCTAAACCTGCCTAGAGCACTGCCCTCCACCTCCAGTTAACTAAACTGTGCCCTGCGGGGACCTGGAGGACAACTGAAAAATTCTAGTCAGCCTCCTTCAATAGGCCTCAATAGGTCTTTAATTACTTCAATTGGCTACCCTCTGCTTTCAGGCAGGTAGCCCTGCCACCAACCATCCATGCTCCGTGAAAATGATGCGTCGGTGGGATGCAGACGGGAACTGGCACCGGTGGCGCCGGTTTTATCGCCCACCCGCTTAACTTTTGTCTCCAAAAATGTACCTTATTCATTAAATATGTAAAAGTACATTACATAACATTTCAAATTTGACATTACATAAAATGGCAATACAGATCAGATTCACAATACAGTATATGAGGTGCCTCACTCACTTGCCATTTCAGGTTATATTTACAATGTATGTTTACATTTCATATGAAACCTTCTCTGGTGCATACAACCTGAGGGGTTTTACATGGGAAGTATCTGACAGGGAGGGCCCTTCTCACCATCAGCCAAGCTACATCTTGGTGCTTGTTTGAAAGTTCTGGAGATGCAGCATTCTGTCAAATGAGTTTGGCAATCTGCTCGGGGAACCATCCACTGGGATCCACCAACTTCTTTTCCCACTGGGACTTGAGGCCGTTACGTGTGGACCACTGCCTGATGGACTTGTGGTCAAAGGTGTTTTCCTGTACAAACTTTTCTATTAGGGACAAGTGGCACGGCATGATCCAACTGAATGATGATGATGATACAAAGCTTGGTGGAAAGGTAAACTGAGGGGAGGATGTAGAGAGGCTGCAAAGAGATATAGACAGGCTAATTGAGTGGGCAACAAGATGACAAATGGAGTATAATGTAGGGAAGTGTGAAGATGTTCACGTCAGTTGTAAAAATAAAAAAGCAGAATATTTTTTAAAAGGTGTGAAACTGGTAAGTGTTGATGTTCAGAGAGACTTGGGGGTACTCGTACAAGGAACGCACAAAGTTAACATGCAGGTGCAGCAGGCTCTTAGGAAGGCAAATGGCATGTTGGCCTTTATTGCAAGGGGATTGGCGTACAGGAATAAAGAAGTCTTACTAAAATTGTACAGGGCTTTGGTGAGACTGCACCTGGAATACTGTGTGCAGTTTTGGTCTCTACATTTAAGAACGGATATACTTGGACTGGAGGCAGTGCAGTGAAGATTTACTAAATTGGTCCTGGGGTGAGGGGGTTGCCTTATGATGAGAGGCTGAGTAAATTGGGCCTATATTCTCTGGAATTTAGAAGAATGAGAGGTGATTTAATTGAAACATACGAGATTCTAAAAGGGCTTGATAGGGTAGAATCTGAGAGGTTGTTCCCACTGGTCGGGGAACCCAGAACAAGGGGACACAGTCTCAGGATAAGGGATCAAACATTCAGGACTGAGATGAGGAGAAATTACTTCACTCAAGGAGTTGTGAATCTGTTTAATTCTCTACCCCAGAGGGTTGTGGATGCTCCAATATTGAATACATTTAAGGCTGGGATAGATAGATTCGTGGTCTCACAGGGAATCAAGGAATATGAGGAGCGGGCAGGGAAGTGGAATTGAAGCCCAAAATCAGCCATAAACATATTGAATGGCGGAGCAGGTTCAGTGGGCCATATGGTCTACTTCTGCTCCTATTTCTTGTGTTCTTGTGAATGGAGTGTTCTGCACCAACATGGCCCGACTCATCCTTCGCAACACCGGAAACAGACAGAACCTCAGTACGTAGAGATACTGGATGTTTGCATACGGGTCTACAGCTTGATGCAGCCACCTACGAAGATGGCCATCAGGACGAGGGTGACGTTGGGTATGTTTTTTTCCCCCTTTCCCTAGAGATTTGTACGTCATATCCCTGCAGACACGGTCCATTTTCAAGCTTCAGGTAAAATGGAAGATGGCTCGGTTGTCCACAGGAGCACGGTATGAGCCAGACCTGCTCTACGTAGAGCAACACCAAGAGCGCCTCGCATCTGAGGACCAGGTTCTTGCCTGCAATGAAGAGGGAGCGTCATTCCCACATGCCCAGTTTTTGCTTCACCATGGTCATATGCTCCTTCTACCCCGTCCCCTCTGAACCATATCCCCAGCACCTTCAGGTACTGTGACCTGACAAAGTGAATGGGACAAAGGATTGGTTGGCCCTGTCCCCAAAGAACATAGCCTCATTCTTGCTGTGATTTGCTTTGGCTCCCGAGGCCACTTCAAACTGGTCGCAGATGCCTATCAATCTGTGAACCAACAGCAGATCTGATCAGAAGATGGCAATGTTGTCCATGTGCAGGGAATCTTTGACCTGAGCTGCTCTGTTGCCTGGGATTGTCACCCCTCTTATGCCTGCATCCTTCCTGATGGACTCGGAATAAGGTTCATTACAGCACTTGCACAAGACAGGGGAGAGAGGACAGCCCTACTTTGATTAGAAAACTTTCTGATTCCCACCCATTGATTGAAACTGCATTGCTGATGTTTGTTTAGAGCAGTTGGGTCCAGTTGCAGATTCCCTCCCCAAACCTCATTTTGGAGAGCATGTCTATCATGTAGTTGTGCGATATTCTGTTAAAGGTCTTCTCCAGGTCTGTGAGATAGGTGTCTACCTCCCTGTCCCGTACATAGGCAATCGTATCCCTGAGCAGTGCAAGGCTATCAGAGATCTTCCTGCTGAGTACATTGTAGGTCTGATTCGGGTGAATCACCAACTCCAGAGCAGACTTGAACCAGTTGGCAATGGCATTGGACAGTATTTTGTTGTCCACGATAAGCAGTAAAATGGGGCATCAATTTCTGATTTCGTCTGTCTCCCCCTTCTGCTGATAGATGAGGGTGAAGATGCCTTTCCTCATGGATTTTGACTGCTGCTGGCCAGAAGCATACTCTTATACACTTCCAGCGGGTCTGGACCGATCCAGTCCCATAGAGTCGAATACAACTCATTCAGGATTTAGTAGGATACCGAAAACAGATATTTTGAATCCCATCTCAAAAAATCCTGATGCTTTATTGATACCACTGGCAAAACTTTAAGCCTTTTTTTAGATATACAATGTATTTTGAAGGGGTTGGGGGGGGGGGGCACTGAAAGACAGTAAAGCAACTGAAAGACAACATTTCTCGGTTGTTCCAGGGTACTCCCTCCAGTAACCTCACAAGGAGTGCAGCAGAAGAGTTAGAAATTCTCAGCCGTTGTTGCTACTCCCTGTAAGATTGGTGCCTTTGCTCATCCCTGAAACAGTTAGTGACATGGAGGGGCAGGTTCAGAGATACTGACTCCCTCTCTCTCTCCCTTTCTCCCCTCCTCCCCTTCTTTCTCCCCCTCTCTCTCTCCCCTTCCTCCACTCGCACCCTCTCTTTCTCTCCACCCTCTCTCATTCTCCCTCTCTCTATTTCTCTTCCCCTCTCTCCCCCGTCTCTCTCTCTCTCCCCCCTCTTTTCCCCCCTCTTTCCCACTCTCTCTTTCTTGCCCCCTCTCTCCTCCCCTCTTTCTCTTTCTCTCCCTCTCTCTACCCCTCTCTCTCCCCTACCTCCCTCTCTCCCCTCTCTCTGTCTCCCACTCTCTCCCCATCTCTCTTGCCACTCTCTCTCCCCCCCTCTCCCCCCTTGCTCTCTCTACCCCCTCTCCTCTCTCTCTCTCCCCCGTCCCTCTCTCTACCTCCTCTCTCGCCTCTCTCTCTGTCTCTCCCTCCCTCTCTCTCCCCCTTTCTCGCCCCCCCCTCTCTCCCCATCTCTCTTGCTCTCTTAATGCCAAAGGGATCAAGGGATATGGGAAGAAGCGGGAACAGGGTACTGAATTAGACGATCAGCCGTGATCTTTTTTGAATGGTGGAACAGGGCCCAAGGGCCGAATGGCCTACTCCTGCTCCTATTTTCTATGTTTCTTTCTCCCCTCTCTCTATCTCCCCCTCGTCTCTCTCTCCACTCTCTCTCCCCCCTCCCTCACTCTCTTTCCCTCTCACCCCATCTGTCTATCTCCTGTTCCCTCTCCCTTTCTCTCCCCCTCTCGCTCTCACTCTCTTTGTCTCTCTTTACCTTCTCTCTTTCCCTCTCTCCCTCCCCTCTCTCCCTCACGCTCTCCCCTTCTCTCTCACTCGTGCCCTCTCTCTCTGACTCTCTCTCTCTTCCCCCTCTCTCCTTCTCTTCCACTCTCTCTCCCCCTATCTCTCCCTTTCTCTTTCTCTCTCCTCCCCTCTCTCTCCCACACTCCCTCTCTCCCCCTCCCTCTTTCTATCCCCTCTCTCTTCCCCATCTGTCTCCCTCTCTCCATCTCCACCTCTCCCCTCCCTCTCTACCCCTTTCTCTCTTCCCCTCCTCAACCTCCTCTCACTCTCACCCCTCTATCTCTCTCCCTCTCCCCTTTGCTCTTTCTCGCTCTTTTTCTCCCCTCTTTCCCCTCCCCCTATCTCCCCCTCTCTCCTTTCCCCTCTCTGTCTCTCTTCCCCTCTCTCCCCCTCCCTCTCTCCCACTCCCTCTGTTTCTCTTTCATCCCCTCTCTCCCTGCTCTCCCTCTCTCCCCTCTCTCTCTCTCCACTTCACTTTCTCTCCCCTCCCTCTCTTCCCTCTCTCTCTCCCCCTTTGCGCTCTCTCTGTCCTCTCTCTCCCCCCTCTCTCCCTCTCATCTCTCCCTCTCTCCCCCTCTTTCTCCCTCCCTCTCTTCCCCTCTCTCCCTTCTGTCTCCCCCCTCTCTCTCCCTTCTCTCCCTTTCCCCTCTCTCTCCCTCCCCCTTCTCCTCCTTTTTCTCCTCCTGTCTCTCTTCCCCTCTCTCCCTCTGTCTCTCTCCCCCCCCTCTCTCTAGCTCTCTCCCCCTCTCTCTCCTTTCTCACTTCCTCGCCTTCTCTCCATCTCTCTCTCTCTCCCCCTCTCTCTCACCCCCACCCCAACCATTGCTGAGAACGGGAACAGCGGTTTCTGAACTTCAGACAGATTTGGCTATTGCATTTGGCTTTTTAAAAAAAAAATCTGAACCCACTGAAAAATCCCAAGTCTGTCTAAGTTTGGAAGCGCTGTTCCCTCTCTCAACACCTGTCAGCTGTGAAAGTGACTCGCAATTTTATTAAAAAGCTGATCTGAAGAAGACAATGGGAAATTTCTTGTCCTTGAAATTGCCAATCACGGACCCCAAAATCTTTTACCATGGACACTGGTGTCCATGTACAGAAATGTTGCTGACCCCTGAACTTAGCTAGTAAACTGTTGCTTCCAGGAGTTTTACTACAGTGTTGATGGACCTGACAGCCTTTGTCAGCTTCTTCAGAGTTAGTAGTTTGTCCAGATTCTCTCGCATCTAACAGAAGACAGGAAGGACTGGGAGGCCGTGGGCTTCATATTGTACAGCCCGGCACAAAAGGATTTGCTGATCCTTTGTATGCCAGACTGTGATGATGTTACTGAGCTGTCTTCTTCCTTCAGGCTGCTAATGGCAGAGCTCTCTCTGTACCTTTTGCAAGAAAAAACATGAGCACATCTCATCCTGCTCCCTGGAGTGAGCCTTGGACTGGAAGGGGATCTTGGAGGCCTCCACAGCAAAGAGCGAGACCTGCTGGCTCTTCACCTCTTGGAGATCCTCCTTGACATCGACCCCATCGACTGAATCAGGAGCAGATTCTGCATGCTGCTCTGGCGTCAGGACATTTCCTTTGTCTCTCTCACTCGCCTTCTGAATGTCTTTGAGGATGAAGAGCTCTTGATGTTCACCTTGATTGTTTCTTCACAGTGCGTTGGGGACTCAAAGAGAGGTTTCACAGTTCTTACCTTTGTAATCCTTTATGTGTTCCTTGATGTGTTCTGGTGTCAACAGTTTCACATTCAGCTTCCTTGTCCCTCTGCCAACGTTCTGGTCTTCTTCTAAGTGACGGCCCGCCCACACAACTCTGTCCCTGGCCCTGGCAGAGGCTAAAATTCCTGTCCCTGGATTGTGATTTCAGAGTTTACCATAGTCTCAGTGCACTCTAATGTGACAGTGGATTGTCCATGGTTATTATACAATAAATTTGCTGAAGTAATATATCAGATGACAGACAAAGTAAACAAATTTTACTGGCAGTAAGAGAAACAAGGACTCAGATATGTTTTTTTACACATATACTTGGCTGTCAGTTTGGAAAAGTTGTTCAACATGCAAATAACGTTGTTCTTCCATCCTCTAAATCTTTTACTCAGTTATTTACATTATAACTTTTTCCTCCATTTCACTCCAAGCAACATCAGTGATTAATTTTTTATCCAATAGCTGAAACTGTATAAAATGTTGAAAAGAGATCTTTTAGCCCCTCCCCATTGACTGGTTATCCTGTCACATGGTACTCTGGGGACTGTAATTCCAGATCAGAAGGGTGAAACATACAACAATGATGGATCTCTCCGAGGCTCAAAGATGAATAGAAATTAGGAGCATCTCTTCCACATGACTCACCTTGCATGCAAAGTGAGGTGAGTGACTGCCCTTGACATCAAAGCAGCATTTGACCAAGTATGGAATCAAGGAGCCCAGGGGGAAAATTCTCTGCTGGTTGGAGTCATACCTAGTGCAAAAGAAGATGGTTGTAGTTGTTGGAGGTCAATCATCTCAGCTCCAGGACATCACTGCAGGAGTTCCTCATGGTAGTGTCCTAGGCCCAACCATCTTCAGCTGCTTCATCAATGACCTTCCCTCCTTCATAAGGTCAGAAGTGGGGATGTTCGCTGATGATTGCGAAAGGTGTCTGGGAATCTGATACTATCGTCACCTGATCTTATTGGAATACTGTGTTTTGAGCTCCCCATTTTTGTTAATCCCTGTTCACAGCTTTCCAATTATAAGACAAAGAAACCAATTCACACAGGCTTTCTCAGGTTTAAAGAAGAAAGATGAAATTTTATTAAAACTTAAACTTAAACTCTAATACGGTTCATGCCTACGGATATACAACCCACCCGTGCTAGCATGCACATGTGATACACCCATGCAAATAGGGACAGAAAAGAGGAGAGGAAAATATAGTAGAGAGGGGTTTGAGGCAATTCAGAAGAGTTTCTTGTTTACTGTGCTTCAAGCTCACTTGATTGTAGGTAGTCTTGCTTTTCGTTTAGGCCCAGTATTCCTAAACCTTGTTCACGTCAAAGGTTCTCTCTTTGAGGTTCACGTGTTTTCACAAGATTCAGTTCCATGAAATATGAGCAGGCAGGAGAGAGGTCTTCTCATACTAGGAACCAGGAGCTTTCTGAGCTCAAATCCCTGTTGGAAGTTCAAATCTCAACAGCCAGCTAGTCATGTAACTAAAACTGGTCTGATCACTTCTTCTGGGTTTGTGGATTCTGCTATCTTAGCAGTCAAACTGGAATGCTCGGTCCCCCTACCTTCAACATCTGGTAATCAAAAGTCCATTGTTGGTTGAATGGGTCAGGGCATGGTCCCTGGTTCCTTGTTCCAACTCTGCTAGTTACTATGCAAATGTCTTTCCAGTCAGGGGCTTGCAATTTTAAATTTTAATGCTCATGTGCGAAATCATGTGTGCCTCAGTCTTGGCAGGTGGGGGGTTTGCCTGGCAATGGGATGAAACAAATGATATATTCTTCCAGACCAAAAAATCGTACAGGAGAGATAAGGAACAGAATGGATTAACTGTGAATTACTCAAGAAAATTATTGGTCTGACTTAGAAATTTAAAAGATAAAACAATTCATTCAGATCAGTTGCAAACACAATCTGTAACCTCATGGCCAGGCATATCCCCCACTCTACCATTACCATCAAGCCAGGAGACCAACCCTGGTTTAATGAAGAGTGCAGGAGGGCATGCCAGGAGCAGCACCAGGCCTACCTCAAAATGAGGTGTCAACCTGGTGAAGCTACAACACAGGACTATCTGCATGCCAAACTGCGTAAGAAGCATGCGATAGACAGAGTTAAGTGATCCTATAACCAACGGAGCAGATCTAAGCTCTGCAGTCCTGACCCATACAGCCATGAATGGTGGTGGACAATTAAAAAACTAACTGGAGGAGGTGGCACCACAAATATCCTCATCCTCAATAATGGGGGAGCCCAGAACATCAGTGCGAAAGATAAGGCTGAAGCATTTGCAACAATCTTCAGTCAGAAGTGCCGAGTTGATGATCCATCTCAGCCTCCTCCTGATGGCCCCAGCATCACAGATGCCAGACTTCAGCCAATTCGTTTCACTCCACGTGATATCAAGAAACAACTGAAGGCACTGGATACTGCAAAGGTTATGGGCCCTGACAATATTCCGGCAATAGTACTGAAGACCTGTGCTCCAGAACTTGCAGCAACTCTAGCCAAGCAGTTCCAGTACAGCTACAACACTGGCATCTTCCTGGCAATGTGGAAAATTGTCCAGGTATGTCCTGAAAACAAAAAGCAGGACAAGTCCAACCCGGCCAATTAATGCCCCATCAGTCTACTCTCAATCATCAGTAAAGTGATGGAAGTGTCATCGACAGTGCGATCAAGTGGCACTTGCTTAGCAATAACCTGCTCAGTGACGCTCAGTTTGGGTTCCACCAGGGCCACTCAGCTCCTGACCTTATTACAGCCTTGGTTCAAACATGGACAAAAGAGCTGAACCCAAGAGGTGAGGTAAGAGTGACTGCCCTTGACATCAAGGCAGCATTTTACTGAGTATGGCATCAAAGAGCCCTAGCAAATCTGAAGTCAATGGGAATCAGGGGAAAACCCTCCTCTGGTTGGAGTCATACCTAGCACAAAGGAAGATGGTTGTGGTTGTTGGAAGTCAATCATTCAGCTCCAGGACATCACTGCAGGAGCTCCTCTGGGTAGTGTCCTAGGCCCAACCATCTTCAGCTGCTTCATCAATGACCTTCCTTCAATCATAAGGTCAGAAGTGGGGATGTTCGCTGATGATTGCACAATGTTCAGCACCATTCGCGACTCCTCAGATACTGAAGCAGTCCATGTCGAAATGCAGCGACCTGGACAATATCCAGGCTTGAGCTGATAAGTTGCAAGTAACATTTGCACCACACAAATGCCAGGCAATGACCATCTCCAACAAGAGAGAATCTAACCGTCTCCCTTGACATTCAATGGCATTACGATCGCTGTATCCCCCACTATCAACATCCTAGGGATTACAATTGACCAGAAACTGAACTGGAGTCACCTTATAAATACTGTGGCTACAACAGCAGGTCAGAGGCTGGGAATCCTACAGCGAGTAACTCATCTCATTAGTCCTCAAAGCATGTACACCATCTACAAGGTACAAGTCAGGAGTGTGATGGAATACTTTCCACTTGCCTGGATGGGTGCAGCTCCGACAACACTCAAGAATCTCAACACCATCCAGGACAAAGCAACCCACTTGATTGGCACCCCATCCATAAATATTCACTCCCTCCACCACTGACGCACAGTGGCAGCAGTGTGTACCATCTACAAGATGCACTGCAGCAATGCACCAAGGCTCCTTAGACAGCACCTTCCAAACCCATGACTTCTACCAACTAGAAGGACAAGGGCAGCAAATGCATGGGAACATCACCACCTGCAAGTTTCCGTCCAAGTCACACACCATCCTGACATAGAATTAGATCACTGTTCCTTCACTGTTGCTGAGTCAAAATCCTGGAACTCCCTTCCTAACAGCACTGTGGGTGTACCTACCCCACATGGACAGCAGCTGTTCAAGAAGGCAGCTCACCACCACCTTCTCAAGGGCATTTAGGGATGGGCAATAAATGCTGGCCTGGCCAGCGATGCCCACATCCCATGAATGAAGAAAAAAAAATTGTGTTTTTGAATTCTTGTATAAATCCATGTAAATAAATTGACAGCGATTGGATATTAAATAATTAATTTTCAGAAGTAGACTGAAAATACAGATGTTACATTTTTAATGTTTTGACTTTTCAACGTGATTCTCCCTTTAATTTTCATCCACCTTTCCCAGACAAGAACAAAATGACGGTGACTTTTTATTTGTTTTAGAATTTCTCTTTTGTTTGTTTGTTTTTTCCCAAAAGAGAAAGCCCTTCCTCTTACTTCTGTTTCTTGCCATTCTATTTTCTGTCTCTGGTGATTCTTCTATTCCATTTTCTTGTAAATTATCTGATTTATTTGGATTTTTTGGCACATTTTCTCCAGATGTTTGTTCTCTCCTTTCCCCTTTCTTTGTCTCTGCTAGCAAGCCTTTCTTCTCTTCCTCTTGGCTTCCTTTTTCACCTATAATTTGCCTCTCTTCCTTTTCTGAGGAATATTCATTCTGTTTCACATCTTTTTCCTCCTTTCTTCCCTGGAGTTGTTTGATTTCCTCTAACCTTTTGTCACATTGTGATCTCTTGCTTTGGCTGGTTTGTTCCATTCCTTTCTGTTCCTCTGGTTTTTGTTCCATTTCATTTTGAACTATTGTGTGATTTCTTTCCTGCACTGTACTTCTTTCATTTATCTGTTCTGTTCCATTTGACTCTTTAATACTCTTTTCATCTGCATTGCTTTCCATGAGGTCTTCGTTTAATTTTTCATTATCTCCTCTCACAAATTCCAGCTTTAATTTGTTTTTCTCCATTACACATTCTGTTTGAATGGCATTCCTGTTTTCCTTTTCCGTACCTATTACTTTCTCTACTGTTTTCCCCTCACAGTCTTCTAGGTCTCCCACATGCAACTTTTCTGTCGCAACATTTTCTTTCCTATATATCTGACACTGCTCTCCTTGTGTTATCTCAGTTGTAACCATTTCAACTGTTTCAGTACTCTTTTCTTTCATAACTTTCACACCTTCTGTCACATCTGTTTCTTGTGTCTGCCTTTCCTTTTCCTTCATTTCACACTTTCTTTCTTCTATTTCTACCATTGTCTCATTTCCCTCATTTGTTACTGTGGCATTCTTTTCTGGAAGGTTTTCTGAATTTTGGTCAGGAGTTTGATTGTATCGTTCAGGATAATGATTGTCTTCTCCATCTCCCATTCTTCCCAATTCAAGACTTCCATTTTCCTCACTCATTTTCATTGGCTGTGTTGATTCTTTTTCTTCAACTGCATTCTCTCCTTTGAAACGTTTTGGAAAAATGAAAATGATAAAATAAATGTTAATAATCCTATTTATAACTGCTTCAATTACAATTCAAAGCCTAGCATCATTTTAAGATGGCCATGAAAATAGGAAACACTACATCATAGAATCATATAATCATAGAAAGTTTATGGCACAGAAAGAGGCCACTTGGCCTATCGGGCTGCACTTTAAAAGCCCACCACCGAAATAAGCGGCGGGCAGCAAAATTTGTGTCCCACACGCACGGGCCCATAATTCCAAATGCGGCGGCTCATTAGCGTGGCTTGGGCGGCTGCACCCCCACCGATGATGTGGAGGGGGCAGGCGAGCCGTTCCTAGCACAGGCGTCTGGCACCAATGCACAGGCACCAGCGCCAATTTTAAAGGGCTTTAAAGCCCTGACTGATCATTTGAATTTTTAAAGGGACCATTAATGGAAAGTTTATAAAAAATGCATAAAAAATATTTCCATGCCCTCTCTCACCCCCCATTGGCATAACACATCATTCCTGCCCTTTCTCCCTTGCACCGCTCCCCGCACCCCCCACCCCCGGAATACCTACAGTTATTATTTGACCTTTCCACCCAAGCAAAGTTCGGCACCTTTTTCCTTTACCCCTTCCCATCATCCCCCCAACTAATCTGAAGCATTTAACCCCCCCTCCCCCGCTCCAGCATAGGGACAATCACCTCCTCCCGCCTCCCCATAGATGTTGCACCACGTTTCCCCAAATGAAGAACGGGGCGGTGAATAATGAGGCGACAGGGCCTTCAGTAATTCAGGTGCATAAATTAATTTAAATATGGAAATCATGGTCCCGTCACCGAGCAGCAGGGCAGCCGCTATGATGCCTCACTGCGCCGCCGAGATCGGTACAGGGCCTGCCATGGACGGTGGTGGGTCTCCTCCATTGCTATCTTCATTACCCCCTCCCGCCATTGGACAGCCTTTAAAATCTAGCCCATTGTGTCTGTGCCCCCCGAAAAATGATCCACCCACTCTAATCCCACTTTCCAGCATTTGGTCCATAGCCCTGCAGATTGAGGTGTATATCCAGACTCCATTTGAATGAGTTGAGGGTTTCTGCCTCAACTACCCTTTGAGGCAGTGAGTTCCAGTGTTTAATGAGAACTATCTCAGTTTGCAAAATAAAAGATGTCAATTTTTACCCTACCCACCCAGCAGAAACTGGGCAGGTGGGAACTTAAAACTAAGCCAGTTTATTCGCCACTCTGAACTTGCTTCTTTCCGTCCACCTGCGACCTTAACTTACAAATTTCTGCAGGCTTGATGTGACTGCCTAATGCAGGTGGGACCTCAAAGATCTATGTTGATAGGCATCTTAACAGGACCCTGACTGCATTTTAATCCAAGCGGGGAAGAGGTGAAAGCAGTTTGGTGGCTGTCAGGAAGGGTGAAGAGGTCCTCGAAGATAATTTAGCAGGAAAAGGAAACCCTCCAGTGAGGCCCTCTCAAATCCTCCTCCTGTGACATACCTACTTGCTGAGGAGCCTTCCTTTGCTGCTGGCTGGTGGCTTCTGGCCACCTGAACATGCTTTGTAACCTGTGACCAGCAGTCAATTTACGCCCATTATGGCTGGCCAGCTGATCAGTGGCATGTAGATATGGCCCAGGAATTAAAATACCCCGAGCCTCAAACTTAGGCTAACAAGTACATTTTGCACTTACCCTCTATCCACCCAAAACCCACTGAGGGTTGAAATTAATCCCAATGACTGGATCATGAGACGATGAGCAGAACTTCCAAGCAAACACTAAATCTTACTTTACAAGTGTACATATTTTCATAATTCATTGGCTCTTTAACAAACCATGCTGCAAATGTGTGCAAATATTTACCTCACTAAAAGGTATTTGGACCTGTTCTGCTCATGATAATTCAAAGTGGAATGCTGAGCAACTGACACTATCAATTAGAGATACCTCAGTGCTTACACAACCCTTTCAAACCCAAAGTAACCCATTGTGCGGTGTTACGGTGCTTTGTTTTTAAAAAGAAAACTTGGAAAGTTTTGAAAGACTGAGAACAAGAGGGATTTTTCTCCGAGAACATTGAATGCTGAACTGGGTGGGGCTCAAACTGGAAGGCAACTGTTTCCAAGCAACCCTCAGCAAGGTAAAAGACAGGCCACATGACTTATTGTTGGAGAGTTTCAGTTTCATTTTGGTTTGTGAAAGACCAGTGCTGGGCAGGCAGAAGGTAGAACAAACTGGCTGAGACCTGTGTTTGCAGACCAGAAAAAGACCTCTCCCTGAAAAGAAGGCTTGCATCTCTCTTGTAAAAAGGTATCCTACTTTTGAGTTGTGGCTGTGCTCTGCCTGGAGAGAGAAAAAGACCCAGAGAAGGAGGAGTTGCTGCTCTCTGTGGGGAAAGGCTCCTTGGCTGACAGGAAGCCCTGCATTGTTAAAGGTAGCCAATTCCTATTTCCTCCAGTCTCTGGAAAATCTGTGCCTCAAGAGTGATTCCTGGTACTTATGTTTTTGGGAGATCCTGAAATCTCAAGAAAGCTTCTATTGCTAGACTGCTACTTTAAAATTTAAGTAGACCTGTTGCTACACCTTTTGCTGAAAGATCTGTGTGATGCCTGCTGCAGACAAATTGCCTTGAATGCCCACCCATCACAGACTGTTCACCAACCCGCCTGGGGAGACAATTCAACTCTGGAGCACCTCACCATCTGGAAATCTCCTACCAGACCATGACCACCACTATTCTATTACTCCTAAGAAACAGTTGAACACCAAAAAGCCTTTTCCCCCATTTAACTGGTTTTTGAATCCATGCGTGTGTGTATAAGGGTTAGGAAGAATAAGAAGTTATAAATCTTTTCATATTTAGAAATTTATCTCATTATTGTTTAAGATTTTGTTTATTAATAAATAGTTAATTTTGTTGTTGTTTAAAGAAATCTGGTTTGGCGTGCTTTATTCTGGGGGATAAATAAAGTGTTTAATTTGGCTAATTTCCAGTATGTGGGAAACTTCACTAATATGTTGTGACTTGTGGAGTAGTGGGACTGAATTAACAGTGCATTACTCCCTCCTTGGTCATAACCAAGCGGCACAGTGGCACAGTGGTTAGCACCGCAGCCTCAGAGCTCCAGTGACCCGGGTTCAATTCTGGGTACTGCCCGTGTGGAGTTTGCAAGTTCTCCCTTGTCTGCGTGGGTTTCTTCCGGGTGCTCCGGTTTCCTCCCACAGCCAAACGACTTGCAGGTTGATAGGTAAATTGGCCATTATAAATTGCCCCTGGTATAGGTAGGTGGTCGGGGAATATAGGGACAGGTGAGGATGTGGTAGGAATATGGAATTAGTGTAGGATTAGTATAAATGGGTGGTTAATGTTCGGCACAGACTCGGTGGGCCGAAAAGCCTGTTTCAGTGCTGTATCTCTAAATCTAAAAAAATCTAAATCTAAAATCACAACAATGGAATAAAGCCACAAGTATTGAAGTAACTCATGTTATACTACACTGGCTGTCAGATATAATGACATCATTCTTCAGGCATAATCTTCTTTCTAAGAGTAGGAAGATTTTTGGAAAAATCTCCTTTTGAAGTATGCCTATTATTTACTATCTAGAATACAATAATTTAGCAAGTGACTAAAGATATATTTGATATAACCTTTAAAATAAACACTTGGGGGAAAGTTTAAGTGCAAAATGTGTAAGAGGCATTAACTTACACAGCAGCCTAATTTTAAATTTAATTTCGGTACAATTTATTCCATTCATGCAATAAAGTATTAATAAATGGCTGCAAAATTGAATCAAATAAGCTGTTGAGTGTAATACTAATGAAATATTCCAAAGCACCAGATAATGGTGACATAAAATTAAAAATATAAATTACACTTGTGCATAAATCATTCCCCTTTTTTTATTTTAGTAACTTAGACCAAGAGCTGGACTGGTAAATGAATTTGAATGAGTGCTTCTTTATATTTGAAAAATCCTGTATAGGGATTTAATGCTTACATAAGTTAGTGAATACAAATTGATCAATGTCATAGTGGCGCAGTGGTTAGCACCGCAGCCTCACAGCTGCAGCGACCCGGGTTCAATTCTGGGTACTGCCTGTGTGGAGTTTGCAAGTTCTCCCTGTGTCTGCGTGGGTTTCCTCCAGGTGCTCCGGTTTCCTCCCACAGCCAAAAGACTTGCAGGTTGATAGGTAAATTGGCCATTATAAATTGCCCCTAGTATAGGTAGGTGGCAGGGGAATATAGGAACAGGTGAGGATGTGGTAGGAATAGGGGATTAGTGTAGGATTAGTATAAATGGGTGGTTAATGGTTGGCACAGACACGGTGGGCCGAAGGGCCCGTTTCAGTGCTGTATCTAAAAAAAATCTGAAAAGGAGGGCTTGATTTACCTTCAAAGCTGTTTACTTCCTCCTTCCTGTACATTAGCATGTATGCTGTAGACGATCTACGATAAAAATGCAATAATCATTAAAAGTTCGTTATTATCTTACAATTTATGTTCTAAAAATCTTCTGGCGTTAATGTAATAGGCAAATTAAGGCTAATCAAGAAGATTTAATTAGAAAATCAGTTACACAACACTCCTACCTTCTACAAGGTATGCCTTCTGTGCTGCCTGTACTGCCATTGCATACTCCAGAAATGAAGTCCTTCAACTGTAAAAGTAATAATTCTATTAATTTCTGATTTAATGTAGGATAAAGGATTTTATTTCAAAGAATGCAAAACTCTTGTTCACGATTAAAACCGAGCAATTGCACAAGGATTCTGCCACAAAAATGACAGGTTTCTTTGGCGGGGTGTAGGGAGGAAGTGTGGAGAAATGTTCCCTCTAAGCTGTGTGGGTGCTTGGCTGTGCAACAATCGGGAATGTGCCACGTAGGGAACAAACAGGCCGGGCACAAGAAAACTTCCCTTTAAGATGCATACACGCGCAGCTGCGTGCCAATCTTAAAGAGATCACAAGCCGGCCATGCACAGCAAACAGAAGTTAGAGGGTACACTGGTGTGGACAGAGGCATGGAAATTGGGGTAGAATCTAGAATCTCAGGGCTTGCTTTCCTTTGCGACTAAATGGAAAATTCTGATTCAGGGTCTTGGGCGCTTCTTCTGTCCAACCCTTTACATACTGGCAGTAATCTGGGAGTGTGTCTGATGGGGCATTCCTCGGGAATCTGCCAGATGTGCACCTGATTGGTCCGGCAGGACCTGCGGCTGCCAAGAGTAGGAGTAGGTTCTATGCTAGTCTGAATGTGGGCTGTAGAGTTAAAAAGGCATTTGGTAATTTATCCCAGAGTGATAATTTATAATTGGAACAGTGACCCATCGTTGCAGGGTGAACTTTTCAGGAAATTGTGATCCTTTTCACCTTTGGCTCAGCTGATTTCTGACTCCCTTTCTCATAGCAGAAAGATACCACTCCAAAATTACACTGCCTCTGCAGGGTGGGAATGTCTGCTGTGCTCCTCAAAGCTCCCATTTCTGGGATCTAGAAGGGGGACAGTGCCAAATGAAAGCAGCAGGCAGCCCTTCTACACTGACAACAGCATGAAAGCACTGGTGAATTTTTACTTTAAAATCTGCAGAGCTGCTTTCTGAAATTATTGTCTAAGTAATACGAATGTTATCTTTATAAAATGATTTCAGCCACAACAAGATATCCAGAAATCTATATAATGTATAGCTATAAATTTCCAAAATATATTTGGATTACCTAAATTAATTGAAAAATTACCTTGGAAAATTTATAAAGTGTGCTCTGAAAGTCAGAACATTATTCTTAGTAAAGGAAATAATATTTACCTCGGTGACGTTTGTATCATTGAAACAGTACCATTTACTGGAAGAAACTGGTTTAATGTAAGCAACATAATGACCACTGCGATATCCTCCAGAATGATCACAGATTGCAAATAGCTCGTAATTCTAGAGAGATTTTGAAGCACAAAATCAGAAAGAGAACTGCATCACAATTAAAACTTTAAGGGCTTTTGTAATTTGGCACCAATATAATTAACATGATGCTCTAGCATAAGGCATTTTAAAACCTGACATTAATGTTCGTCATGTTAATATCTTTGTGAAATGAATAAAAATGTTGTTGCTCCCTTATTGTAAAGCAGTGTCCCAATTGGAGACAGCTCCATATTCTATGAAATCTTGAGAACATGGACTGGATTTTACCAACCCTCCAGTGTTGGGGGTCGTGGTGAGGGGGCCCGGAAAATGCCTCTGGGAGAGGCCCACCATGGGCCTCGATGCTGGAAGGCCTTGTCCCATATTACCGGTGGTGGCGAGGCCTCGTGGCAGATGCCCTGCCACTTGGCAATTATGTTAATTTATTAAAGCTAAGGAATAATTACTTACCTCATCGCGCCGGCCATCCCGCTCCCATATTACCATTGGTGGCCAGCAGTCCCACGCCATCTGAGCTCCAACAGGAGATCTGATGCGGGACGCTGGTGGGAAGGGGGGAAGAGGTAGGTATTTCAGTGTGGGGGTGAGGAGAGAGGGTCGAAGAAGTGATTGGAAGGGGTAAAGGTAAAAGTTTCTGAACCTTGGTGGGGGGGGGCGGGGAAGGTCAGATACTCGAGGTAAGTATTTTAATGGGAGAGAGAGCAGGAATGATAATGTAAGGCTATTGCGAGGGGAATATTAGCTGTTCCTTTAAAAATTTAAACTGTCACTAACAGCTCTAAGCCCTTTAAAAATGGCGCCACGCCTGAGCAGTGGCGCTGGATGCCATTGCCGGGGATGGAGTGCCTGCACTCTCCATGCCATCAGTGGGGTGGTCCGCCCCGGCCATGTAAATGAACCGCTGTGCTAAATATTGCTGCGGCTCCGCGGAGTAAACCTCACGCATGTGCCCCGCCATTTTTGAAGCTCGCTGCCCATCACTGGAAAAATTCAGCCCCATAATCCAGGAAATTGGGGAAAAGAAAATGGCCATTTTCCCCACTACAATGCACAGAGCAATTTCCTAATGGACAGTCGACTAACAGTCACAAAGGAGCCATCTACTTCCATTAAACGAGAATGGGAATAGTATTTTCTATTTGTTTTTGGTCTGGAGCAATTCTTCCTTTCACACAATATACAACTGCTGCAATCTACACCATTTCTCACCTAATCTTGTGAAAACATCCACAGAGAAGCTATTCAGATCAAACTGAAAAATGACCACATCCATACATACTAACCTAGAATTCTAGGAAAAGCTTACTAACAGTTTCAAAAAGCTACCAACTCAAGAAGGGGTCTTATATGTGAAAAAGTAGCATACAGGCTTTCCACATTAAGCGGCAGATATATACAATATTCCTTGGAGGAAAATAAACCATAAGTACATGAGGCACTAAACATCACATCACATAGCATCATAAAAGTACACATGAACTACTCTGTGTAGCAGAGATGTTTACAGTTTAAATGGGTGATGTGTCAATCTGAGATACCCAACAACTGAATGCTTACTCCTCCTTCCCATCACAATGGCCATGACTGAGGCCATGATCAGTGGCATGGCTGAAAAGAGCCTACCTAATCCTCCTCATTACATCTACTTGCCTCTCATCCTGCAACCTCTTCTGATTCCCAAGTTGCACAAGATGCATGTACCTCTTACTTTACCCCATCGCCCCTCACTAAAATTGCCTTTCTCCTTTCAGATACCCAAGAATTACTACTTGACCAGTGTTCTGACTGACTACTCCAGTCACAGCCCTCAATCAAAATATACAATTCTGATTGTGGTGGGAGAAACGCACTGTTATTTCAATCCCGTCACTCCACAGATCGCTTAACATATCATTTTAAACTTTCCAAATTAAAGACCCAGCCAAATTGTACCATCTGTTAACCTCCAACTGAGGCTAACCAAACCAGGTGTCTTTAAATCAACAAATTAACTGTTTAATTAGAAAACCTAAATTCTTAAACACTATGAAGATAAAAACAACATGTAAACTGGAAAAAATTAAGAGTCCTTGCAAATTTATGCTCCTGACGGAGGTGAAAATGACCAAGGTTGCTTGAAGTCCTCACAGCCATCTGATAGGAAGAAAAAGGTTTTTCAACAGTAGAACAGTCCATAGTCTAATTCCAGCAGTAAGTGATGCTTTCCTTTTCCAGCGACGAATTTCAACAATTAACGACTTGCAAACACTTTCAATAGAATTAATCTGACTTTAGAGTTTCTGAGGGATAAAAGATTGTCACAGTCTAACTTCCCTTCCTTCAGTTTAAATTATCAGTGATCTCTGTTTTGGCTTGACATTTTAGAACTTTGAGAGAGAATAATAAATATATATTAAATTCTCTTTCTTCAGTTTAAATGGCCTGTTTCTCCTTTCAGGTGCTAACACACAGCTGTCTCTCTGTTTCCTCCTATTAGAACAGGCTTTTTGCGCTGCAAGCCAGTTCAAAATTAAATTGTAACAAATGTATCTCTCGATGATCAGTCCAAGTGGCTGTATCTAAGGCAACGAGAATGCACCCTTTGAATCCCAGTCTCCGAATGGCTGTATCCAAGGCAATGAGAATGCACCTTCTTGGTAACTCCTGAGGCCTGCTTGTTCTTAAAGCAGTACTGATCCTTTGCTGTCGTAAAGACATATTACATATTTCCCGGAGAGAAAAATAAACAGGATCATGACACCAGGCAGTGGTGCAGGAGTGTGAAGCAGTGGCACAGTGGTTAGTACCACAGCCTCACAGCTCCAGGGACCCGGGTTCAATTCTAAGTACTGCCTGTGCGGAGTTTGCAAGTTCTCCCTGTGTCTGCGTGGGTTTTCACCGGGTGCTCCGGTTTCCTCCCACATCCAAAGACTTGCAGGTGATAGGTAAATTGGCTGTTGTAAATTGCCCCTAGTGTAGGGAGGTGATAGGGAATATGGGATTACTGTAGGGTTAGTATAAATGGATGGTTGTTGGTCGGCACAGACTCGGTGGGCCGAAGGGCCTGTTTCAGTGCTGTATCTCTAAATAAAAAATAAAAAATAAATAAGAGGAAGAAGAGTCTGATGATGAAATACTGTCACTTTATCTCACACTCACAGCCACCAGCTCAGATACTGATGCTGTACATACTTTACAGGATAACATAAAGGAGGACTCTGTACGTGGGGAGTCACTGGGCATGAGTGGTTTGCAGCCAGGGCATGGGGAAAAGTTGAGGTCACACATAGTTCTGCTGCATGGGGCTTAGATGAGAACTTTGATGGGGCAGTGTATAGGAAAAGGCTGATCAGTAAGTACACAGAAATGCCAGAAAGCCTTTTGAATATCAAGGACCATAGAAGAGACCGCTCCAACTTGGCACAGTAATTTGCATTGAGTCTGGAGCTCATTCCTTCCATTGTAGAAGTGGTGGCCAACTCCGTGAGAACACTTGCAGACCCAACCATGAGGCATCATCCTCAGCTTATGCGTCAGCCTCCATTCTGTTCCCACCCAATGTCTAATTGCTGCAGTGGAAGTTCAAAATGAAGTCATGCAAGCCCAGCTTGCTGCCTTGCAGGCTGAGTTGGCTGCCATCATTGCTGCGGATACAAGTGCTGAAAGGTGTTTGCAGGATCTCACAGCAGTTCAGCAATCTGTCCTCCAACATATCACTATGATTGCTGAGGCGCCGCCCTGGAGGAGTGGCAGTGACTGTCAGGAAGACAGCATTTATACTGCCCCACCTCTGCCCCTCCGCCAGTGCCCTTGCTGTTGCATGTCAGCCAGCAAGCCCAGGCTGCTGCCGTCCATGCTGAGGTGCTGCAATCCAAAGCGGGGCCTTCTAGGGCCAGAGCTGCTCGAGTTCATCTTGCAAGGCCATCTGCAGTTTCCCCGGTGAAAGTCAGGAGCCTTCCATCAGCCATGCTGCAGCTATTGGGGTGGCTTTGCGTCAAAGCACTAGGATAGGCAAAGGCACACGGACGACAAGCACTAAGGGAAAGCACATAGGTAATTAGTGACTATTGTATGGAACATTGGATGGTTTCTTGATAAAGTTGGTTTAGAATTTTTGATTTAGGGTGGATTTTATTTCAGCATTGTGGCCAAGAGAACGCACTGATGGCCAGTAACAGAGGGATAGTAAAGTGTGAGACTGTTGTTGAATGGTAGATTGGGGTTGTGTACGTTGGCAATGCACTCCAATCAGCTGAACACAGACAGACCAGCCAGAAAGGGAATGTGCTGCTCTCCTCCTCCTCCTTCTCCTCAGCTGCTCGGCATGTACCTGGTAGCAAGGCCTGCGCCCTAATGATGGCGACGTTGTGCAGGATGCAGTGGACCATGGCAAGTTGTGATACACACTCTGGACAGTACTGCAGAGCTCCTCCAGAGTAGTCCAGCAGCAAAAGCGCTGTTTAAGCACCCCGATGGTCTGCTCGATGACATTTCATGTGACAACAGGACATTTGGTTATATGCATGCTCCTCATGTGTACTTGGATTGCACACTGGAGTCATGAGCCAGATGGTCAGAAGAAAGGCCTTGTTGCTCAGCAGCCACCCTCTAATTTGATGTGGTGGCTGAAATACTGATGATACAGTGGACTGGCTCAGAATAAAGACATCATGGCTGCTGTCAGTATACCGGCTATTCACCTGCACAGCAGCTGCACATTCAGGGAGTGAAACCTTTTGTGGCTTGGTATCTCTGTATTTAGATGCGGCACCCAAAAAGTAACGTATGTAATATGATGATACATGTGTAACACCAAAGCGAACGTCTTCACCAACCTGCAGAAGTGTGAGAAAACGGCACAGATGTCATTTTGTACCCAAAATGGTAGCTGAGGTGCCAAAAGTTCGGATGATATGGAGCTGAATTTTGTGGCCATAGTCTTCGGTTTCCGCCAAACTCTGTTCCCTAGCTACCGACTCTATCTCTCACCTAGAAACCATCTGATGCTGAACCAGACCATTGCAACCTTAGTATTGTATTTGGCCCCGAAATGAGCTTCCGATGACATAACCTCTCCATCTCCAAGACCGCCTACTTCCACCTCTGTAATATTGTGCATGCCCATCCCTGCTTCAACCTATTTGATGTTGAAATCCTCACCCATGCTTTTGTTACCTCCAGAATCAGCTATTCAAATGCTCTCCTGGCCGGCCTCCCACCTTCCAATCTCTGTAAACATTAGCTCAGCCAAAATTCACATCAAAATCTGTTCGCTTGCTGACCTATATTAGTTCCAAGTCTGGCAACACTTCAAATTTTAAAATCCCCTTCCTTCTCTTCAAATCCATCCAGGGCCTCACCCCTCTCTATTTCTGTGACCTCATTGAGCCCGATAAGCCTTCGATATCGCTGTGCTCCTCCAATTCAAGCCTCTTGCACATACTCAATTTTAATTGCTCCACAATTGGCACTTGTGTCTTCAACTGCCTAGGCCCCATGCTCTGGAATTCCCTCCTTAAATCTCTCCAGGTTATTCCCTCTCTTTCCATTTCAAGACACTTTAACCAAGCTTTTGGTCATCTGTCCTAATGTCTCCTTATGTGGTTTGATGTTAAATTTTGTTTGAAAACACTCCAGTGAAACACCATAGGACATTCTACTATGTGAAAGGTGCTATAGAAAATGCACATTGTTGTTGCTGAATAGAGGAAAATCAGTAGGACAGAGGTACATGTCCGTTGTAGAGCCTGGCCGATTCTCCTGTTCTTCTATTTGAGACATAGCTCATATCAATGCTATGCAAGCTCTACACCACCCAGGAAAGAGCTTCCAATGATGCACTGTTGAGATGCATGAATATTTCTCTATGTCTCAGCAAGAACAACACCATGCATGTATACAATGTTTAAAGTTATAAAACATCCCATAAAATGACCTTCTATACTATATACTAATATGCCTCAGACAGAGCTGCATGCCTTGTTTTATGTGCCATGCTCAGCACTCCTTACCTCCTGGCTCTCATCTTCCAGTAGTATCTGGCTTTCTTCAGATTCATTTTTCCTGGATCTTTCTGATGACTTTGTTGCTTCTTTGGATTCCTATGGAAAAATTCAATCCAAATCTGGTCGGTGGACAGTAACAGCATTTTACATTCTCTCTTGTTAGAAAATTTTTTTACTGAAACATTCATGATTGCAATACAACATTACAAAAATGCTATGTACTGAATGTTCCAGAAAATACGTGGGATTGTATAATACTTCAGCAAGTTTTCTTTATTCTTATTGTGGTTTTGTGTTGATATAGGTCCATGTTTAAAGAAACTGAAGAAACAATTAAAAATGTTCAACAAAAATGCATCCCATTAAAAAACAAAACTCAGTGACATAAATCTATCTGTGGCTTTCTAGGGAAGTTAAGGATAGTATTAGATTAAAAGAAAAGGCTTATAATGTTGTGAAGAACAGCAGTAAGCCTGAGGACTGGGAGAGTTTTAGAAACCAGCAGAGGGCGACCAAAAAGTTGATAAAAAGGGAAAAAAATAGAAAATGAAAGAAAACTAGCCAGGAATATAAAACAGACTGTAACAGCTTTTACAAGTATATGAAAGGGAGCCAAGTAGCTAAAGTAACTGTTGGCCACATATAGCCAGAGACAGGAGAAATTATCATGGGAAATGAGGAAATGGTAGAGCCACTGAACAAATATTTTGTGTCTGTCTTCACCATAGGAGACACAAATTCCATACCAGAAATAAAGGGTAACCAAGGGGCTAATAAGAGTGAGGAACCTAAAGTTTTCAGCAGAGAAATATATTAGAGAAAACTAGGGGACTGAAAGCCAACAAATCCCCTGGATATAGTGGCCAGCATCCTAGGGTTCTAAAAGAGGTAACTGCAGAGATAGTGGATGCATGGTTATGATTTTCCAAAATTCCCTAGATTCCAGCATGGTCCCAGCAATTTTGAAGTTAGCTATTCAAGAAAGGGGAAGAGAGAAAACTGGGAACTACAGAATGGTTAGCCTGACATAAGTTGTCAAGAAAAATCATAGTATGAACAATAGTTTGGCCTCGCCTGGAGTATTGTGTGTAATTCTGGGCAGGACACTTTAGGAAGGATGTGAAGGCTTTAGAGAAGGTGCCAATAAGATTTAGGAGAATGTTTCCAGGGATGAGGGACTTCTGTTATGTGGATATTTTGGAGAAGCTGGACTTGTTCTCCCTAGAGAAAGAAGGTTAGAGGAGATTTGATAGAGGTGTTCAAAATCATGATGGGCTCAATAGTCTCCTTCTGTGCTGTAACCATTCTATGATTCTATGATCAGGCACGGTCAAGATGATTTAACAACAGCGAAATTGTAGTTGACAAATTTATCAGAGATTTTTGAGGATGTAACTAGTGGAGTAGATAAAAAGCAGCCAGTAGATGTAGTATACTTTGGATTTTCAAAAGGTATTCAACTAAGGTTAATGTGTGACATAAAGGCTCATGGAGTTGGGGTAATATATTGGCATGGATGGAGGATTAGTTAATGGACAGCAAGCAGAGAGTAGGGATGAAGGGGATATTTTCAAGTTGGCAGGCTGTAACTGGGGCCTCAGCTATTTACAATTTATATACATGACTTAGACAAAGCAACCGAGAGTAAAGTATCCAAGAATGCAGATGATACAATGTTAGGTGGGAATGTAAGCTGTGAGAACACAAACAGGTTGCAGAGATATAGACAGGTTAAGCGGGTAGGCAGCAAGTTGGTCGATGGAGTATAATGTGGGGAAGTGTGAGATTATTCACTTTGGTAGTAAAAAATAAAAAGCAGAATATTTTTTAAAAGGCATGAAACTTCTAAATTTTGATGTTTAGAGAGACTTAGGTGAACTTGTACAAGGAACAGAGAAAGTTAGCGTGCAAGTACAGCTAGCAATTAGGAAGCCGAATATCATGTTTGCCATTATTGCAAGGGGATTGGAGTACAAGAATAAAGAAGTCTTGCTACAATTGTATAGGGCTTTGGTGGGACAATATCTGGAGTACTGTGTGCAGTTTTGGTCTCCATATTAAAGGAAGGATAGGAGGTGGTACAGCAAAGGTTCATTAGATTGGTTCCTGGGATGGAAGGATTATCCTGTAATGAGAGACTGAGTAAATTGTCCCTATACTCTCTTGAGTTTAGAAGAAAGAGAGGTGCTGTCATTAAACATACAAGATTTTGAAGAGGGTTGACAGGGGAGACACTGAAAGGTTGTTTCCCCTGGCTGGGGAATCTAGAACATGGGGGCACAGCCTCAGGATAAGGTGTTGATCATTTAGAACTGAGATAAGGAGAAATGAGGAGATATTACTTCACTCAAAGAGTTGTGAAACTTCAGAATTGTCGGTCCAGAGGGTTGTACATACTCCATTGTTGAATCCATTTAAGGCTGAGATAGAAAGATTTTTTTGATGGGTCATATGATTTACTCCTGCTTATGTTCTTATGAACCAGGAAGTGTGTAAGCTAGAATTGTGAAAGCAATATCAAATCAATTATAGAAAGCAAAATACAGAGAGGGAAAAAGACTGGATTAAGAGAGAGAAAAAGACAGAGAGGCAAAAAAAATTCTTAAAAATTTCAAACAACAATTAAAAGCTAAAGCAATGAGACTCCATATTTGTAAAAGTTAGTCAGTACCAGAGAGGTTGTTTGGCAGTTAAGACTAATTATGCTGTTAAAAGGGTACTTAGACTGAAATGAACAAACCCTAACCTTCTATGGTGAGCTTACTCCATAGCTACGACATCAGTATAGGAACTTCAGGCTACTCAATACATTTGACTGGGGAGCCAGACAGCAAGATGCTGTGTCTGCTCAGATTACAGAGAAGAAGCGCATCTTGGTCAGCAACTTATGAATTTTCACATTGAACCACACATCTGCACTCACCTGAAACTGCTGTCTGATTTGTGCATAAATAATGATGAGTGCCTTTAGCCTCATCATTATTATTATGGTAATTTAACCCATCACAAACTGAAGACATCCCTGCACAGTTCAATTTATGTACCAGAGAATATTGTCTGAGACAGGTCAGTGAGGTCAAAGGCAATTGTGTGTAAATATAATTCAGCCAGCTCCTTCTTCCCATTTTAGAACAAGTGGAACAGAGCACTGATGAATCAATGAGAATCAATGGATTTTAACAGAGGGAATAAATTTTGTTGAAATGCTTAGGCTATGGCTTAAACTTAGTTGTTATTTATTGCGCTATCCACATTCATTATTGATTAACTTCACAGATACATGATGAATATCTGTGAGATACTGCTCATTTTTAACTTATGAAACTGTCCATAACTCATTCGTGATGAGATAGATTTTCAATCTGGCTGTGAGATCAAAGACCCAGTAACATGGAGAGAATCAAGTCAGCATTCCTCCACTGAAGAGTGTTATGATCCTATAGTTTTGTTTTTCCAGGAAGTATGCAGTGTGCCTTTAAGACTGGAATAGGATCAGTACTGCTTTAAGGCAACAAGCTCCGGGGACTGAGTCAAAGGATGCATTCTGGTTGCCATAGGATACAGCCACTCAGGACCAAGGACACGAGATACAATATTGCCGATTGACATTTGAAACTAGCTGAAAAACTGGCTTTTGAGACACATTTAACAGACACACACTGACTGTCTGCCAGCATGTACTGAAGGATAGGAGAGCTCTCTCTCAGTTTATTTAAACTCTATTTATTATACTCTCAGAATTCTCAAGCCAGATTAATTTCTTAAAAGAAAATAACCAAATTCCTTTAACTACTGAACTGTAATTGCTGAAATTCATCACTGGAAAAGAAGAGCATCAATTCAACTGCTGAGTTAGACTACTGAATATCCTACTGTTGAAGAATCTTTATTTTCCTATTGGATGCTGCGAGGACTTCAAGCAACCTTGGACTGTTACACATTGGAAGATTCCACTTCGGCAGGTCAATAAATCTGCAAGGACACTAACTTTTTTATTTGAAATGTTGTTTATATCTTCGTAGTATTTAAGAATCTTGCTTTTTCTAATTAAACAGTTAATTTGTTGATCTAAAGACACCTGGTTTGACTCGCCTCATTCAGGGGTTAATAGATGGTCAATTTGGCTGTGGTTTTCTTTAATTTGGAAAGTTTAAAATGATATGTTAGGCGATCTGTGGAGGAGCGGGACTGAATCAACAATGCATTTCTCCCACCACGATCAGAATCATGTATTTTGATTGGGGGCTTTGTCTTGAGCGGTCGGTCAGAACAATAGCACCATGTATTCGTGCTCTGGTGTGCTGTACCATCAGATAGCTACTGAGAAACTCTCTTTAATGTTGGTGCAATCTGCCTAGAATTGTGAGTTCTCTTTGCAAATGCCAAATGTCAAAGCAATAGATACTTTTCAGCAAATATAATTAGCAAAGGTAAAGAGACCTTACCAAGGGGATTGGACGCCACTCTGTTTTATCGGTATCCTTAATCTGTGGAAAAGAAATACTAAGTTGAAACTTGCATATAAACCTAGTTTGCACTGCAAGATTTGGAATAACACAACGGTGAAAAGGAAAGCTATATTTCAAAACGTATTTCTTTTTAATTATTAGATCACTGCATACGCTTCATTTGAGAAATAATGGTCTCAGTCTTGCTGGTGCAGGGCATCTTGTGGTGTACACGATTAGTTGGATGTTTCCTGCACTCTTCAGCTTGAAAACATTTTACATTGAAACTTGCTGGAAGTAAGGGGTGACAGCAACAAGGCATCTGGGACCTTAGTGAACAGAGGAACCAACAGTGTCGCTCCTTAACCAATGACATTTAAGGATTGAGAGAAATCAGATGAATGACAAAGGAAGGTGAATTAGAATCAGATACAAGAGGAGAAATAGAGTGGATGAGAGAATTTTTACTTGCAGGAGCAAGTGGGTTTGGGAGCGGATGGGAGGGTTAAAATTGCTGAAATTGACAGCGTGTTGGGAAGATGGCTCCAACCCACCAATTTCCACATTTAACTGCAGTGCATTATGCTGTGGGTGAGCAACATCCTCGAGAAAGTTGGGCTGTTAATTTCAATATGTTAATAGCTCATTAAGAGCAATGTTAACATGAGTTTTGGGACTTAACAGTGGTTGCATAGGTTTCCCAGGTTTCCTGGAAAGCAAGGTGAGAACACACCATCAATTGAGGAGGCTGAAGAAATGACAGTCACAAATCCCCTAAGTACTGAAAACGCACAGCTTATTTCTTGCCCAATTGTGTGAAACGCTTTTTTTTTCACAACACTGTTTCCGTGAGGTTACTTTCACCACCTTACAAGCTAATTTTACTACTTTGGAGGTTTGTGCACCTGATCTCCACTTTGTGTCAATCAGATCAGGTGCTTATGCTGTATTCGCTTGGACCAAGATAGCCAGCATCATTAACACCACCAGCAGCAGCAAGAAGAGAGTCAGCAGGATCACCGGCACCCGGAGGAGCAGCAGCAACTTTCTCATCACAGACCTACCACTGCACAGGAGGGAGAAGAAGAGTAGAGAGGTGCAGCTGGCAGGAGGCGATACCATCAACACAAGGTGTATGGGCAGAGGATCAACTTCCTGCACATGTCAGAACACTAGTGCCTCAGGAAGATCAGGGTTTCATGTCAGGTCATGGCAGACATTTGCCACCTGCTGCAAGGAGTGTAAATCTGCAAAGTGCCCGGTGCCAGGTTCCCCATCCCTTTAAAGGTGGGGATCTCACCTCCAAGACCTGCTGGCCACGCCAGTTTAAGTGCCCGGTCCCTTTAAACATTTTCTTGTGGCCATGCACGTGCATTATTTATCATGTTATTTATGCACCTGCACAGATTAGCTGGAACATTGATTGTTACATGCATGTGATACCACCATGCACCAGTGGGAAGCCAGCCAGAGCCACAAACCTGAGCGCCCACTCATTCTGACTGGCACCAGCACTGCAATATGTACATAATTGTCTGCCTGGCGAACACTTGGCCGCTGACATCAAGTCAACATGAGAGTGTTGTGTGCCATGTGGATGTGTGATATTTAATACTGCCACCAGGTAGCTGGGAGGTCCCCAACTCCATTCTCCAATGGCCAGGCACGCCGAGACTCTGCTGAACTCCAATGCCACCTCCTCTGCAGATGTTAGTTGCAAGATTGTTGGAGGACTAGCTCCAGTTTTCAGTCTCTCTCTCCTGTTCTGTGCTGTCTTCTGAAAGAAGGGAAAGAAGGCACCTATGATTGAGAGTATGTTGAACAGATGGATGGACAGCATTTGTTGAGTATGACTATGAGGGAGAGGCATGACAGTGCATAAAGATGAGGGTGAGTGTCATTGGTGGATGTACAGATGGGGATGAGGAAGTGCATAGACAGAGCGATGGGCGCACCTGCAGGTTAAGTTGTGAGCAGTGATGTGCTGCAATAAGCTTGAGAAGGCAGTGTGAGAGGGTTGGATTGATACACACATTAGGATGTAGTTGACCATGCCACTGTACTCATCTTTCCTGTCTTGATTTGGTCATTGAACCACTTTCGACACTGAATCCAGGAACGTGGCACCACACTCCTGCCGTTCACCTCCTGAGCAGCCTCCAGCCACGCCTTCTTGGTTTCACCAGCAGGCTTCTTCCTCCCATCATTAGGGAACAATATCTCCCTGCAGGCCCTTATGCCCCCAGCATCAGATCTGGGGAGGCATCACTATGGCAAGACATCGACTTGAAATGTTGGAATTCCTTTCTGACAGGTTCTTCCTTTCTCTCCCACCTCCAAGATCCATCAACTGTCATCTTGGCAGGGCTTCTTTAAATACTGGAGTTGAACTCAACTAATGCAGGTCGTCATCATGTCCATGCAACCTAATTGTTCGGTAAACTCAGAAGTCAGATGCAAATGCAGTGATGGCTTAACAACCACTGACAGACACACCACACTTACTTCTGGGTTTTGTACACACAAATGGACACCCCCGCCTTTTCCCCCACCCAGTGCTTCTACAAGTTAAAAATCGCCTAAAGAGAGGAAATGAAAGATTGGATTAAGAAAGAGAGAAAAGAGACTAAGGAAAAATAACAAAAAAAGTGTAACATTTAAAAAAATCTTTAACAACAATTAACTACCTGAAAGAATGATACTCCATCATATCAATTGTTCCCATTCTGTGCCAGAGAGGTTGATGGCATTGCATTAATGATTAAAGTACTAATTATCAAACATAACTTTTTATAGTGATTGTAATAGGCAATTAATATGCAAATCCAGCAAGTTCTGAAAATAACAGGTAGACAAAGGGCAAGACGCAATTTGTGTAAAGTAAATCAACCAGCAACTTCGAGAGATTTGTAACTCATAACGCATCTCTTAATCCCCTAAACTTGTTGGCTGATTTGCACATTAATAATGTGTGTCTCATTAACATGACACTTTACCCAGCAATATCCGATCAAATGGGATGTTGGTTTTATACAGCACTGAACTAGAAATATTTGTCTTTGGTAACTGTCAGCAGGAATGTAAAGAACCATTCTTTATATCATGATGTTGGTGCTAGAGTTAGTGAAGACAGAAGGGCTGAATTATCTCTTTGGTTACATCAGAAAATCTAATAATTCACAGCAGGAACATTTGGGTAGCACTGATACTTCGTGTGCTGAGGAATTGGAGTTCTTGCCGCAAAAGGTGCACCAAAGAAAGATGGCGCTATTTGGCCCCTAATTTTAACATTGAAATGAAGCCTGTGTCATTTTGCCATTTTCCTACTCCAAAAAGCAAGCAATCCATAAAAAGGGAAAAGCAATGTAAATGTGTACCTTCATCTTCTGAAATGTTAACTTCAGTGGGATCTCTATAGAGTCCTGCAGCTTTGTGAAACACATCGTGAAATAGTCAAACTCAAATCTTTTCAGCTGGAGAACCAATATCTGTGGCAGGCTTTCAAAATAGTATCTCTGAAAATAAAAAGGAGACAAGCAAACAGCTATGTAGATGCCAATTCATATTAGAACAGTAGCATACAGGTCTGATTTCTGTGTCCGTAATGTTTCACAAACAAGTGCAGACTGAATATTGCGGAGCAGGAATAAGGGCAGAGATCTCTTGCGTGTAGTCTCTGCTCCTGTTGTCAATGGCATGTGTTCGCTGCAGGCAAACAAAACACCCATTTGAGAAAAGACAGGAGCCTTCATATAATATACAAATGATTCAGAAATTACATAATTATGTGTTCAAATAATGTGTGTCCACATAAACAGATAACCAAGGTTCCATGATGCTGAGATGTACATTGAAGAGGGTTTAAAAGACCTAATAAAAAGATTTATTCAACAATTTTTAGATCCTATCTTGACTGTTTTTCCCTTTTTCTGCTGGTGCTTGGGTGCTCATGAGACTTAGTGCCAACTGAAACAAGTTGTGTTTTTTTCCCCACAGGTACCAATAAGTTTACAAATGGAAGTCATCCATTTGATGTTTGGGGGATAAAATGAACACCAACGGATGGATGCCAAGTGGATCAGACAGCTCAACGGTTGTTTTGTGCCCATCTGTCAGTAAACAGACACCTACAACTACAGACAGAGGTGAGTATACCTCACTTTGGTGAGTGATTAGTGCATATAGAGGCTTCGGCTCTTACCGCAGGTTATAATAGGCCCAATACACAGCTAGGTGCGAAGGTCAGACTAACTATAATGCTGGATGCTTCTTCACAAGCATCTCAGTCACAGCATATCATGCTTAGTCGGTAGTAAAGGAAAGAATGTATGCCGAAGTGACCATCAGTCAACAAAACCTGACTGACCTCATTAGCCAAAGTGCCACTATTCATGTTGGCAAGCATTGTCACTGGCATTAATTGTGGTAACTGTCTTCTGGGTTAGATGAGAATTATATGTAGAACTGTGCCACCTGCAGTTAACTTGAGCTTAGGGCTGGCCCAAACACGAACAGTACCAGTCAACTGTGGCCTCCAATCTGTTTCAGCTATGCCACAAGACAGATTTAAAGGGATGGTGCCAAGGAATGGCAACTGAGTGGCTCTCTTTACGGCCAGCTCTACTTCAAATAAGACTCAGGTGCTAGAGCTACTCTGTCACTTGCTTGCATATTCATTTTAGGTTTCCTGTCCATTCCTTTTTGCCTCCCATTTTGTAATTCTATCTACATTCACAAAGGGAGCTGTGAGAACAGAATTTTCGAGAACAGAATAATATGGGGACATTTAAGATGAAATAATTAATCAATCATGTATTACTAACAAAATAACCTCGGAGCTGCACAGACAGCTCATCAGAAATGACTTCATAACTTCAGGGCTGCAGAGGCAACTTATCAGCAGAAACTAACAGGACAGCTGCAGGCTGTTTAGTAATAACCCTTTGTCAGCCTAACGGTTCACAAGGAGATAAGGGGATGGGAAACTGAAGTAAGAAGTTAAGAACAAATTGACAAGGCAGTACCCCAATCAGGCCCCGACACCAAGAAACTGCAGAGGTTTCTAGACCAATTGGGAACAAAGAGTACGTGTTACTGATTTGTATGAATAACTATAATAAGGCTTGATTTGGTGCAAAGAGTTCAGTTTAGGGGTGGGGGGGGGGGTTAGTTTAGTGTGTGTGGTGCTTTTAGTTTTAGGTTAGTTCAGTGTTAGTTCAGTGTGTGTGTTGCTTTTAGTTTTAGTTCAGTTCATTGTTAAGTTTTCTGAAGATGTAACAATTACGTACTGCAATAAAGTTTCTTAAAGCTGCAGTCGGACTTCGTCTCTTTTCGTGTAACCCATGAGATCATGAAAAACTGAGATCCAACAGGAGCTAACAGGCTGAGATACCTTTAGAGCCCTTCTAAAAGCTTCCAGAACTTTTGCAACCCTATTGTTTAATTGTTTCCTTCCCTTTAAATTTCACTGACATACAAATTTCCATGCTGAGCACTACTGTTCTTCCTACACTCCCTACACCCAAATCTACACTTGATTTGTGAATAATTATGCAAATATACTGTTGGACAAAATGCGAGTGCTATTAGCACTTCACCATTCCACCAGGATTAGTAAGCCTCCTTGATCATTTATAAAATATTTACATTAGGATACAGAACCCAATATCCTACACAGCTCTGACCATATAATATAATTTGGGGAACCCAACTAGTTGTATTTATATTTTATATTTAGAGATACAGCACTGAAACAGGCCCTTTGGCCCATCAAGTCTGTGCCAACCATCAACTTATACTAATCCTACATTAATCCCATATTCCTACCACATCCCCACCTTCCCTCAATTCCCTTACCACCTACCTATACTAGGGGCAATTTATAATGGCCAATTTACCTATCAACCTGTAAGTCTTTGGCTGTGGGAGGAAACCAGAGCACCTGGCGAAAATCCACATGGTCACAGGGAGAACTTGCAAACTCCACACAGGCAGTACCCAGGTCGCTGGAGCTGTGAGGCTGCGGTGCTAACCACTGCGCCACTGTGCTGCCCCATTTTTGAATGGTCAAGGGCAACCATGAAACCTCTAGAAGCCAGTTGGAATATCTGCTGATGGGTGTATTCCTTCTCTAGGTTAAGTCTACAATATGTAGAATCATATGGCTCTGATTGTTCACTCTCAGATCAATCCCTGATATGTGCCTGAGTGTCCTTTTAGCACTAATTTGCTGTGTCTACTGTATCACTGCTAATTGTTTTCTGTGAGGATTCCATACAACAGGACCCAGAATCAGATGAATACCTTGAAAAGCTACTAAAAAACAGAAAATAATTAAAGCAATGAGTTTTACAGTTTATCAGGTGCTAACAATCAGGTTTTCAACAATCCGAAGAACAGTTCCGAAGAAGGGTCACTGACCCGAAACATTAACTCTGCTTCTCTTTCCATAGATGCTGCCAGACCTGCTGAGTGGTTCCAGCATTTCTTGTTTTTATTTCAGATTTCCAGCATCTGCAGTATTTTGCTTTTATTTCAACAATCTAGGTATTTCACCTGCTCTTGGTAATACAAGTCACGGTTTTGCTTTTTACATGCAACCAATAACACTATATCTGCTTTGTGGAATATTTTTCCTGTCCTAAATAATGCATTCAACAAAACTACACTGTAGCTGTTAAAATTAGAGCAATAGAAAATGAACTCACTGTTTTAGTCTTTGTTTTCTTCTGACAGGGTTCACAATAGCACAAATTGTCCCCACTCAAAGTTTCAACTTCCAAAAAATTTCTAAGCGATTCATTCTAAAAAGACAATTATAAAAAAAGTGATGACTTTTTCAGCAGATTTTCATGAAAAATGGATAATAACTGCAAGTTTATCAATATTTTTTGTCTGGTCTTCCAAATTTTAACCCAAACTTAAATGATATACTTGGCCTGATATTCGTGGAAATTGTAGAAATCATAAAAAATTTATGACGCTGAAGGAGGCCTTTCACTGATCACGTCCATGCCGGTCAATGGAAAGCTATCAGCCTAATCCCAGCTTCCTGCAATAGCTCCATAGTCCTGAAGGTCACAGCTGTTCAAATAGACATCCAAGTATTGGCACCTTTCTGCCTCTACCACCCTTTCAGGCAGTGAGTTCCAGGTCCCTAGCACCCTCTAGGTGAAAATTGTTTCCTCATCTCCCCTCTAATCCTTCTACCAATTATTTTTAATCTATGTGCCTTGATTTTGACCACTCTGCTAAGTTAAATAGGTCACCCTATTTACTCTATCCAGGCCCCTCATAATTTTATTCACCTCGATTAAATTCCTTGGGCAAAACCAGGATGGAAATGCTGCAATCTAGGCGAATGAGACAATTTGAGGTGGGGCCTGATTATGCCAGGATGTGCTCATTTTTCTATCTAGCAAAATTTCCCTGAAAGTGAAGCTGGAAGTCTATATAATTGCTGCCCCAAAATGGACAGGCATATGACAACATGTCACTGAGGGAAATCTAGCGTTTGATGTATTACACTTCCTGAGCTGGGTCCATTTATACTATGGCAAGGTGCCATAGTAAATCCTCCCACCCCCAAAATCTGAAATGCTGTATTTGGCACAGGTGCCTGCCCTACATGTTAAAATGCCAGGATATGAACGAAAGATTTGGCTCTTCATCAGAACTACCACCACGAGGTCAGCACAGGTATTTCTAGCCCATTAAGACACAGCATTCACTACTTGATGGTTCTGGCTTAGACCCTCATCGTGTCCCTGTTATTAAACAGGCTTTGCTACAATTGTGAATATGAACACTGGTATGCTACTTACCACACTCTTAAAACTAAAAGGACGATCAAATGAGCGAATGGGCAAAGGAATGTCCAAAAGCATGCATTCTTCTGGGGCTTCAATATTGCATTCTAAACACTTCAGCGAATTAATCACTTTACTCTGGTAAATCTAGAAAAAAAATTATGAAAGAATCTTCTGTTTTTCTGTATTTTTCTCTGCACATCCCCACCCTTCAGTAGCCCTTCACATCTACTAAATAACTAAAGGGGGATGAACGAACACTCCTCCAGCTAGCTGGGGCCCTCTAGGCCTTGGGTGCACAGGGTATGAGCGCCAAAGACATACACAGCTAAAGGGCAATCAGATCAGCAGCCTTCCTCCAGTCAGGCTGCTAGCACAGAGGTTGCACCAAGAAGGGGCAACCTCTCCGTTTACAGAGAACACACTGACACAAATGGGAATGCACGGGTGTCACAGCAATGTAAATACGTCTTTCACTAAATGTTCCTCATCAATATGTGTGTCCTTTTCTCTGTGCGAATGATGTGTGCCAGCATGTAGTACCAATGTCATATCCATTTGCACCGTTGGCCCTTCAGGAGAGCCAATGTATGCAATAACATCATTGCTGCGCCACCATTACTCATGACCGTCTCCACGGATGCAGTGACATGGACATTGTCTCAGTCAGCTGCTGCCTCTAATGGTTTACATAGGGATGCTGCAGATGTGGACTGGGTGCACAGCAGGTGAGCGAGGGTGATGTGTGGCTTGCAGAGCTCATGTCGGTTCCTATGGAGTAGAGAGCCTTTGTCTGATAAGCCACTTCCGGACATCCCTACCTCACTGCTAGCCTTGCATGCAGAGCCTGAATGTCATCTGCCCTCACATGCGTCTTTCATGTTGTTGGGTCCTCAGTGTCCTCATAGTCCGAGGAGGAATCCTGTTGCCGTCTCTTCTCATCATGCCAGGCCTGGCCCCTATTGGGTGCGTAGTTCTGCAGAGCGGCAAAGAAAGGAGCTGGCCTTTTCGGCCCGTAGTACAGGGCATCACCCTATCCATACAGGCATTGGAGGCGCTCTTTCAGTATGCCTATCTCCTGCTCAATGGTGGCTCTTGTACCTCAGTGGCTGGCATTGTACCTCTCCTCTGCAGCAGTGGTGGGGTCTCTCACTGGTGTCAGGAGCCATGTCTGCAAAGGGTAGCCCTGATCTCCAAGAAGCCACCCCTCCATCTGAGCCAGTTCAGTGAACAGCAGTGGCAGCTGGGACTGGCGCAAGACCCAGGTGTCATGGCAGCTGCCTGAGAAGTGGTCACAGATTTGCATGAAGCATCTGCGTGATCACATACCAGCTTCACCTAGATTGAGAGGGCTCCTTTAATGGTGACGTCTGCAGGTGGTAGCCTGGCAGTAGGCCTGATGGCCACATGAGTGCAGTCTATGAACATTACAACCTATGTTTCTCTGGCAATGGTGCAAGAACCAATGGCCCTCTGGGCCTGGCTGTGAGAGTCCGTCCTGAAGCGGGCATCCTCACTGGCCCTCCGGTGCAGGGCACTGGTGACTTCCCTGATGCAGCAGTGCACTGCTGACTGTGTGACACCACAAAGGTCTCTGGTGGGCCCCTGAAAATCTGCATAGGCATCAAGCTTGAGAACTGCTACAACTATGAGGGCCAAAGGCATAGGATGTCCACCAAAGACCATGGGCTGCAGGTCATCCTTGAGCAGGGCACAGAGATGTGTCACCACCCTCTCTACATGCATAATTGCCTCTGATACTGGTGCTCTGACATCCGATGGTATGTCATGTGGGGCCTGTAGATGCATGGCAATCAGAATGGTAAACTCCCCTTGGGGGCTGTTGTTCATGACCGGGGGACTCTATGTGGATCACACCTGCCTGTTGATATTGTCTCTGGTGCATACGGATCCTCACGAGCAGAGAATCACACAATGTAGGATGAGCCATACCTATTTCAATGTGATAAATAAAGTTTAACCCTCCATGTATTCGAAGGTTCCTAACAGGGCAGGGATTGGTGTTGACGGGTACATCAGCTGCTTTCAAGGATCAACTATGTGGCGTGTCATGGCATTGCCCATCTCGGTTAACACTCAGAGTGGAACAACATGACCATACAAAGTTCCTACCAGCTGCATCGATATATAACCATCCATATAACATTCATGCTCCTACCCTTTCTGACACCCTCCCCATGCACAGGGTGCCTAGAGTGCCATTTCTCCTTCACAAACACAAACAAATGGAGGGAGAGTACACAGTACCTCCCTTCAAGCCTGCAAAGCTTTCCCCCCAGTAATCCCAGTCCCCCTCCCTCCTTCCTTTAAGAATGCAGAGCTGCAACCCCTGTAATCCCCCCTCCTCCCTTCCAGTATGCAGAGTGAGTCCCCTGAGTATCCCCCTCCCTCCCAGTATACAGAGTGCGAGCTCTGTAATCCTCCCTCTCTCCTCCCTTTAAGAATGCAGAGTGAGACCCCTGAAAATGGAACTTACCTTCTGTCGTGAAACCTTCTGCCTCCGATGACCTGCCGGCTTTTCTAATCATGAACGGGATGGCATGTGACGGCTGCCCGTTCAAAGTAAATCAGCAAATGTCCATGGAGAGGCAGCGGGCTGCATAATCTGCAGAGGTAAGTACCATTTAACATATTCTAATTGGTCTGCCGCCGCCATGCGGTGGAGGGACCACAATGAGGTCCCTCTGCTGCTGGTAATTTGTGGCGGGCCCTTCTCGATGTCGCGGGTCGAGGCAGGCCTCTCCCCGTAGCATTTTATCGGCCCCCGCGTTGTGACGCGCGACATCGAGGGGCTGGTAAAATTCAGCCCTATCTGTTTCCTCTTTTGTGTGTCTGCGTGCATGCACGAATAAATCAGTGGATGCGGTTGTGACAATTTCAGGATAAGTCAAATTGATCAATAAACAATTGACTTTCTGTTTTTAAAACTTACAAGAAAACTTGTCACTGTTAACCTGAAAAATAAAACACTAAGGGGCCAAACTCTAATATAAATACACTTGCTGCAGTCAGGTGGGGAGTTGAACAGTGGGAACCACACACGTCACACCATGTGGCCATAACAGCTGCATGGAGGTGCTTGCAAAAGCACTGGTACAGCTCTGCCACAGTGTCAAGTGGGAGTTGTGCTCAAAGAGAATTTGATTTAGCGATTGGACTATGGGACTGTAAGACCAACTTTCCAATCTGTCCTTTTTTCAAGTGCATCTCTCCATAAGGAAGGTGGGATTGCTAAATTTGTCCAATGGTGCATTATGCTCTTACCAAGTTATTATGCCAACAATGACAGTTAATATTCCTAATGCACTTACCTGCCATCAGGCTTAGAACCAGCATTCTGTCGACAGTATCTTTACATCACTTATGTATATGGATATAAGCAAGAGCTGAATGACACTCATTTAAATTACTGATCAGTGTCACTTCAATACCTCAAATGTTACACTTAATGACAACAACAATCTCCAATCTCTGCTCTGTCATAGCAGTATAAAAGGTAACAGTGTGAAAGATAAAACATGATCATGGGGAGGCGGTGGCATAGTGGTAATGTCATTGAACTGGTAACCCAGAGACCCAGGCTACTGCACTGGGAACATGGGTTTGAATCCCACCATGGCAGATGGTGAAATATGAATTCAATTAATCTGGGAATTAAAAAGCTAATTTAATGGCGACCACAAAACCTTAGCCGATTGTTGTAAAAGACCGTCTGGTTCACTAATGTCCTTCAGGGGAGGAAATCTACTGTCCTTGCCTGGTCTGACCTACATGTGACCAGACCCACAGCAATGTGGTTAACTCTTAAAATGGCTTAGAAAGCCACTCAATTCAAGAGCAATTAGGGATGGGCAATAAATGCTGGCCTAGCCAGCAATGCCCATATCCCACAAACAAATTAAAAAAAAACTTTCATGCAATTAATCTGGACAACATACACCAATTGATTACAAGGCAGAGATACCCAAGGAAGAACATCAGGATCAAATCTTGCTTAGATCAACTTTATTGATTTGTGAGAATTGATTTTTAAAATCTTTCCTCCATTATAAGCTCACCTGCAATATATTGCAAGACCTATCACTTTCTCTGGCAACTTTGTTCAGCAACAGTCGGAAATATTCTTCTACATCTTGTTGTACGAACACTTAAAAATAAACCAAAATAGTCTTTATGGACTTGTTCTTTAATTAATCTGAACTTTGAATAAAAGCTATATTCATTGCTAAAAATTCAGGAAGTAACAGTAGTGTTGGAAAGTATAGCTGTAGCATTGAAAATAACATGGAACATTAGAACACGGGATACTTCTCAAAGTCAGGGGTTGCATTCATGAAGGAATTAGTCATGTGGGATAAAATAATTAATGAAAATCACATTATAACAAAAAAAAATCCTACCTAGTCACTCTGAGGACCAGATTAATATAATTTCTGACAAGCAAGCTCTCATCATCAATGGAGCACTACAAATTATTGTGCACTGACCTCAATGGTTAATTCTCCAATCTAAGCTATGGGAAAATTCATGCTTCGGTAAATAACCTGCACAATGTCTGCTGAGATATATGATGTGTTATAGAGTGACTTCGAGTATAGCTTATAATGGCCTTGAAACTATGCTATGGCATACTTGCATGCAAATGCTTTATGCATTGGTCTGAAATGCATTTCCTTGTTGCTTTACCCATTTCAAATAAATCTTTTGCTAAAATAGCAGAAAAGGAATTTCAAATGAACATTTCAAAACCTTCATCATGCATTAAATTGCCATATCAAATAATTTCAAAGCCAATATCTTGTACTTAATGGCAACTTATATATAAAACATTGTGAATACTTTTATAGAGTCATAACAGCACAGAAGGAGGCCATTCGGTCCATCAGCTTTTGATGAACTTCCTGGAAATTATATGTCATGGTATATGATTTTCACAATATATGCCTGTCTGATTTATCTTGGCTTTTCGAGCATTTTGTTACTTACCATCTTTTTCACTCATGCCCAGGTTCTTTGTAATCTGAACTGTATGTGCTGTTTGTTTTGCATCTAATGCTGCAAACAGTTCTTTAAGCTGGTAGCAAATGCTGATGTCCTTATTGATCTTTTCACATGCATTTTCCATGAATCTAACAGGAGGGACATTGTATAACAATTGCAAGCATTTTCAGTGTAGAGTATGACTTTTACATAATGCATTATTTGCTTTTTATGTATAAATATTCCAACCTAAAACATATCATACTTCAAACTAATTAGATAGCACATGGATGGAATATATTTAGAAGCTCATTATTATTTATATTAATTGTACAAACCCGATAATAGCTTCCTTCACTTCTGGAGTCATATAGAGAGTCTGAAGCAATGTGTTCAGGTAACAAGTTGTTCCTTGGTTATATATTCCAACGAACTCTAATCATAAATAAAAGCTTTGTTAACACTGATCACGTATATAGAATATAGCAGATTTTCTTAACAGATAATAAACAAAGGAATGCTAGTTTCCATGTGCATCTGTGTAACGCAAAGGATTCCTTATGGCTGTGCAATTCTGCCACATTTTCACACAAATTTTCAAAAATGTTGAATACAGGCTACACAGGCCAGATGCTTTGTTGTGTCAATTTTAAATAAACATGAATCAGCAACTTTATGATCATACGTGGCACAAGTTGGATATTTTGGAATCAAGGTGAAGATTTCATTGCCAAGGATAATAATATTTTTCTACCTTTTGCAGTCGGTCCCAATATCAGGTACTTAAATCAGGAATAGCACAAGTTGATAATGCAGGGTAACATTCTGACTACATTATTTCAATAATATGCCTTTATCCAATATCAGATGAAATCATGATTGAATTTTCAACCATATACAATCTTGAACCTGTCTGAATGAGATTAACAATTTGCTGCCAAATGATAGGGAAATTCAGTGCTGTGGACTAGTGCCCATTAGGACCTCTCTCTCCTCTTTTAAGATGCTCCTTAAAACCTACCTCTGACCAAGCTTTTGGTCACCTGTCCTAATATTACCTTGGGTGGCTCCATGTGGAATTTTGTTTGATAGTTCTGCTTTGAAGCACCTGAGACGTTTACTCTGTTAAAGGTGCTATATAAATACAGGTTGTTTTTAGACTACTTTGACCAAGTTTTTTAGTTGCTTTCTTTGGCTCAGTCTCAGTTTTGATTTGCTTGTGCTCTGCCTTGGGACATTTTACTGTGTTAGGTGGTGTTCTATAAATGCAAGTTTTTAACTTTTAGAAGTGACATGATTAAACCCCCTCTTTAAACAGTTAGCTATTTTATAAGAGTATGTGCAGTTGAAGATATAGCAAAATAAAGGCTTTCTTCGCCACAGATTTTTTTTCTAAGCAGGTTAATAACACTAGTACATAATGAATTCATTAAATAACAATTCTATCCCTTGCCTTCATGATTGTCCCCGTTTCGTATTGTCGACATTTTCTCCACTTCTTTTCACTTTTGCTGTTTCTTTTCTCTTTAATTCAACTCTTCCTCTCTTGTTAATCTGAAATGAAGTGAAAGGCGTTACTCAGCAAAACATGGTTTAACCATTTCCTTCCATGTAATAGCTAAATCCGTGTAGTCCTTTATTTACTTACGTCCGTGGTTCTCTGTTCCAAGTGTTTCCCTGATCAGGTTTCTGCTCTGTATTTCTTGAGGAACGATGAACGGGGTGCTTCGGTGTTTCAGATTGGATGACCACTATTCAAGGCGCTTCTTATTCACCCGTCACTCGACACCATCCGATTTTGACAACGCAATCAGCAGTGAAAATCAGACAACAGCGAGTTTCAGTTTCTGATTACTGGAATTTGGACTTGGAGCTCTATTACTTGTTGGTTTGCTTGTAGTTCTGTCATCTAGAAGAGATGGCTGACAATTCTGATGCCTCCCTGAACTAGAGCAAGATTTCTCTGTCATTTCTTTTTCAGGAAGGCAATTCAAATAAATGAGTTTTCATTTGCATTAAAATAGGAGAAAGAAGAATTCCGTATAGATGCATGCAGCATTCATTTTAAAAGTGCAGCTGATAGTGAACCTGCCATTCTCCCTCACTAAGAAGATGTGAAAGTATTGACTTTTTTCCAGTGGCAGTGAGCACTCAGTTTGTCGTGGGTCTTGTGAATTGCTACCAGATTTGCTGGCTTCCCTGTGTCTGACAGAGAGCTGCACTGTGGTAGAATGTAGACAGTGGAAAGCAGTAGCATGTTGCCATGTTCTTCTGAAATCAGCATTTTAAACTAGCACTAGTACTTCACTCTAGTAAAATAACATAGTAAAATGTCAGGTTTTATGTGAAATTATCTGGCACAGAGACAGATCTCACTCAGACTTGTATCGATGCACAATCTTTAGCTGGGAATCCAAGCTGATTTCAAACACTGAGTTGAAAAAATGCCCTGGGGAAATTATTAATCCACATCACATATATAAATCTCCTGACATGTACAATTATATAAAAGATCACTTTTATATGAGTAGGACGATTCCCTGTACCGCAAATTAATTTTCAGTAGAGATTTGTCTGTGGAACCAAATAAAATCCAGAACTGTTCAAGAACCTTATCCTGAATTTCAATTCTATTTTGACAGGTGTTTGTAAGTTACACAGTATAGATGCTGATTCAAATCTTGTGTCTAAGTAAATTTCCATCATTTCAGTTGTAAATTTCAATCATTTCACTGTACCAATTTTCCCACATACATCATATGTGCAATATTTCCCCCACCATATCTGAGTTTTTGTTATTGGCAAACAGTTTTTAATTTTCCCCTCGCTCAATTAATGTCAGTACTCATGTGCTAGCTAGTCAATGGAGGAAGAGTAGTTCTGCACTGAGTTAAACCTGTACCTTACAAGCAGCAATTATCCAGATACAATATTAATTTTTCAGGGTTCATTGGACTTGTATCAGGAGAGAACTGCAAATAAGTTGCTTTTTTAAACTGAATTGAGCATTTAGGAACAAGATGAATGGTACCCTTATCATTCAATGGGTAACCTTCATCTAGTCATTCCATATTTTACTTTTGAAAATGGTTTCATAATTATCTCCCAATTTTAAGTGTTATTCAAATATTTTTTCTCTTGTCCTCCAACATCACCCATTAAAGGCCTGCTCAAGTCAGAAAGAAAAATCCGACCCGAATCCAACAGAACCACATCCAACCTGAGCCCGACCAGGCCCGAGTCCTTCCATTTTTTCCACGCCCGACCCGACCATAGTGCACTCACTGTACTTACCACTTTTGGAAGGAAGCTACAGCATGAGCGTGATGATGTCATAGAGACGCTCTTTCGCTCACTGCGCAGACTCAGAATCTCCTTCCTTGATGTCCCGGACTCCCAGCTCAGGTAGGCTTTTCAACTTTTGACACTTACTAAACTGAACTTCCCTTTCCTCCCAGCAGAGCAAACATTTATATTGTGTATGTTGGACCCAGACCAGACCTGACCCAACCTGGACCAGGCCCGACCCGGAGCCGGCCTGACCTGACGCAAGCCCAAAGCCAGACCCGGAAGAGCGACTCAATCCGACCCGAACCCGACACATGTCATCGGATCCCGTCGGGTTCGGGTCAGGTAGGGGGCCTTTACCACCCACCCCCTTGTACCCTACCTTTTCCCCATACCTAGCTGGAAAATATGTCAGTTTTGCACATGGACACAAGTTAACTCTAAATATTTGTTTTTGTTCCTAGAGGAGGTAATTATGGCCCAAAATAGAAAATAGTACAAATAACATATAGAGTGTGGAAGTTTTAAAAAAATTAGTATACATTTTTACTTCAGAAAATGATGATTTGATATTTTAAGAGCTGAGATGTCCTGCAGGTACGCAGTGGATCAAAATACACTGACTGCTTGCTGCTGTCACTTGTTATCATTGGTTAGTTACAGCCTTTCCATGCTTCACCATATATCTAAATGAGTTTGCAATCTGTCCCTCTTGCCGATGACGGACTTTCCCGACATTAACGGAGTTGGTGAATTATTTTTTGTTTGCTAGAAAATTAGGCTGCTCATGATTACAATGGGATCTGATCATAGTTATTAATGATCTCTTTATGCTTATGCATTTTGTACTTTCAGGAGAACTTTCAGGGTGGCACAGTGGCGCAGTGGTTAGCACCGCAGCCTCACAGCTCCAGCGACCCGGGTTCAATTATGGGTACTGCCTATGTGGAGTATGCAAGTTCTCCTTGTGTCTGTGTGGGTTTTCTCCGGGTGCTCCGGTTTCCTCCCACAGCCAAAAGACTTGCAGGTTGGTAGGTAAATTGGCCATTATAAATTGACCCTAGTATAGGTAGATGGTAGGGAAATATAGGGACAGGTGGGGATGTTTGGTAGGAATATGGGATTAGTGTAGGATTAGTATAAATTGGTGGCTGATGGTCGGCACAGACTCGGTGGGCTGAAGGGCCTGTTTCAGTGCTGTATCTCTAAAAAAAAACTATAGATTCACTTGTGTGACAACAAAGGCAGGCATTACTGGAAAGTTTGGAAAGGAGTGGACCGACCCAGAAGTCCGCACTGACTGATAAATAATTTAAGAGTTCAAAATCTCTGTAACTATTTAGTGCTGAATATTTCAATGATGTATCAAAGCTGTCAAATTATGTTAGTATAAAGTGTGATGCAAAAGGAGAAAGTGATAAAAAAAATTATCCCATCGAGACGAGAAGACTGTTTCACATCTTTCATAGACTAATATATCAGAGTTATAATAGGTATTAATATGTATGTTCAGTTTGTGAAGTGACATTTTGTTCCACCAACCACCAGCACAGAAAGAAGCCATTTGACCCATCATATCTCTGCTGGCTCTTTGGTGGAGCTATCCAATTAGCCCCACTCCCCTGCTCCATCTCCATAGCCCTGTAATTCCTTTGCCTGCAAGTATTTATCAAATTTCTTTCCAGATCACAACAACTTGCTGTGCATTCTTCTTTACCTTATGTTGCCTCTGGTTCATTTGTTAATCACTTTAAATCTGTGTACTCTGGTTACTGATCCTACTGCCACTAGAAACAATTATTATTTCATCTATCAAAACCATTCATGCTTTTGAACATATCTATCAAATTTCCCCATAAATGTCTCTACTGCAAGGAGAACAACCCCAGTTTCTTTAATCTTTTCACATAACTGAAGACCCACATCCCTGGTACCATTCTAGTAAATCTCCTCTGTGCCATCTCTAAGGCATTGACATCCTTTCTCAAAATCTATTGCCCAAAATTGGACACAATACTCCAGCTGGGGCTTAACCAGTGTTTTATACAGGGTTGGCACAACTTCCTTGCTTATGTACTCTATATCTCTATTTATAAAGTCAAGGGTCCCATATGCCTTTTTAACAGCCTTCTCAACTTGTCCTGGCAAGTTCAAGCACTTGTTTTTACCCCTGGGTTTCTGTTCCTGCACTCCCTTTAAAATTGTATCATTTGGTTTATATTACCTCTCCTCATTCATCCGACCAAAATAAGTCAATTCATACTTCTTTGCATTAATTTCATCTGCCATGTGTCTGCCCATTTCACCTGTCTATGTCCTCCCAAAGTCTGTTACTGTCTTCCTCACTGTTTACTATATTTCTGAGTTTTGTGTCATCTACAAACTTTGAAATTATGCCTTACATACCTAAGTCCTGGTCATTAAAATGTATTAGAAATAACAGTGGTCCCAACACCTTCCCATGGGGGAACATCACTGTACACTTCCCTCCAGTTTTAAAATCAACCATGAACCACTCTTTTCTTTCTGTCCCTTAGCCAATTTTGTATTTATGCTGCTGCTGTGTCTTTAGTCCCAATGGGCTTTAATTTTACTTGTAAGTCTACTATATGGTACTTTATCAAATGCCTTTTCAAATTCCTCTTTCACAACATCAATTGCAGTATCCTCACCAACTCTCTCCATTCCTTCATCAAAGAACTCAATCAAAGTAATCAAACACAATGTGCCTTTAATATCCATGCTGGCTTTAATTTATCAACTCATATTTTTCCAAGTGGCAATTAATTTTATCCCAGATTATTGTCTCTTAAAGTTTTCCCACCAGTCGTTAGGCTGACTGGCCTGTAATTGTCAAATTCATCCTGCTCCCTGTTATTGAGTAGGGTTGTTGACCATTGTTCAGTTGGTGATACTCTTGCCTCTGAATCAGAAGGTGTTCAAGTCCCACTCCAGGACTTAAGTGCAGCAATCTAGTCCTGTCTTCTGGATGAGATGTTAAATTGAGGCCCTGTCTGCCCTCCCAGGTGGATGTAGAAGATCCCATGGTGCTATTTTGAAGTAGAGCAAGGGAGTTATCCCTGGTGTTCTGGTCAATATTTATCCCTCAATCAACATCACAAAAACAGATTATCTGGGCAGTACCACAGAGTTTGTTTGTTGGAACTTGCTGTGAACAAATTGGCTGCCATGTTTCATACATTTGCAACAGTGACTGCGCTTCAAAAGTACCTCATGCGCTGTAAAGCACTTTGGCATTTCCTGTTGTTATGAAAGGTGCTATGTAAATGCAGGTCTTTCTTATTTCTCTTCTCTGAATGTAAGGGAGTTTGGAAGATTGTGACCAGAGCCTCTGCAATTTTTATTCTTACTTCTGCCTCAGCAACTGGAAATACACCCCAACTGGATTGAGTGACTTTTCTACTTTAAGCACTGCTGCCAAAATTTCAAAAGCCTGCTCTTTATTTTTATCCTATTTCTGTACTATCTTTACTGTCACATTGGCATTATCCTCTTATCTAATGAAGACAGAAATAAAGTACTTATTTAATAGCTCAGTTCTCTGCCTCCCTAAGAAGATCTCCTCTTTGAACCCTACCAGGCCAAACCCTTGACCATCCTTATTCCCCACTTCTCTATACTGTTAAATAACAGATTTCTGAAATTTCTGCTGCTGGAGAGGGTGGAAAGCTTGACTCCCCCTCTCCAGGGTGATTGAGAAATTCAGGTCAAACCCGGTTAAATGGGAATTCTGCCCCATTTAGACCAGCCTTTTAATTTCTAGTAGGCAAACACATTTCTATTTGCACACTACCCAAACATCCAGAGGAGTGTTGGGTGGAGTTCCTGTGCATCTTTAGGAAATTCCACCCAGACACCTGTGAACAGCTGCAGTGGAACTCATACCAGATGAAAATAGATTCAAGATGCGATGCATCCAAGGATATTGAGGGAAGTGAGAGTGAAAATTGCAAAAGCACTGGCCATAATTTTGCAGTCTTCTTTAGACTCGGGTGGTGCCAGAGAACTGGAGAATTGCAAATGTTACACCCTTGTTCAAAAAATGGTATAAAGATATGCCCAGCAACTACAGGCCAGTAGGTTTAACTTTGGTGGTGGGGAAACTTCTCGAAACAATAATTTGCGGCAGAATTAATAGGGACATGAACAAATGTCAGTTAATTAAGGAAAGCCAGTACGGATTTGTCAAGGGAAAATCATGTTTAACTAACTTGCTGGAGTTTTTTGAAGAGGTAACAGAGGGTTGATGAGGGCAATGCTGGTACATGGACTTCCACAAGGCATTTGCTACAGTGCCGCACAACAAACTTATGAGAAAAGTTACAACTCATGGAATAAAAGGGACAGTAGCAACATGGATACGAAATTGGCTGTGTGACAGGAAACAGTGAGTGGTGGTTAATGATTGTTTTTCAGGCTGGAGGAAGGTTTGTAGTGGAGTTCCTCAGGGGTTGTGACCCTTGCTCTTCCTGCTATATATTAATGACCTAACCCTGGTGTACTGGACATAACTTCAACATTTGTGGATGATATGACACAGTTGTGAACTGTAAAGAGTATAGTGCAGAACTTCAAAAGGACATAGACAAGTTGGTGGAATGGGTGGACAAGTGGCAGATGAAGTTCAATGCGGAGAAACATGAAGTGATTCATTTTGGTAGGAAGAACATGGAGAGGCAATATAAGAGAAACGGTACAACACGAAAGGGGGTGCAGGAGCAGAGGGACCTGGGTGTATATGTGCATAAGTCATTGCAGGTGGCAGGACAGGTTGAAAGAGCAGTTTATAAAGCATACAGTATCCTGAGCTTTATTAATAGGGGCATAGAGTACAAGAGCAAGGAGGTTATGTTGAACTTGTATAAAACTTTTGTTCAGCCTCAGCTGGAGTATTGCGTCCAGTTCTGCGTGCCACACTTTAGGAAGGATGTGAAAGTATTGGAGAGAATGCAGAAAAAATTCACAAGAATGGTTCCAGGGATGAGGAACTTCAGTTATGAAGATAGATTGGAGAAGTTGGGACTGTTTTCCTTGGAGAAGAGAAGGCTGAGAGGTGATTTGATAGAGGTATTCAAAATCATGAGGGGTCTGGACAAAGTAGATAGAGAGAAACTGTTCCCACTCATGAAAGGATCGAGAACGAGAGGGCACAGATTTAAAGTAATTGGTAAAAGAAGCAAAAGTGACATGAGGAAAAGCTTTTTCACACAGCAATTGGTTAAGGCCTGGAATGCATTGCTTGAGAGTGTGGTGGAGGCAGGTTCAACCGAGGCATTCAGAAGCGAATTAGACTGTTATCTGAAAAAGAAGATTGTTCAGGGTTACAGGGAGAAGGCGGGGGAATGGCACTAGGTGAATTGCTCATTTGGAGAGCTGGTTTATGCATGATGGGCCGAATACCCTCCTTCTGTGCTGTAATAATTTTATGATTCTGTGGTCTTCTAAATGCCTCACATGGTGAGCAGACAATGGTAATTGATTCCAGAAAGAGTTAACTACCTTGCCTGCGGGGTTCGTAGTTTCGTTTGGAGCCAAAGACTGGAGAAAAGATTTGGGATGAGGTTCCTGGCCTGGACCTGGAACGAATAGGGATTAGTTCTGTCACAATTTAAGGGCATAAATATCCAGCTTCAATTGATGCATCTTGTACACCACTTTGCTGTGTCTTCTCAGCTTTAAAAGTGATGAGGGATAAAAATGGAATACATTTTAAGCAGATGGGTAAAGGAATTAGATGTATATGTAAATAAAGCATCTCATTTGCAGCTTTCACAGAGCAATGGGTAGAGCTGTAAATTCAATTCCCAAAACATCAATAAAAATCCAGGAAAGCACTTAATAAAAATGGAGTTTGACTTATTCAGTCACTGGATATGGCCCTGATCTTATCCTCTATGTGGAAAACACGCCCACCCATATTGTTATAAAAGAGTAAATCCTTGGAGTCATTTGAGCAACACCATAGGAGATTGACTAGTATTTATATAAAACTAAAGGAATATGAAGCGATGAATCACAATGAAATATTCTTGGATTTGTGGTGTGGATTGGAGATGAGCATGTGTGAAAGGCAAATATATATGTCAATAAAAACTATTGAAATGAGGGGATTCGTACAATTTTTACACATAATATCATAATGCTGCTTTATTATGATGAAGGGTTTTTATATTTTGTTGCACTATAAAGTTTATTTGCATTCTTGAATGTTTTGGGTTTATGAGAAGAAAATCATGTATAAAGGGGTTTTGGAAAAAGATTTTTGAATAACATGAAGTGTAACTCCAGATAGACAGGAAAAACATGCAATTATATAACTTCTATAATCATAAAGTTATATAGCAAATAACATCTGTTTTAATGTGTGAGATCATTACATATTTTCCTTGAGTTTAAAAATTGATTATTTGATTTCTGAATTATTAGGGAAAGAAAAATAATTAGTCTTATCTAAAAAAAGGAATTATTACGTTTAAAATGAGGAAGATATTAGGCCCTAATTACCATTCATTGTGACACAGAGATAGAGGGCGGGATTTTCGGCAGCCGATGGGGGTGGGAGCTGAAGCGGGTGGCGTGTAATTTTGCTCTGCCGGCTGACATGCCAGTTTGCTGGCACTATCCTGTCCCTGAGCCATTTTTGGGAAGGCTGGATTGGGCTTGGAACAGCTACCTGCCCACAAGTGGTGGGTAGTTTGTTAAGGCAGTTAAGAGGCCAGTCATCAGAGGCCAATTGGAAAATTCCAGTCTGCCTGGGGACCGACCCCCTTGGTGTCATAAGCATGGCAGATGCCTGGAGGCGGCCTCCCAGCGGCAGACTGGGGGACCAGTGTTCCAGGATTACTTTGTAGCACACTTGTCGCCTACCTGGTCACAGCTGTAGCCACAGGCCACCCTGTGGAGGGGCTCCCCCTCCACAATGATGGTCTGGCAGCTGTGGCCATTTTTATTTCAAATATATTAGAAGTGCAGAGAGGGCACTTCAAGACGGAGGTGTGCTCTCTCCCTCCCTTACCTGCAATGGCAGGCTGCAGCTCCTTCCATGCTGGAGGGCCTCTGATTGGTCCTCCAGCTTCGAGTGCCCACCTGCAGTCCTTAATTGGATGGCGGGTGCACCCTCTGGCCATTTATTTGCCAGCCAGCCAAAGGTGCGGGGTTGGGACCTGCATTTGATGCCAAAATTGCGGTGCTGACCCAAAATGGGAAATCCTGCTCAGAACCCTTATATTCACAAGTTCCTTAATCGCATGCAATAAAGCATGAGTTTGGTGCCCCCTTGTGGGTTTAGGCAGTCTCAACTAATCCACCAACAAACTAAGCACAATCAAATCTTATAATGTTCAACTTAAAAACAAAATCAGCAATTTGAAAATTAAGTTCCTATTTCTTCACTTCAGTTCCAAATTACAGAAAGAATGATTGTTCCATACAAGAAGACCTTTTGTTGTTTGGTAGTACAGAACTTGAGTATTGCTGAAAACAGAGACATTTTGTCAAAGCTTTTCGTCTTGGATAATTCAGGATAATTCTCAAGAATACCAATGTAAGGGAAAGCAACAAATTTATACTGTATGAGAACAGAGTGCTGATTGGTTGGCAAATGGACTCTGATTGGTAGAGGCATTGTCATGGCAAATGCACCAGTTTAGAAAACTGGTGCAGTGGTTAGTACCACAGCCTCACAGCTCCAGTAACCTGGGTTCAATTCTGGGCACTGCCTGTGTGGAGTTTGCAAGTTCTCACTGTGATCACGTGGGCTTTTGCCAGGTGCTCTGGTTTCCTTCCACAGCCAAAGACTTGCAGGTTGACAGGTAAATCGGCCATTGTAAATTGCCCCTAGTGTAGGTAGGGGCATTGAGGGAAAGTGGGGATGTGATAGGAATATGGGATTAATGTAGGATTAGTATAAATGGGTGGTTGATGGTCAGCACAGACTTGGTGGGCTGAAGGGCCTGTTTCAGTGCTATATCTCTAAAATAAAAAAAGAATAGGTGATTTTAGATCAAAATAGGGAAAAGGCCAGTCATTAACAGTATAGTAGGTAAGAGCTGAGTCAACCCACTAAAGAAGCATCAGCTAAAAAGAGTACCACTGGTTTGGTTAAGCCAAAGCAAATGCTTTTATAGGTAATATATTCAGTATGAAATAACCAGTATGATAGATAGAGTATTCTATTGTGTTTTTCAAACATTGGTACTGACTATAATAACCACCGTGGTCTATTCTAAATCTACCTGCACCCTGTAAAGAAATCACTTTGAAATCATATTCAGGAAGATCTGAATTTGCCTGTTATAGTTCCTTAACTCTAAGTCTATGGTTGCTCATGGACCTGCTGTTGATCAAATTTAGCTGATTCTTTGAAGAAGTTAAAAAAAGCTGGTATTCTCCTCAGCCTCCATACAAAGTCCAGAAGAGTCCAGCAACCCAGAGCAGATGCCATTTGTTATGCATTAGGTAAAGCCCATCTTTGCGATGAGTTGGGGTAAGTCAATGGGATATCTTTGGAACTTAAAACACAAACTAAAAATGTTTCAATGAAACAGCTAGCAGCGCAGTAAAGAAGTTTCTACCACAGCAGCTGACGTCAACTGCTCAATTCAAATCATTTTTTAAAATTTGTTCACGGGAATGTGGGTGTCGCTGGCTAGGCCAGCATTCATTAACCATCCCTAATTGCCCTTGAGAAAGTGGTGGTGAGCTGCCTTCTTGAACCGCTGCAGTCCATGTGGGGTAGATACACCAACAGTGCTGTTAGGAAGGGAGTTCTTGGATTTTGACCCAGCGACAGTGAAGGAACAGCGATATAGTTCCAAGTCAGGATGCTGTGTGGATTGGAGGGGAACTTGCAGGTGGTGGTGTTCTCATGCATCTGCTGCCCTGTCCTTCTAAGTGGTAGCGGTCACAGGTTTGGAAGGTGCTGTAGCAGGAGCCTTGGTGCGTTGCTGCCGTACATCTTGTAGATTTGTTGTATTAACTGGTGATGCTGCTTTTATTCAAAATGGTGTTAAACATCTTTACTATGGTAAGTATATCAAAGTGCTCTTTATCCAGGAGGATGAGAGTTATACTGGTGTTCACTGTACATGCAGATGCAGTATCAATAGAATTTGTACTATTTTATTTTCTAGAGCAGGAAGCTGGAGTTATATGGACTCAGACACATGGAACACATGGCTGAAGCAGTGCTCACCACACTGCAAGGCCTGCAGCATCTTTAAACTGCACTGCTTTGGTGACTGTTAGCTTGGGTCTTTGTTTTGTGTCATTTGCTGCTTGGATTTTGTGCTTTCTGACCATTTGATTTGTGGTTCACCTTTTGGGTTTCCTGAAAGGCTGATTTCCAATTTCTTGCCTGAACTTTGTCGGGGCTTCCTGAAAGTTCGAAATGTTACATCAAAGCAAAAGGTACCAGGGAGCCCTGGGGGAAGAAGTGAGACCCCCTGCTTGAACAAAGATGGTGTTGAGCTGTTGCTTCAGGAAGTGCAGCACAGAGAAATTCTCTTCCCAACATGGCTGCAAGATCATCCAAACAATGGGATAAAGAGTTTGACGGGAAATTGCAGATAAAGTAAATACCTCCAGCACATCTAACAAGATGTACTAGGGATGTGGCTCCAATGCCAAGAAAATTCCTCAACATCAGCAAGAGATGCAAGGTAGGTAGCTTCGTGTAACTTGCCCTCGTATTTTTCTACAGGTACAAGCATCATGTTATACCATTTATCCATTCATTCCTGTCCTTTCTCTGCACCTTCCCATCAATGCCCATGAAATGGCACAGTTTGTACCACTGCTACCTTTACCAAGTCTCAGGTCCTTCTGCACAAGGATGCCTACCCAGCTAATCTTCTAATAACTCCTTTTCTGCAATTGCATGCTGAATCTTTCTGTGCTCACAAACCCTATGGCATGCACCTTCGTTCATGGGACAGGACAGAGTCTATGCAAGTATTAACACATTATCTATCCTTTCAAGCAGTGAACAACAGAAGGCAACAATCCATGATCGACCCACTTTAAGAAGCATGAACTGCAGACCCAGAGATGGGATTTTCAGCAGGAGGGAGAAAATGGGAAATCAGGAAGCTGTCCCCAGCTCAGGACTTGTACCACACTGCTCCTTCTTTCACACTCCATCTTAAATAGAGCTGCAGGCACTGATGTCTAATCTGCCACACAATATTCCCACCATACCAACTTCTTGGCAAAAGCATTTTTTCAGTCGAATGTTCTGAAAGGATTCCCTTAACACTTTGCTTTTTCTGTTTATACAGGTATGGCACCAGAACCTGCCATGAACCCTCCCAAGAACACTCCATCAGCACCTCATCCTTCAATCCTTATCCGGAAAGCAAGAGCAGAAGAGAAGTGATCAGCCTGGGAGATGTCAAAAGTCAACTGGTGTGGAGAACACTGGATGATCCATGGAGCACAGATAAGTAGGACCCAGAGAACGTACAAGAGGAAGCACTCAGTGGAGGCTGATATTCAGTGATACTGATCTCCAGGGCCCAGTTTTTAAAAGAATAATGCTTTCAGAGTTGTAGGATTTCTCTTCACACTTCTTCAGAAAAAAAATCAAGGATCAAATGAGACAGTAGGGTCACGAAATTCGATAAGTCCTGAAAATGGGTGCTGGGAGCATGATGTGCAATTCACTGTCGTATGAAGTCAGCGCTAAGTGCACTGCTGAGTGGCTGCATGCCTGATTAGGGGGTGTAAAATCGTGAGGGCCTAGCACCACTTAAAGCTGGCTTGCAATATTTAAAGTCAGCCTGCATCTCTTAAAGGCAAGGTGCATTTTGGCTGGAGCAGCTGCAGGAACCAGTTTCAAAAGGAGTCTCTGAGCAGAAACAGAAGTGGAAATGGTGCAAAAGGCCAGACAGCATGCACTTAGGTTCTCCGATGCAGCACTGGAGGCCTTGGTTCAGGAGGTGAACAGTAGGAGAGAGGTCCTCTACCCACAGTAGGCCAGGAAGCCCGCCAAACAGACACTGGGAGCAGATAGCTTTTGTGGTCAATGCAGCAATCTAGCTCTGAGGACCTTGATGCAGTCTACAAAAAGTCTAATGACTTCACACAAGTGGTCAAGGTCAGTGAATGCATCTTTAAATGCCACATCCTACCAACTACACAACTAACCTCACACATTGCTCCATTCATCACACAGTCCCCCACCTCTTCACTCATTTAGCAACAATCTCTATCTGCTACAGCTCATACCTAACATTCATAGAAGCAAAATACTGCGGATGCTGGAAATCTGAAATAAAAACAAGAAATGCTGGAACCACTCAGCAGGTCTGGCAGCATCTGTGAAAAGAGAAGCAGAGTTAACGTTTCGGGTCAGTGACCCTTCTTCGGAACTGACAAATATTAGAAAAGTCACAGGTTATAAGCAAGTGAGGTGGGGGTGGGGCAAGAGATAACCAAGGAGGTCTAGATTGGACCAGGCCACATAGCTGACCAAAAGGTCATGGAGCAAAGGCAAACAATATGTTAATGGTGTGTTGAAAGACAAAGCATTAGTACAGATTAGGTGTGAATATACTGAATATTGAACAGCAGCAAGTGCAAACCTGAAAAAAAACAGTGGGTAAGCAAACTGAACAAACTAAGATGAAATGAAATAAATGCAAAAAAAAGATGGTAAAAAATGTAAAAAAAAATGTAAAAAAAAAGGAAGAAAAAATAACTAAAAATGAAAGTAAAATGGGGGGCTGTCATGCTCTGAAATTATTGAACTCAATGTTCAGTCTGGCAGGCTGTAGTGTGCCTAATCGGTAAATGAAATGCTGTTCCTTGAGCTTGCGTTGATGTTCACTGGAACACTGCAGCAAACCCAGGACAGAGATGTGAGCATGAGAGCAGGGGGGAGTGTTGAAATGGCAAGCAACCGGAAGCTCAGGGTCCTGCTTGCGGACTGAACGGAGATGTTCCGCAAAGCGGTCACCCAGTCTGCGCTTGGTCTCCCCAATGTAGAGGAGACCACACTGTGAGCAGCGAATACAGTATACTACATTGAAAGAAGTACAAGTAAATCGCTGCTTCACCTGAAAGGAGTGTTTGGGGCCTGGGATAGTGAGGAGTGAGGAGGTAAATGGGCAGGTATTACACCTCCTGCGATTGCAGGGGAAGGTGCCATGGGATGGGGACAAGGTGGTGGGGGTAATGGAGGAGTGGACCAGGGTGTCGTGGAGGGAATGATCCCTTCGAAATGCTGACAGGGGAAGGGAGGGGAAGATGCGACTGGTAGTGGCATCACGCTGGAGGTGGCGGAAATGGCGGAGGATGATCCTTTGGATATGGAGGCTGATGGGGTGAAAAGTGAGGACAAGGGGAACCCTGTCACAGTTCTGGGAGGGAGGGGAAGGGGTGAGGGTAGAGGTGCGGGGAATGGGCCGGACATGGTTGAGGGCCCTGTCAACCACAGTGGGGAGAAATCCTCGGTTGAGGAAAAAGGAGGTCATATCAGAAGCACCATCTGCTCTGATGATGCTACCTTCCATGACCCCTGTGGGGTCTGGCACAGCTGCATGTCCTTACCCAATGGAGGACACATTGCTCGCCATCACTGGAGTGGCCATGACTGAGGCCATGGTCATGGTGCGGTTGACACTATCTTTCTTCTTACATCCCACTTACCCCTCCTGCTACTATCTATTCTGATTTACAAGTTGCAGATTGTGCAAACACGTGCCTCTTGCTTTTCCACCCTCCACAACCACAATCCTACTTTTGTGACTTTCACCTTTCAGATTCCCAAGAACTACAACCAGCCAGGTAGTGGTGGAAAAGCAAGAAGGGGAAGAAGAAGAAGAAGAGACTGATGATGATGAAACACAGTCACTCGATCTCACACTCTTAGCCACCAGCCCAGATACTGACACTGCATGTACTTTAGAAGATAGCATAGGGGCTGGATATGCATGCAGTGAGTCACCAGGCACAATTGGGCTGCAACCAGGGCAGGGGGCAAGGGTAGCACATGTGCCAGCTCGCTGGAGGCCGAGCTCACACATGAGTTCAACTGCAGAGGAATCAGAGGAGGACTGCGATGGAGTGGCACACAGAAAAAGGCCAATGGGCATACACAATTAAATGCTTGGATAGACCTGCCAGAAATTCTGCTGGCATTGTTAAGGAGCATGGAGGAGTCCAGTACTAACCATGCACACAGCTTTGTGAGTTGATCGCAAGAAAAGGGCGATGTTGGTTGCCTCCCCCTCTTCCTCCTCCTCCTCAGCTGTTTGCCATATACCTGGTGGCAAGGGCTATCACTTCATGCTGGTGAGGTTGTGCACAATGCAGCAGACCACCATGAATTGTGACTCATACTCTGGCGAATACAGCAGAGCTCCTCCAGCATGATGCAGGCAACAGAAGCATTGTTTAAGCACCCCAAATGTCTGCTTGATGACATTCCGTGTAAGCACAGTTCTCATTATATGTGTTTGCGCACTGAAGTCATGAGCCAGGTAGTCAGTGGATAGTCCTTGTCATCCAGCAGCTGCCCACTGGTTTCTCGTAGTAGCCCAAATTCTGATGGCACAGCAGACTGCCACAGAATGATGCCATTATGTCTGCTGCCAGGGTACCAGACATTGACCTGCATGTTACAAAGAACAAAGAACAGTACAGCACAGGAACAGGCCATTCGGCCCTCCAAGCCTGCGCCGATCTTGATGCCTGCCGAAACTAACACCTTCTGCACTTCCAGGGCCCATATCCCTCTAATCCCTTCCTATTCATATATTTGTCAAGATGTCTCTTAAACGTCGCTATCGTATCTGCTTCCACCACCTCCCCTGGCAGCAAGTTCCAGGCACTCACCACCCTCTGTGTAAAAAACTTGCCTCGCACATCCCCTCTAAACTTTGCCCCTCGCACCTGAAACCTATGTCCCCTAGTAACTGACTCTTCTACCCTGGGAAAAAGCTTCTGACTATCCACTCTGTCCATGCCCCTCATAACTTTGTAAACCTCTATCATGTCGCCCCTCCACCTCCGTCGTTCCAGTGAAACAATCCAAGTTTTTCCAACCTCTCCTCATAGCTAATGCCCTCCAGACCAGGCAACATCCTGGTAAACCTCCTCTGTACCCTCTCCAAAGCCTCCATGTCCTTCTGGTAGTGTGGCGACCAGAATTGCACACAATATTTTAAGTGTGGCCTAACTAAGGTTCTGTACAGCTGCAACATGACTTGCCAATTTTTATACTCTATTCCCCGACCGATGAAGGCAAGCATGCCGAATGCTTTCTTGACTATCTTATCCACCTGCGTTGCCACTTTCAGTGACCTGTGGACCTGTACGCCCAGATCTCTCTGCCTGTCAATACTCCTAAGGGTTCTGCCATTTACTGTATACCTCCCACCTGCATTAGACCTTCCAAAATGCATTACCTCACATCTGTCCGGATTAAACTCCATCTGCCATTTCTCCACCCAAGTCTCCAACCGATCTATATCCTGCTGTATCCTCTGACAATCCTCATCATTATCCGCAACTCCACCAACCTTTGTGTCGTCCGCAAACTTACTAATCAGACCAGCTACATTTTCCTCCAAATCATTTATATATACTACAAACAGCAAAGGTCCCAGCACTGATCCCTGCGGAACACCACTAGTCACATCCCTCCATTCAGAAAAACACCCATCCACTGTTACCCTCTGTCTTCTGTGACCGAGCCAGTTCTATATCCATCTTGCCAGCTCACCTCTGATCCTGTGTGACTTCACCTTTTGCACCAGTCTGTCATGAGGGACCTCGTCAAAGGCTTTACTAAAGTCCATATAGACAACATCCACCGCCCTTCCCTCATCAATCATCTTCGTCACTTCCTCAAAAAACTCAATCAAATTAGTAAGACACGACCTCCCCTTCACAAAACCATGCTGTCTCTCGCTAATAAGTTCGTTTGTTTCCAAATGGGAGTAAATCCTGTCCCGAAGAATCCTCTCCAATAGTTTCCCTACCACTGACGTAAGGCTTACCAGCCTATAATTTCCTGGATTATCTTTGCCACCCTTCTTAAACAAAGGAACAACATTGGCTATTCTCCAGTCCTCTGGGACCTCAGCTGTAGCCAATGAGGATGCAAAGATTTCTGTCAAGGCCCCAGCAATTTCTTCCCTTGCCTCCCTCAGTATTCTAGGGTAGATCCCATCAGGCCCTGGGGACTTATCTACCGTAATGCTTTGCAAGACACCCAACACCTCCTCCTTTTTGATAATGAGATGACTGAGACTATCTGCACTCCCTTCCTAGGCTCATCGTCCACCAAGTCCTTCTCCTTGGTGAATACTGATGCAAAGTACTCATTTAGCACCTCGCCCATTTCCTCTGGCTCCATGCATAGATTCCTGTCTCTGTCCTTGAGTGGGCCAACCCTTTCCCTGGTTACCCTCTTGCTCTTTATATACGTATAAAAAGCCTTGGGATTTTCCTTAATCCTGTTTGCCAATTACTTTTCATGACCCCTTTTAGCCCTCGTAACTCCTTGCTTAAGTTCCTTCCTACTGTCTTTACATTGAGTATGGTCCCACATTGAGGGAGTGGAACTCTTTCTGGTTGCGGTACATCTGCACCATAGGGAGGCCTGCTATCCTGGCAAAGCCGCATGCACGCTTCTCTCTGGTGGAAGAGAATGAAATGTATTAATTTCTTATTCCATACAGAGCATCAGTGACTTCCTTCAGGTAACAGTGGACGCCAAACTGCGAGATGTTGCAAATATAATCTGCTTCAGCCTAGAAGGAGCCCAATGCAAAAGGGTTCGTGGCCACAGTCACCTTCACAGCCACTGGCAATGGAATCCTTACTCTGCTCTGAGGCTGCAGTTGTAGCTATAGTGGGTGGCAAATTTCAGTGAGGACCTCCTTAGTGAAGTGGTGATGCAGCAGACACATTTCCTTGCTCAAGTTGAGGTCGGCTTGTTCCCTGAAAACCTGGTTGGATATGGCTTCCTGCTGAGAGCCCTTCTCCCCCTCCTCCTCCTCACTCTCCGAACAGCTTGTCCTCCTCCATGTCATTTTTGTTCATTTTCCCTGTCAAGCTGCAGTCCAAGGGGGACGGTAACTACTGCACCTGTGTCCAGGAGCAAGTCACTTGAGCAGAACCCTTAAAGTCAGAACAAAGACCTTTGCAACATATCACACCACCTCCAGTAGACCTCACCAGTTTAAATGACAGTGCAAACCACCAACCACTTCTACTAACTCAGCAGCAGCCAGTAGAAATCAATTAGCAACTAACCTGAAAGTAGTTGATGATCCCTTTAAGTAGCATTGGTCAGGGAAGTGGGGTGGTGGTCCTTCCTGCTGCTGAATGCGCGTTCAGCTGTGTGAAGTTAATGAGCTGAATGGCCTCCTTCTGTGCTGTAACCATTTTATGATTCTAAGGGAGGATGTTAGCTGGAATGTTCAGGTCAAAAATGGCAGCAATGTTGTCAAATCAGCATTGCACGCTGACTGATATCGTGATCCATCTACTCTGCATGGTTCTGGCAAATGCTCCCAGCACAAGAGCTAACAACCTACCCAATATGCCATTTAGCATGGCTGGCATCAGAATTCTGTGGCATGGTACGGATGCCATTTTGGACTTGAAACGGCAGTACACAAACAAATTTTGCAAGCTAGCTATTTTCTAATTTTCCATATTTTAATTTGAGATGAAAACTCGACAATTCTAACCAGAAAGAACATAATAGTGTCACAAAAATGTGCTATAGCGAATACTGATTTTTTTAATCCACTGGCTGGAAACCAAGTGACTTTGCTATCAGCTAAGATGGCCACTGCAATTTGCATCACTATACCCTACATTCCAATGTGTCGAGGTGGAGACAACTTGTCTGCCCAGTCCCCTCAAGAACAATGATCTGGGGAATTTGAGTGGAACTACCTTCCCTGCTTCCATTAGCAAGAGATTAAGGCAATCACTTGGGGCATTAAACTGGTGGTGATGAACCACCCAGACCTAATCACTTCAGTAATGGCACACTGGTTAAGAGAAGGGAATTCCTAAGCATGAACTGATTAAGTTACAAGAGAGAATAGACACTGATAGCCATCATGTTGAATGACTCGGTAACAGTCATGTGACAGACCCACCATCTCTGTGTTTAAGCTATTGTTTTCTCATCAGCAACCCAGACAAGCAGCTAGACACCGACAAGAGAAGACCCAAGTGGGTTCCCTCCTCCCCCTCTCTCTCTCCAATCCACCTGACAAGCTTCAAACCCTGCCTGCTGTTTGTAACCACCTTGGCCTATCATTGCTGCAGTCAGAGACCCCGTGAAGGAAATCATCTGCATCGCTGTCTCTAGGAGAACCACAAATCAGCTGGCCACATCTACAAACCAGAAGCCTCAGGACCACCGAACTCATCCTGAAGCAGAGTCACCAAACTCCACAGACTTTTTATTGCTCTGAACTCTAATCTGACCAATTATCCTTCCCCACACTGTAGCCTATTTCTCTGTGTGTGTTACGACCAGGTGAGAAAGGGATCTAGGGTTCCCTCTCAGCCTTCACTTGGTGTTACCATGACAGGGTTTAATTTTAAACAAACCCTGTTTTTAGCTCCCCCTTGGTGAATCCTTGTTCACTGCTTTCCAATTATAGGGCAAAGAAACTAGCCAGACAGGTTTCTTAGGTTTAACGAAAAAAGGTTGAACTTTTAAAACTTAAACTCTAATCCGGTTAATGCCTACGGATACGCGATGTGCCCACGCTAGCATGCATATGCAATACACACATGCAGATAGAGACTGAAAAGAGCAGAAGAAATAAAGTGGAAAGGTTTGAGGCAATATCTGAAGATGGTTTTGGTTACTGTTCTTTGCTAATCTCCCCTTAGTCCTCTGGGCATGCCTGCCTGCAGGTATGTGTGCAGATGCTACTGCAATCCCCTGTGGCAGTTTGACTAGGTGAGGCGTCACTTTCACAGTTTCTCTGCCCCCTAGAGGTCTTCGTTTGTCTATGCAAATGCTGTTAGCATCTCTGGTGAGGTGTTTCTAGTGTCTGCATTTACATATAATGATGTGGGGTCTAATTTTTCACATTTTTCGGGGTTGGCTGACAGGACAGTAGGGGGTTTCATCTAAGGATTCCTCCTGGACTTCCTTTAACCTGCCCTCTTGGTTGCTTTTTCCCCTTCCTTTTTAATCTTTTGCCAGCCTTGTGCCTGCCTGTCCCCTATTTTCTTGGTAGGAGTCCATTACAGTTCACCAGCCCTCTGCTGGAGGGTCCTCCTAACACTGGTACGGGACTTAGGAGTGCAGGTTTCACTGTAGGTTAGGGTTTCCCCTCAACCTGGCACATGTGGCAACCCCTACAGTACTCCACCACATCTTTGTGGAGTTTAGGCCAGTCAAACTACTGTCTTATGTGGGCTTTGGTCTTTCGTATACTGGCATGTACAGCCACTGCAATCTCATGGGCCATTCTTAATATTTCTCTCCGGTAGCTCTGCGGCACCACTAACTGGTGAACTACTGTCCACTCCTTGGTCTCAGGTCTGTGAGGAGAACTCCATTTCCTCATCAGTACCTCATACTTTAAGTAGTAGCAATCAGGGACTCCCTCTGCTTCAGTTTCAAACTGGGTTGACTCACTGAGCCTCAGCTAGGGAAAATTTATTTAATTCACTCCCTGGGTCTTCTAACTTCCCAAAGAAAGTCTCGGACAGACAGACCTCATGGTCATTTGCCTGCAGTGCCACTTCTTTCTCCTCTGGGGGAGCTGGTTTGATCATGGCCTGATTCACAACACAGTCAAGGAAACTGCAGGGGTCCGTCTCCTGCCACTGCCCTGTCTCTCTGACCTCCTGCAGTCTTTCTTTCACTACTGCGGGGCGCTACCCCCACCAGATCATTACCTAGGAGCTGGTCAACCCCATCCACAGGCAAACTAGGGACAATCCCTACGGTCACCAGTCCTGAAACTAGGTCACACTCCAAGTGCACCCGGTGTGCAGGTACAGGCATACACTGCCTTCCAATACCATTCACCACCATTTTGGTGTTCACTGCATACACTGCCTTCCAATACCATTCACCACCATTTTGGTGTTCACTGCACTTTCTGGGGGTAAGGTCAGGCCTTTTCCCAGTAAAAGGGATCGAGTGGTTCATTAGAATTACTATGGGCTTGCTTGCCACACTTGAGGGTAATGGGGTTACTTTCCCTTCAAACCCAAAAGTCTGATAGCCTTCAGGAATTCTATTAAATTTTCCTGCATTTGCAGTAGTAAACTTCCTGGGTTGCACTCTTACGGCAGTTAAAGTTACAGCTTGCTCTGTTGTGCTCTCCTTCAGGATTCCTTCTTTGCTGAGTGGATGTGCCCTGATTAACCCTGCAGGTTTTCCCTTTAGTTTCCAGCAGTCAGCTTTTAGATGACATGCCTTGTTACAATGGAAGCACACAAGTCTCTGGGTCTCACTCTTGCTCACAGCACCTTACTTTTTGGCTAGAGGTGGGCCCCCTGTGTCTCCTGCTTTCCTTTCTCTCCCAGGACTGCTTGGGCTCCCATCACCTTCCCACCCTTTGTCCAGTGGAAGCCTTTCCCATGCGCTTGTTGATTTCTGCATCGAGAGATAGGTTACTGGTGATAGTTGAGCCTAGGTAGGTGAACTCTTGAACCACTTCCAGAGTGTGGTCGCCGATATTGATGGATGGAGCATTTCTGACGTCCTGTCCCATGATGTTCATTTTCTTGAGGCTGATGGTTAGGCCAAATTCGTTGCAGGCAGCCACAAACCTGTCGATGAGATTCTGCAGACACTCTTCAGTGTGAGATGTTAATGCAGCATCGTCAGGTTCCACTCTATACAAAATGTAAGCAGACACTAGAGTACCTCACTGAAGGAGTGCTGCATTGTCTGTGGAACTGTCTTTCAGATGAGATATTAAAGCTGCAGCCCCATCTGCCCTCTTAATTAGACATAAAAGATTCCAAGGCACTATTTGGAATATTTCTCCTTAGTGTCCTGGCCAATATTTACTCCTCAAGGAACTTCACTGGAATAAATTGGGGCGGCAGAGTGGCGCAGTGGCTAGCACCACAACCTCACAACTCCAGGGACCTGGGTTCGATTCTGGGTACTGCCTGTATGGAGTTTGCAAGTTCTTCCTGTAACTGCGTGGGTTTTCGCCGGGTGCTCTGGTTTCCTGCCAAAGACTTGCAGGTGATAGGTAAATTGGCCATTGTAAATTGCCCCTAGTGTAGGTAAGTGGTAGGGAATATGGGATTACTGTAGGGTTAGTATAAATGGGTGGTTGTTCGTTGGCACAGAAGGGCCTGTTTCAGCGCTGTATCTCTAAAAAAGAATTATCTGGTCATTAACACATTGTTGCTTGTGGGAGCTTGCTGTGAGCAAATTAGCTGCTTCATTTCTGACATTACAACAGTGACTACAGTTCAAAAGTGCATCCATGGCTGTGAATTGTTTTGGAACATCCTGAGGTTCTAAAAGGTGCTGTTTAAATGCATCTTTCTTTCTTTCATTGACAGGATTTATGATGTCATTTGACCACTATTTACATTTCATTCTCATAGCAAAGCCAAAGTGCATTAACTATGCAGAGCAAGAGGAAGCATTAAGGGAGTACAGTGGTGGACGAGTGCAATCATTATGGTTCTCTCAGCTTTATCACCAAAAAATAGATACACTGTAGGAGGTCATCAGAAGAATTCAGGACCAAATAATTCAATAGGAGATAAGAAAGTTTATAATGTATTTTATGGTAAAAGCTGTAGAAATGCAGGTTAAATGACAGGTGTGATTACCATGGACGTTTGAGAATAACTTCATGTTTAAGATCAGCATTGAGATTATTACAGTTGAACATTTTAATAATTTAGTGGATTAGTGGTTAAAGGGTTAAATTAATGCAATTTTTAATATTAATTGGTGGCTGGGCAAGGGTGTTTAACTATTTGAAAATATATGAAGTGGATCTTAAATCAGGAGTTGAAATATAAAAGTCTGGGGTTTTGCTTTTTCTCAATTTTTTCTTAACAGTCTCGCTGTTTGTGGAAGTTGGATGGAAAATGAATGAACTGAATTCAGATATGAGTTATTCTAAGATTTTATTTTGCTTACTGGTTTCAAATGAAAACCACTTTGGGGTAGAATTTCTGCTATGTGTGTAATTGTCAATCCGAGCATCAAATGCGGTTGGGATTGTGAGAATTTCCAAAGTGAAGTTATGGTTCAAGCTTCCACTCAAACTTATTTACATAAGCACAAATGTAAAATCTTCCAGAAACCAGTGCAATTAGGCAGCACTTGAGAACGTAATTGTTTATTTTGCTCGCTTGCAATAAAAAAATGTCCTTTACCTGATGCAGATTATATTAATACAGCTGAAATTAGACTTACATAAAAAGTATTTTTAATAAGACAGACTAGTCCACCACCTGTGAGTAACTTGATTTCAAATAACTGCTAATGACTTTAAAAGCTATACAGAACCATGTGCTAGTTTCATTGGTGTGCACTAGTCAGTTTCTTAGTGAATTAAATAGTTTAGTGAAATACCTCTATCCCAATTAAGGGGAGAACTATTGTCACTGCACCCCAAAAGCTATACCTTTACTGTGAAAAAGGCTGGAATGAATCCAATGAGTCATACTGTTTCTAAGCTGCATAACTAGTTTTTTTACATATGGGGGTATTACCTCTCTTGCAAGTAGGTTCATCCCCTTTTCTTTCCCAAATAAGGCTGTATAACTGTTAATTTCTGGTTAAGATCCACTTTCTTTGATTTCTAAGAAAAACTAGGCCATTAGCAAGCTGGGAGCCTCTCATGGTGGTCCATTTCCTTAATCGCCTAACTGTGTTTCAAGATTAATATTTAATTAAATTAAAATAAATGAATTAATGAATCTTACATCTCCCGCTGACGTTACGCCGTGATCTTCAGCCACCAGCTGTGAATGGGGAACAGCCATCCACCTCTGGGGAGGAGGAGGGGATCTCAGTGGGTGCACCGTCACACCATTCCCCCGCATCCTCCACCGGCACAGATGCTCACATGTCAATGGGTACGAGTGCACATTTAGATGTGGGGTCACAACCTGGTGAGCACAGCACAAATGCACCAGAGCAGCTGACAGAGGCTGTGACTGCTCAGGGCACTGACACTCGGAGGACTGCAGAAAACCAGGGTGATGCTAAGCCTTAGGTTGATGACATGCCTCTAGAGTTATCCGCAAGGCGCCAGCTGCTGGACCTGCAGTGTGAGATCGGGGACATCTGGCAGCGATGTCAGAAGCTATGTGCCCCCGGGCACGAACAGTGGAGGAGACAATACCAGCCATGAGTGGAGCCTTGACTCTGGTGTTCAAGAGCTAGGCTTCCTCCATTCAGAGCTTCGAAACTCTGACAGAGAGTCAAATGCAGCAGGTCACTCAGTGGATGCAGGAAACCCCCTCAGACCTGCATACCATCGCCACCTCTATTTACCCCTTGGAGCAATAGATGGGAAGAGGGGGGAGAGGTAACTGGATTCACCGCCAGGTCCTCGAACCCCAAGGTGAGAAGGAGGCCCAGGTGTCCCTTTAATGGGAAGAGAAGCAGCAGGTTTCTCTCAGGGTGCTCCCTCAGTTCCTCTGCCAGTGACACCTGAAACTCAAGTGGCACCAATGATGGAGGAGACCGCCTGCAGCAATGCAGGTGGCCCTCAGTATGTCAGGACCCTTCAGGCCTTAGGCATCTGGAGGACAGCTGTCAAGTTCATCCCAAGCCACAGCGCAGGAGGAGCACCTCATAGGAGTACCCGTAAAAGATTTCAGCAGAACACCTAGCTGCACTCAACAACAACAACAATAACGACTTAAATTTATATAGTGTCTTAATGTAATGAAATGTCCCAAGGCACTTTATCGGAGCATTTTAAAACAAAGTACAAACCCGAGCCTCCAATAGGAGATATTAGGACAAATGACCAAAAGCTTTGTCAAAGAGGTAGGTTTTAAGGAATGTCTTAAAGGAGGAAAATGAGGTGGAGAGGAGTAGGGAGGGTATTCCAGAGCTTAGGGCCCAGGCAACTGAAGACGTGGCCACCAATGGTGGAGTGATTAAAATCAGGGATACTCAAGAGACCAGAATTAGAGCAGCGCAGATATCTCAGAGTGTTGTGGGGCTGGAGGAGATTACAGAGATAGGGAGGGGTGAGGCCACGGATGGATTTGAAAACAAGGATGAGAATTTTAAAATCAAGACATTGCTTGACTGGAAGCCAATGTGGGGCAGCGAGCACAGGGGTGATAGGGAAACAGGACTTGGTGCAAGTTAAGACATGGGTTTTGAATGACATCAAGTTTACAGAGAGTAGAATGTGGGAGGCCAGCCAGGAGTGCATTGGAATAATTAAGTCTGGAGGTAATGAATGTTTGAATGAGAGTTTCAGCTGCAAATGAGCTGAGACAGGGTCAAAGTTGGGCAATGTTATGAAGGTGGAAATAGGCGCTCTTAGTGATGGCAGGAATATGAGGTCAGAAGCTCATCTCAGGGTCAAATGTGACACCAACATTGCAAATAGACTGCTTAATCTCAGACTGAGGGTTCACTTGGGGTTCACAGGTGATTATTTTGTATTGTAAAGGGAATGTTCAGTTTGGAATGGCCCCAAATAAAAATAGAATGTGGCAAAGCAAGTATTAGGCCTCTACTTTTACCTAGAGCTCTCTGGCCTTCAAGGCACCCTGGCTCCCTCAAAGGGAATGTGGGAAGGAGCTACAGCACATGAGGTCGTGCCATCCCCAATATACTGTGTCATGTCTTGCTGCGTGTAGGCATACTTAAATATAAAATACAATAAAGTAGTAGGCATCAGGGCTGTAGAAACATGGTACTTTATTGGATTGCTCAGGTCATACAAGCAGTTTCAACTGAAACATCTCTTTATAAGCATCTCCCGAGCCTCCTTTGCGTGTCTTGCCTCATTACTTGGTATTGGTCATTGCAGCGCCTCTTCATCTGGCAGCTGCTCATTATCTTCCTCCAGCTCCTCTTCATCGGAAGAGGCAGCACACTCCTGGTCCTCCTCACTGCCCAAAGCCTCCCCACTTTGAAGTGCCAGGTTATGTAGAGCATAAACCACCATGACGACAGGGGAGACCCTGTCAGCGGTGTACTGAAGGGTTCCACCAGATCTATCCAGGTATCTGAACCACATTTTCAGAAGCTCTATGGCCTGCTCAATGGATTCCCTTGTTGACCCATGGCATGGGTTGTACTTCTCCTCTGCTTCAGTGGTGGCCTCCTTACATGCATCATTAGCCACATCCTCAGTGGATAGCCCTTGTCACCTTGAAGGGTAGCAGAAGGTTTGAAGAGATCTGACACCTGGGACTGGCGAGGAATTAAGGCATGGTGGTTGCTTCCTGGGAGCGAAGCACACACTTGAACAATCCTTCTGCAGTAGTCGCAGACCAGTTGGACATTGATAGAATGGAAGTCCTTCCTGTTCATGAAGGCTGCTGGCTGTTCTGTGGGTGCCTTGATGGCCACATGTGTGTAGTTGATGACACCCTGCACCTGGGAGAATCCAGCAATGGCCCTGAATCCTACAGCCCTCTCAACCTGACTGTCCAGATCAGTGTCAAAGAAGATGAACTACTGGCTCTCCTGACATGGCATTGGCGATCAACTTGATGCATCAGTGAGCCGTGGACTGAGATGCCGAACACATATCTCTGGAGCACCTCTGGAGTGATCCAACGGTGTAGAAATTCAAGGCCATGGTGACCTTCAGCACCACTGGTAAAGGGTGCCCACCACTTCCCATGGGCCTGAGCTCATCCTCCATCATGGCACACAACTCTCTGGAGAGGGGGAGTCTTTGGTGACAGGTAATTAGAAAATTGAGCCCAGTGTGGTAGACCCTCTCTGGCGGGTAAGCCCTTCTGCGGTCAGGAGGCTGGTGGCATGCTCCGCTGTGCCCTACTCCTGCAGTCCCCTCCCGAGGATAAGGCTCTGGCTGGCCCATAGGTTGCTGCTGCTTTGCTTACTGTGGCTGCTGCTGCCTTCCACTTTGATGCTTCTTCTCATTTGAGGCTCCAAAGCCTGACTGAATGCAACCCATGGCTGGTCTCTGCCCAGAGGTTTCAAGGCCTCCTGCCCCGAGACTCTTGGACAGCCCCTGATACACCACTTGAAGGTTGGCATTGTGCCAGCCAAGCCCTGACACCCAAACTTATTTCCAACCTGCTCCCCAGTGTCAATGGCATTGACCACGCTGTCCCACCCTCCCCTTGGATCAAGGTGTAATATTATGCTTAGTGTTAGCCTAGTATAGAATATTTGAAGAGTCAGATGGGTTAACAGAAATGGGAGCTTTATTAAACACATCTTACTGCAATGGTTTACATCTTCCAAGCCTGTACTGGAGGATTCCACACATATGGTGTTGCATCACTTTCTGTGATGAGGTATACAACATGATTAGCACATTTAACCCAGTAACAACCCAATGTCCAGTGTACCACATTATACTACACAATACTCTCACTACTGATGGCTATTATCTGCAGCCAGCCTTGACCTCCCAACCCCCTCATTGTCTCAAAATAACTGGCGAGGTTCTGAAGCCCCTTGATCTCCTTGCACCCCTTACAAAATTCCATTTGCCTGTAAAAGTTTAGTCAATTGCCTGATTAACAGGCTTAATTACCTTGCCGCCATATTGAAGCAACTGTTCCTCCCGCCATGCCAGCTGCCCTTCGGAAAATTCGGAACTGACTTCTGTTCCGACGCTGTCCATCATTATTTCGCTGGATGTCCCACCTCCTGACCTGCCTCCCACATGCTCGGAAAATTCATACCATTATCTTTGAAAGCAAAGAGGGAAGGCAGTGGCGTAGTGGTAATGTCACTGGACTAGTAACCCAGAGACCCAGGTTAATGCTCTGGGAACAGGGGTTTGAATCCCACCATGGCAGATGGTGAAATCTGAATTCAATTAATCTTGGAATTAAAAAATTAGTCTAATGGTGATCATGAGACCATTGCCAATTGTTGTAAGTGTCTATCTGGTTCACTAATGTCCTTTAGGGAAGGAAATCTGCTGTCCTTACCTGGTCTAACCTACATGTGACCCCAGACCCACAGCAATGTGGTTGACTCTTAAATGCCCTCTGAAATGGCCTAGCAAGCTACTCAGTTGTGTTAAACCACTACAAAGTCAATAAGGAATGAAATTGGATGGACCACCTGGCATCGACCTAGGCACCGGAAAATACAATGGCAAACCCAGCCCTGTCAACCCTGCAAAGTCCTCCTTACTAACATCTGGGGGCTTGTGACAAAGTTGGGAGAGCTGTCCCACAGACTAGTCAAACAACAGCCTGACATAGACCTACTCACCAAATCACACCTTACAATGTCCCAGACACCGCCATTGCCATCCCCGCGAATGTCCTGTCCCACCGGCAGGCCAATCCCAGCAGAGGTGGTGGCACAGTGGTATACAGTTGGGACAGAGTTGCCCTGGGAGTCCTCAGATTGACCCCTGACCCCATGCAGTCTCATGGCATCAGGTCAAACATGGGAAAGGAAACCTCCTGCTGATTACCACCTAACGCCATTCCCCTCCCCCCACCCCCTCAGGTGATGAATCAGTACTCCTCCGTGTTGAACACCACTTGGAGGAAGCACTGAGGGTGGCAAGAGTGCAGAATGTACTCTGAATGGGTGACTTTAATGTCCATCACCAAGAGTGGCTCAGTAGCACCACTACTGACCGAGCTGGCCAAGTCTTAAAGGACATAGCTGCTAGACTGAGTCTACGGCAGGTGGTGAGGTAACCAACAACAGGGAAAAATATACTTGACCTCATCCTCACCAATCTGCCTGTCGCAAATGCAATTGTCCATGACAATAATGGTAAGAGTGACCAGTGCACAGTCCTTGTAGATGAAGTCTCGTCTTCACATTGAGGATATCCTTCACAGTGTTGTGTGGCACCACCACTGTGCTAAATGGGATCAACTTTGAACAGATCTAGCATCTCAAAACTGGGCACCCATGAGGCGCTGTGGGCCATCATCAGCAGCAGAATTGTACACCATATCAGTAACCTCACAGCCCGGCATATCCCTCAACCATTACCATCAAGCCAGGGGATCAACCCTGGTTCAATGAAGAGTGCAGAAAATGAGGTTTCAACCTGGTGAAGCTACAAACAAGGGCTACTTACATGCCAAACAGAGCAAGCAGCATGCAATAGACAGAGCTAAGTGATCACAACTAATGGATCAGATTTAAGTTCTGCAGTCCTGCCACATCCTGTCATTAATGGTGGTGGGCAATTGAACAACTAACAGGAGGAGGAGGCTCCACAAATATCCCCATTTTCAATGTTAGGGGAGCCCAGCACATCAATGCAAAGGTAAGGCTGAAGTATTTGCAATCGTCAGCCAGAAGTGCCAAGTGGATGATCCATCTTGGCTTCCTCCTGAAGTCCCCAGCATCACAGATGCCAGTCTCCAGCTAATTCAATTCACTCCACATGATATCAAGAAGTGACTGAAGGCACTGGATACTGCAAAGGCTTAGGGCCCTGACCAAATTCCGGCAATAGTACGGAAGACTTGTGCTCCAGAACTTGCAGCACTCCGAGCCAAGCTGTTCCAGTACAACTACAACACTGGCATCTGCCCGGCAATATGGAAAATTGCCCAGGTATGTCCTGTCCACAAAAAGCAGGACAAATCCAACATGGTCAATTACTGCCCCATCAGCCGACTCTCAATCATCAGTAAACTGATGGAAGGTGTCATCGACAGTGCTATCAAGGGGCACTTGCTTAGCAATAACCTGCTCAATGACGCTCAGTTTGGGTTCTGCCAGGGCCACTCAGCTCCTGACCTCATTACAGCCTTGGGCCAAACATGGACAAAAGAGCTGAACTCAAGAGGTGAGGTGAGAGTGACTGCCTTTGATATCAAGGCAGCATTTTACTGAGTATAGCATCAAAGAGCCCGAGCAAAACTGCAGTCAATGGGAATCAGGCGGAAAACTCTCTGCTGGTTGGAGTCATACCTAGCGTAAAGGAAGATAGTTGTAATTGTTGGAGGTCAATCATCTCAGCTTCAGGACATCACTGCAGGAGCTTCTCAGGGTAGTGTCCTAGGCCCAATCATCTTCAGTTGCTTCATCAATGACCTTCCCTTCTTCATAAGGTCAGAAGTGAGGATGTTTGTTGATGATTGCACAATGTTCAGCACAATTTGCGATTCCTCAGTTTGTGAAGCAGTCCGTGTAGAAATGCAGCAAGACCTGGACAATATCCAGGCTTGGGCTGATAAGTGGTAAGTAACATTTGCGCGACACAAGTGCCAGGCAATGACTATCTCAAACAAGAGAGAATCTAACCATCTCCCTTTGACATTCAATGGTATTACCATCGCTGAATCACCCACTATCAACATCCTGGGGGCTACCATTGACCAGAAACTGAACTGGAGTAGCCATATAAATACCGTGGCTACAAGAGCAGGTCAGAGGCTAGGAATCCTGCAGTGAGTACCTCCTGACTCCCCAAAGCCTGTAAACCATCTACAAGGCCCAAGTCAGGCATGTGATGGAATACTTTCCACTTGCCTGGATGGGTGCAGCTCCAACAACACTCAAGAAATCGACACCATCCAGGACAAAGCAGCCCACTTGATTGGCACCCCATCCACAAACATTCACTCCCTCCATCACCGACGCACAGTGGTAGCAGTGTGTACCATCTACAAGATGCACTGCAGCAATGCACCAATGCACATAGACAGCACCTTCCAAACCCGCGACCTCTACCACCTAGAAGGACAAGCGCAGCAGATGCGTGGGTACACCACCACCTGCAAGTTCCCCTCCAAGCCACATACCATCCTGACCTGGAACTATATTGCTGTTCCTTCGCTGTCACTGGGTCAAAATCCTGGAACTCCCTTCCTAACAGTGCTGTGGGTGTACCTACCCCACATGGACTGCAGCGGTACAGGAAGGCAACTCACCACCACCTTCCCAAGGGCAATTAGGGATGGGCAATAAATGCTGGCCTAGCCAGCAATGCCCACATCTCATGAATGAATAAAAAAAATGTATGGCCATTTTGCTGGAATGTGACATCTCACAACATGTCCTATTAGATTTGTTCATGCACGTTTACAGTTAAACATTTTTTGCCCATATATTTGCTGGAAGTGAAAACTGATAACAGCACAAGAGAACCAGGACATCTGGGACCTTGGTGAACAATGGGACAAGCAGGTCATCTCCTTAACCAGTGAGATTGAAGGAGTGAGAAGGAGGATGAGTTATAGTGAGTGAATTCAATGTCAAATCAGGTGCAGAAAGAGAAATGAAGTGAGGAAAAGACTGGATGGAGAGAAAAAAAGAGACAAAAAGCAATAATAAGACATTTAAAATTTAAAATGATATATTTGTAATTTCTTGTTTGGATTCAAACTGGGTTGGTACATTAGACTTGCTGCCAACTGCAAAAACTTTGCAATCGGACACGCTGTAACTTGAAGGAGGGGTAACTGTTCACTTTCTGGGTAAGTGAGGTCGATTGGAAGTGATAAACAATTATGTTTTTAATTACTAGATGTTACTTTTTGTGGCAAGTTTAATGTCCAAATTAATGTGACAATACGCAATTCATGATGTATTTCTTCCTGGCCACTAGTTGCTAGCCGATTTGTGCACTAATAACCGCATGTGTTCACATTTATTTTTAGGAAAATGTATATGCCAATTCAGGAGAATGTGTTTGAGGCCCCTGAAAGCTTGTACAACAGTTTGCTGAACAAACAATATGTTGCAATGTTGCTAGTGATTTTATTGAAATGTAAACCAATGAAAATTTCTTCCATTTGCTTAACAATTTCTGTCGTGGTGCCAAACATCTGAAAAGAGGAAGCCTCTGTACAGGTCTCGATTTACACGAATTCACAGTTAGATCACCGTTGAAGCGTGCAGTTCCAATAACACAGCAAAAATGAACCAAACCTTGGCAGACGGTAAGCGTTTTTCCGTAATATCTTAATACCTCGATTATTATTGCATCAACATAGAGGGAAGTTAGAATCTGATTTATGATCGTTAAATGTCAGGAAGATTGTTTTAAAAAGCTGGATTTACTTTGAAGGGTGAAAGACACCAAATCACATTTTGTAAAATAAAAAAGCATGATTTCTAATTAGTGAGATTTGGAAATTCCTTTATCTTGATAACAATTCAGGTCTTCATTCTATTTGTTTCAGCAATGAATTGTACATCAAGCAGGATGTTAAACGCAGTGGATGATTCCGTGAAGAGATTTCAGGCAATAGTCAATCTACCGACGTTTATTTTAGGATTGTTCCTCAACGGGATCGCATTGTGGATCCTGTGCTTTAAACTTCAAAAGCGGACAGAGTCGACCATCTATATGACCAACCTGATTGTTTCAGACATATTGTTGCTTTTCTCCCTGCCATTCAAAATCTACGCCTACCAGATAGGGGAGTGGTCTCTGAGTCCGAGATTCTGCAACCTGTTGGAATCACTGTACTATGTGAACACTTATGCAAGTATCCTGATTATAACGTTGATCTGTATGGATCGCTACATCGCCATAAAACACCCCTTTCTGGCCAGAACTTTCAGATCCCCAAAGAAAACTGGGATCGCTTGCGCCGTGGTTTGGATTGTTGTCTCGTCTTGCAGCATCTACATTTATTCCAAAAAGACGTCGAAAAATTGTTTCTTCAATCATTCAGCCTCTGTTTGGAAAGTGACTACTGTTGCATTGCTCCAAACCATATTTCTAGTCACCGCTCTCATCATGATCTTCTGCTCCATTCAGATTATCAGAACTCTGCAGAGAAGCGGCGCCCTGAAATCTGGGAACAGATCCAGTAGCAAATCCATGAAGATTGTCCTTTCAAATCTGTTGGTATTCCTTGTTTGTTTCACCCCGTATCACGTGGGGATCCTGATGTATTTTTTAGCACGGAATTGCTGGATATTAGATAGTTACGTGGTGCGTCTGCGCAACTTTCTCCAAATCTGCCTGTGTTTAGCAAATATAAACTGTGTCCTGGATGCCATCTATTACTATTTTGTCATTAAAGAGTTCTGGAAATCAAATACAAATAGCCAGAAGACAGGCGCATAAATTGTGCTTGAAGTACAAATTGCCCTGCCTGAAACAGGAAGATTTAAGTGGCGAACGTCTCTTTTTTATGGTTGTTGAATCGGTGTATTTTTTTTAAAAAAGCAGTTGACAGAAGTTGATGCTGGAAATCTGAAATGAAATCAGAAAATGGTGGAAACACTTAACAGGTTAGGCAGCAGCTACGGAGAGAGTGTCAGCCCAATAACATTTCATGAGAAAAAAACAGAAAGTGCTGGAAATACTCACCAGTTCAGGCAGCATCTGTGGAGAGAGAAGCAGGGTTAACGTCCAGAATTTTACGCCACCCCAGCGAGCCAGATGGTGGCCGGGTGGGGGGGGGGGGGGAGGGGGTGGCGTAAAATTGAGTGGGAGGCTCTGGGTGGCCTTCCCGACCCGCTCCCACCTCCACCCCGCCCCACTTTACATAGGGTCGGGGGAAGGCGGAAAATGGGCTGCCTGCCCCAGGACAATCAAGGCGCTTAAATGGCCATTTAATAGCCACCTAAGGGCCTTCGCCCACCCCCACGGGGATTTTACCCATGGCAGGTGGAAGTCCTGGAGACGTGAAAGGCCACCTGGTGAAACTTGGCGGCCTCTAAGCGCTCGAGGTGAGGGCGGGGCCATGACAATTGGGCACAGGGTGCCCGATTGAGGGCCACCCCCGTCTCCCCAACCACCCCCAGGACCCGACGCCCTCTTCCCCTCCAAATGACCACCCTTGCCTCGCCAGGGTCTGACCGATGACCCCCGCCAAGGCAACCCCAACTTACTCACACTCCTGGCTCCATGTCCTCGGCTGGGCTGAAGTTCCAGCAGTGGCCACTGCTTCCGGTGGCGCTGCTGGGACTAAGAGCTGCCGGCCTGATGATTGGCCCGCAGCTCAATGAGGCGGGACTTCCTCCCTCGAGTGGGTGAAGTCCTGCCTCTGAACAATTAAAGCCTGGGGACCCGCAAAATGCAGGACGGATCCCTGGGCTAGGTGGAAGCAGGTTTGCCACCGACTTTTACGTCGGTGGCCAGCTCCCTTCCGCCCAACGTAAAATCCAGCCCAATGTTTCAGCTTTGTGACCTTTCATCAGAACTGGCAAAGGTTAGAAAAGAATTAGGTTTGAAGGAAGTGAAGATGGTGGGGGCGCATTTGGAGGAAAACACAACAAAAGGGAAGGTGAGTGATGGGGCAGAGGGCAGGAGAGATTAAATAACAAAGCTGTTATGGGACAAAGGCAAAGAGCATGTTAATGCTTGTGGTGAAAGACAAAGCATTAGTCCAGAGACAGTGTTTATGGCAGAGTAATGAGCAACACTGTCCACATGAATAAACAGGGGCACATGGTTAAAGAAAAATAGAAAAAAAGGCCAGTCATGCTCTGAAATTTTTGAACTCAATGTTGAGTTCACAAGGCTGTAGAGTGCTAAATTGAAAGATCGGGTGCTGCGCCTTGAGCTTGTGTTGATGTTCACTGCAGCAGGCCAAGGTCAGAAATGTTGGCATGAGAGCAGGGAGGGGGTGTTAAAATGACAAGCAACTGGAAGCTTGGGGTCATGCTTTCGGACTGAGTGGAGGTGTTCCGCAAAGCAGTCACCCAAGCTGTGTTTGGTCTCCCCAGTGTAGAGGCGACCGCATTGTGAGCGGCAAATACAGTATACTAAATTGAAGGAAGTACAAGTAAATCACTGCTTCACCTGAAAGGAGTGTTTGGGGCCTTGGAGGATGAGGAGAGAGATGGTAAAAGGGCAGGTATTACACCTCCTGCGATTGCATGGGAAGGTGCCATGGGAAGGGGATGGGGGTAATGGAGGAGTGGACCAGGGTGTCTAAGAGGGAACGGTCTCTTCGGAATGCAGTCAGGGGAGGGGAAGAGAAGATATGTTTGGTGGTGGCATCATGCTGGAGCTGGCAGAAATGGCAGAGGATGATCCTTTGGATGTGTATGCTGATGGGGTGGAAAGTGAAGACAAGGGGAACCCTGTCGCAGCTCAGGGAGGGAGGGGAAGGGGTGAGGGCAGAAGTGCAGGAAATGGGTCAGACACGGTTGAAGGCTCTGTCAACCACCGTGGGGGAAATCCTCGGTTGAAGAAAAAGGAAGACATATCAGAAGCTCTGCTGTGGAAGGCAGCATCATCAGAGCAGATGCGTCGGAAATAGAAAAACTGGAAGAATGGGATGGAGTCCTTACAGGAAACTGGGTGCGAGGAAGTGTAGTCAAGGTGGCCGTGGGAGTCAGTGGGCTTTTAATGAATATTAATAGACAGCCTATCTCCAGAGATGGAGACAGAGAAGTCGAGGAAGGGAAGTGAAGTGTCGGAGATACACCATGTAAAGGTGAGAGAAGGGTGGAAATTGGAAGCAAAGTTGATAACGTTTTCCAGTTTGGGGCGAGAACACGAAGCGGCACCAATACAGTCATCAGTGTACTGGAAAAAGAGGCGAGGGAGGGGGCCTGAGTCGGAACAAGGAATAAAAACTGAAAGTGCTGGAAATACTCAGCAGGTCTAGCATCATTTGTGGAGGGAGAAGCAGAGTTAACTCAGCTCTGATAAAAGGTCACAGACCTGAAAGGTTAATTCTGCTTCTCTCTCCACAGATGCTGCCTGACCTGCTGACTATTTCCAGAACTTTCTATTTTTATTTCAGATTTCCGGCATCCGCGGTATTTTGCTTTTATTCTAGAACAAGGAATGTTCGACATATCCCACGAAAAGACAGGCTTGACCAGGACCCATGAGGGTACCCATAGCAACACCTTTTATCTTTTATTTGGAGGAAGTCAGTAGAGTTGAAGGAGAAGTTGTTCATTGTGAGAACCAGTTCAGCCAGGCAGAGGAGGGTGGTGGTGGATGGGGACTGGTTGGGCCTCTGTTCAAGGAAGAAGCAGAGAGCCCTCAGACTGTCCTGGTGGGGGATGGATGTTTTCAGCAATGTGCCTGTTTTTTCATGTGGACAGTGTTGCTCATTACTCTGCCATTAACACTGTCTCTGGACTAATGCTTTGTCTTTCACCATAAGCATTAACATGCTCTTTGCCTTTGTCTCATGACAGCTTTGATATTTAATCTCTCCTGCTCTCTGCCTTATCACACAACTTCCCTTTTGTTGTAATAGTGTCCTGATGAAAGGTCTCTGACCTGAAATGTTAACTCTGCTTCTCTCTCTACAGATGCTGTCGGACCTGCTGAGTATTTCCAGCACTTTATGTTTTTATTTCAGATTTCCAGCATTTGCAGTATTTTGCTTTTGTTTTAACATTTCATGAGACCTGGGCAATGTTAGAGATGAACCGGTTTTAAGTAAGAGCCAGGGAAATGTGGGGGGCAGGAAAAAACAAAAGGTCTGCGACAGGGTCAAGTGCAGGAGAAGTTAAATGGCAAATGGGGTTGTGGTGCAAGGCAAAAGGAGGTGATAATAAAATAAAAACAGAAAAAGCTGGAAATATTCAGCAGGTTTGGTAGCATCTGTGGAGAGAGAAAGCGAGTTAATGTTTCAGGTCGATGACCTTTCAGGTGATAATGCGACGGGTATAGAAGCAAAAAATGGATCTTGAAGATCTGTAAATAGCAAAAGAATAGTGCAGGAGGAGAGAAGTATCTAAGTCAACAGAAGTTTATATTTCTTCACAAAACTAAAATGGAGGCTGGAGCAAAGTTATCTATCTGCAAGACAAAGCTGGGCTCTCAAGTATGCAAATTAGCTAGAATGTGGAATCATGGAATGGTTACAGCACAGAAGGAGGCCATTTGGTCCATCGTGTCCATGCCAACTCTCTGCAAGAGCAACTCAGCTAGTCCCATTCCCCTGCCTTTTCCCCGTAGCCCTGCAAATTGGCTAGGATATAGAAGCTTTGTGACATTTACATGGTCAAAGATGTAAACTGTGTCTCATCAAATCATTCTATGTAAAGGATGCATGTTGAACTTTCGGAGTCAATGTTTGATGTTCAGAGAAGTTTTGTCTGGAGTAGGTCTACTGCAGACTTTGCTCAGTACCTTTTGCTTGCTTTAAATTGAGTCTAAATTGACAACTGGTTGCCTAAAGCTGCCACATAACATTGCTATGGATATCTTATGAAATGCAATTTTTCAAACAGCTTGCTAATTATTTAACTGTAAAACATATGTTCGGAAGAAAATGCTTTAATCTCTTCTGGATTGATTCAATCTACTATTTTCAAACTATTTTAACCAACAAAAACTCACTGTATTTTGTTGTTTCAGTGAAAATTTATCCTGTCGTAAAAATGAAAAGGGGGTGTTACAGGGTTAAGGTTCTGCTTTACAGTCTTTCAGTTACTGTGAGACTGATCACACACATAAGTGGCCTTACATTTAAGGTTATGCACACTGCCCAAGGTCGAACTCTGCCAAAGTTTATTCCCTTGTGATTTGAATGGATATCATGGCCTGGAATTTCAAGAAAGTCTAGACAGAACAATGTAGTGTCAATTTTCTACATAAAAGGTTGAGAAAATTTGCGCACAACATAAAAATATGTGTAAGTCACTTCACTGAAGCTCTTTGTCATTTGTTAACATAGCTTCACCCCATGCAAAAGTGCAACTCGTATGAATTTACTGCATTTATGCCAATTCTGAATGCATTGTAACAGGACACAAAGTCGTACTTCTGGCATTTGTATGGTAATTGTTTTCATCAATTTTTAAAATTTCTCCTCACTGAGACCTACAGTGCACTTTCTGTAACTTTGTTTGCATCTTTATGGCATCAGAATCATTTGTATTAAAAAGACAAACTTCCACAATTGCAGTTTTTGCGCCTAATCTGGATAACTAATGGTTTGATGGCCCAAGAAACATTTAGCATTATTATTCACTGCATATACCATAGAAGCCCATCCTTTGCTGTACTGATGCATTATTTTGCACCATCAGAACGAAAGGGCAGGATTTTCCCGCAGGCTTTGGGACCCAGTTATTGGGAACAAATGGGGGTTCCTGAGCCCACACTTGGTGGGAGCCAGACCGGGACAGTTATTTTCCTGGAGGTGTCCTCCTAATTGGAACCCTTCCAATTAAAGACAGCGGACAGACTCCCAATGCTGCCGGCCTAATCAGAGGGCCAGCAGCTCGAGAACCTGAGCAGCCCCACCAGGAAAAGTGGGCGCTGCTGAGACAGATAGGAGACCTTGAGGGCACCTCAAAATGGAGTCACCCTCAGAGGCATAAATTTAAAGTAAAAGTTCAGAGGGGCCAAGCAGGCAGGCCCATTGGAGCAGAGGGGACACCCTCTCGCGACGGTATTTAGGCTGTGAATAAGACCTTTGCTGCTGGTGGCCCCATCTTTAGGAGATGGTGCCTCTGACTCCAATGGACACCCAGCCTGCTGCAGGCAGGCCGTCCCCTAAATTGTCCCTGTTCGGGGACTTATTTATTTAAATTGACTGCCCATCACCATCCTCCATTCAGCAGGCAGCTAACCCCCATCCCGGCCTGCCTCGGAGAAATTTCCTCAGCAGCAGAAATGCATTAGGGAGCAATCCTGACACCATTCCCCTCTATTTTCCCATTTCCAACCCCTCACAACTCCAAGCCTGCCACCCTGGAGCTGGGGGAATTCTTAACAAACTCTCTGGATATCTCTGACATGAAATGCAACTAGCTTATTTCCTATTTGTGCCTATTTGTGGTATATCTATTTGCATCTACTGTATTTTGTCTCTGCACTTCCTCTTGCTGACTGTAATCCTATCCTGCTGCAGCATACTACAGATGGAGAAGTACAAGATGTGTATAGCTGCTTGATTTTGTAGGACGGCCTTTTGATTTAAAATAGCCCAGTAACAGTTTCTGCCATAGAAGCTGCTGCAGTGCCTGCTGGTCCTTCTGTTTTCTGGTACATCTTTTGATATTTGAGTGGGAGGACTGAATGCTTTGGGAAGAGTATTGCCGTAAGAGAAAGCAATCTCATCCCCTCCTACTCTGAACATGCCCCCGCTGCTGTACACTCCCTCAGTACATCCAACGGTTTTGGTGTAAACAATCCTCTAAGTAACACCAAAGGCAGCAAAGTCCTGTTTCCATCCAATTGACCAGTATTTTTAAAGCCAAACAAAAATCGATGTTCAAAATTGGAGTCCCAGGACCTAACAGCAGTAATCTTAGTATTTCTGAAAGATGTTGGCCTGGATTTTCCTTCTGACTACTATTGATTTCAGGTGGTAAAAGAAAAGAAAGAAGGAAATGAGACAGAGGAGCTCACTAAAATCCCACCCCAAAATTGTCCATCAAAATTGTCCGGAACTGAACCCAACAGTGAATACACATTCCTAACGTGACTCCGCCCTGCTGGTATATGAGAACGGCTTAATTGTCTCTGGAATTTCTTTTTGCACTTCTGTTCCCAGAGAACAGCAGTACCTTAAGGCACATGTTGTCAGGAGCAGGTTTGGGCTGATAAGTGGCAAGTAACATTCGCACCACACAAGTGCCAGGCAATAACAACCTCCAACAAGAGAGTATCGAACCATCTCCCCTGACATTCAACGGGATTACCATTGCTGAATCCTCCACTATCAACATTCTAAGAGTTACCATTGACCAGAAACTGAACTGAAGCAGCCACATAAATACTGTGGCTGCAAGAGCAGGTCAGAGGCTGGGAATTCTGCAGTGAGTAACTCACCTCCTGACTCCCCAAAGCCTGTCCATCATCTACAAAACTCAAGTTAGGAGTATGATGGAATACTCTCCGCTTGCCTCCATGAGTGCGGCTCCAGCAACATTCAGAAAGCTCAACACCATCCAAGACAAAGCAGCCCGCTTGACCGGAACCCCATCCACCACATTCAACATTCACTCCCTCCACAGCCAATGCACACTGGCAGCAGTATGTACCATATACAAGATGTACTGTAGCAACTCACCATGCCTCCTTAAACAGCATATTCCAAACTGACAACCTCTTCCACCTAGAAGGACAAGGGCAGCAGACACGTTGGACACCACCATCTGCAAGTTCCTTCAAAGTTACACACCATCCTGACTTAGAACTATATTGCAGTTCCTTCATTGTCGCTGGATCAAAATCCTGGAACTCCCTAACAGCACCGTGAGTGTACCCGCACCAAATGGACTGTAGCGGTTCAAGCAGTCAACTCAACAACTCCTTCTCAAGGGCAATTAGGGATGGGCAACAATGCTGGCCTTGCCAATGACGCCCACATTCCATGAATGAATAAAAGTGTAGGATGTCCCAGAGTGGGAGGACATATTGGAGACCATTTGCTGAACATGAAGGCTTTTTAAAAGACTGAAATGGACAGAGAACTATTAAGCCTGTTGAGACCTTCACCAGTATAATTTACTTTCATGTTTCCAGTATTTTAACATTGCTGCATATTTCTCAGAACTTATGAATTTCCCTTCAGAAATTCCCTTGTTCATCTTTTCTGAGGATGGTGATGAAAGGAATATTGGAGAAAGAGAGAATGGAAACCAGGAGAGCCCAGCATCAAAGGTGCCATCAAAACCTTCGCTGTATGTACCCACAACAGAAGGTAGACAGACCAAAGAAAACATAGCTGGATTTCTCACACAGGCACTTCCAGCAATTTGCGGCACAAAATTAACTGGAGTCAAAGGGTGAGGAAAATATTCTGCTCTTGGCACTCATTGTGAGATGGATGGCCTGCGCCAGCAAATTCTGGGCCATTAACTTAAAACATTTCCTCAAACTATGTGCTGCTAAAAATGGAATTTAAGCACCTTGTGGTAGAATTATGAAATATGTCCATTTTTTTGAGCCTTGCATTTTATATTGGGCCAAATCTTGTTGGTGCAGGCTATCTTGAGGCTTGCACCTTTAGTTAGACTTTTTCCTGTGCCTTTCAACTCGAATATAATTTGCAATAGAAGTGTGTGCTGATAATGGTGCGTTGATGGTGTCTGGGACCTTTTGTGAATGACTGGACCAACAGTGTACCTCCTTAACCAATGAAATTTAAGGATTTGAGAAAGAAACAGAGCATTGAGGGAGAATTATGTTCAATTAGAATGAGTGAATTAGAATTAAATCAGATACAGAAAGAGAAATAAAGAAGGAAAGAAAGATTGGATTACGAAAGAGTGAAAAAGTGAGAAGCACAGTGGCGCGGTGGTTAGCACCACAGCCTCACAGCTCCAGGGACCCGGTTTCAATTCTGGGTACTGCCCATGCAGAGTTTGCAAGTTCTCCCTGTGTCTGCATGGGTTTTCGCCAGGTGCTCCAGTTTCCTCCCACATCCAAAGACTTACAGGTGATAGGTAATTGGCCATTGTAAATTGCCCCTAGTGTAGGGATGTGATAGGGAATATGGGATTACTGTAGGGTTAGTATAAATGGGTGGTTGTTGGTCAGCACAGACTCAGTGGGCTGAAGGGCCTGTTTCAGTGCTGTATTTCTAAAGACCGCAATTGTTGACACGCGATCGGTAGGTGGCGCTGTTTTGGCACATGCGCAAATACAGCATGTGCCACGAAAACGTCACAGCTTGCGACTGTAGCAGCTGCCAGGACTAAAGATGGCGCTGCTCAAAGAATCACAGAGATGAAACCTAACAAACACGTGGCAGAATACAATGGCCGGAGTGAGAGAGTGGAGCGGGCCGGGGAGAGCAGCGCGGGGGGCGGGGAGACCAGCGCGGGGAGCGGGGAGGAGCAGCGCGGGGAGACCAGCGGTAGCGGTGCCGGGGAGGGGGGGGGTGGGGGGGGAGAGAAAGGGGGGGGAGAAAGAGGAAGAGGGAGGGGGTAGGAAGAGGGAGGGGGGGAGAAAGAGGGAGAGGGAGAGGGAGGGGGGGAGAAAGAGGGAGAGGGAGGGGGGGAGGAAAGTGGGAGAGAGAGGGAGAGGGAGGGGGGAGAAAGAGGGAGGGGGGGAGAAAGAGGGAGTGAGGAGAAAGAGGGAGGGGGGGGAGAAAGAAGAGGAGGGAGAGGGAGGGGGGGGAAGAAAGAGGGAGAGGGAGGGGGGAGAAAGAGGGAGAGGGAGGGGGGGAGAAAGAGGAGAGAGGGAGGGGGGGGAGAAAAGAGGGAGAGGGAGGGGGGGAGAAAGAGGGAGAGGGAGGGGGGGAGAGAAGAGGGAGAGGGAGGGGGGGAGAGAGAGGGAGAGGGGGGGAGAGAGAGGGGGGGAGAGAGGGGGGAGAGAGGGGGGAGAGAGGGGGGGGAGAGAGGGAGGGGGGAGAGAGAGGGAGAGGGGGGAGAAAGAGGGAGAGGGAGGGGAGAGGGAGAGGGAGGGAGAGGGAGGGGGGGAGAAAAGAGGGAGAGGGAGGGAGGGGAGGGAGAGGGAGAGGGAGGGGGGGAGAAAGAGGGAGAGGGAGGGGGTGGAGAAAGAGGGAGAGGGAGGGGGGGAGAAAGAGGGAGAGGGAGGGGGGGAGAAAGAGGGAGAGGGAGGTGGGGGAGAAAGAGGGAGAGGGAGGGGGGGGAGAGAAAGAGGGAGAGGGAGAGGGAGGGGGGGAGAGAGAGGGAGGGGGAGAGAGAGAGGGAGAGAGAGTGAGAGGGGGGGAGAGAGAGAGGGAGGGGGGGAGAGAGGGAGAGGGAGGGGGAGGGGGGAGGGGGGAGGCAGTGGGAGAGGGAGAGGGAGAGGGAGGGAGGGGGGAGGGGGAGGGGAGGAGAGGGAGGGGGGAGAGGGAGGAGGGGGAGGGGGGGAGAGAGGGATAGGGGAGGGGGGAGAGAGAGGGTGGGGGGAGGGAGAGGGAGAGGGAGGGGGGGAGGAAGAGGAGGGGGAGGGGAGGGGGGAGAGGGAGGGAGGGAGAGGGAGGAGGGGGAGGGAGAGGGAGAGGGAGGGGGGAGGGAGAGGGAGAGGGAGGGGGGGGAAAGAGAGGGAGAGGGAGGGGGGAGAAAGAGGGAGGGGGAGAAAGAGGAGAGGGGAGAAAGAGGGGAGTGCGGGAGGAAAGAGGGAGAGGGAGGGGGGGAGAAAGAGGGAGAAGGAGGGGGGGAGAGAGAGGGAGGGGGGGAGAAAGAGGGAGAGGGAGAGGGAGGGGGGGGGAGAAAGAGGGAGAGGGAGGGGGGGAGAAAGAGGGAGAGGGAGGGGGGGAGAGAGAGGGAGAGGGAGGGAGGGAGAGGGATGGACCAACAATTCTGGGTTTAATTATTGAAAAGTTTTATTAAGTCATTAAGTATCCGATGGAACTGCTGTGCATGGATACATGAGTGTTGTGTCCAGCATTCCCGTTAGCCAGACAGGCCGAGTCTCTGCTATGCACAGCTAAAGAAATTGTTCCTGGAGAGCCTTGTGGTGAATGACACGCTTGGCTCTCTATTCCACTACTGTATTGTCCATGTGAAGAAGGCAAAGTCACAAGAGTCTGAGCTCAGTCTATTCTTGGTGAATGTTCCCCAAGTGCTTGACCCCTTTGGACGCCTTCTCTGCTTGACAGGCAGCAGCTGGCAATTGCGGAGTCTCACAAGGCTCTGCATGGTTGTTTCAAGGGCGGATGGGGGAAACATGTGGGCTGTGTGCCCACGTGCACTGCTTGGATGGGTGCAGGAACAGGTGACTGTGTAACTGAACAGCAAGGAGAGGGTACCGCAGGTGGGGGAAGTGGAGCTTTGAACAGGCAGGCGTATGTATGGTCCATCAGATCATTAGGCCAGGGGGTGAAACGCTCAGGATCCATGGATTGTGGCACGCGACTGATGTCCAGCGCGTGGCCACCTCCATTCCGAAGGTGCTTCCGGGCAATTGTTGGGCAAATTATTTGGCTCCATCTCATCAGCCAGTCCTTGTATTTATGGCGCATGCACAGAAAAAGGCACTCCCCTTCCGCTCCGCTGCTCCCCCCCCTCCCCCCCGACCTCCCTTCCCCCCTCCCCACCGACCTCCCTTCCCCCCCCCCGTCCCTCCCTTCCCCCCCCTCCTTCCCTCCCTCCCCTTCCCTCCTTTCCCACCCTCCCCCCCCCGACCTCCCTTCCCCCCTCCCTCCGCTCCCGACCTCCCTTCCCCCCTCCCCCCCGACCTCCCTTCCCCCTCTCCCCGACCTCCCTCCCCCCCCATCCCTCCCTTCCCTCCACCCCCGTCCCTCCCTCCCTTCCCTCCTTTCCCCCCTCCCCCTCCCCCCCTCCCTTTCCCTCCTCCCACCTTCCCTCCTTCCTTCCCCCCACCTTCCTTCCCTTCCCTCCTCCCCACCTTCCCTCCCTTCCCTCCTCCCACCTTCCCTCCTTCCTTCCCACCACCTTCCTCCCTTCCCTCCTCCCACCTTCCCTCCCTTCCCCCCTCCCCTTCCCTCCTCCCTTCCCTCCTCCCTTCCCTCCCTTGAAATGTATTTTCAGAGCAACTTACCTTGGAACAATCTTCCTCTGTCTAATAAAAATGAAGCAAATGTCCAAAATGACTAAATAATTGAGATAAAATGCCCGACGAAACCTCTCCTCCTTCCATTTTCAAAAACTCGCGCCGAAGCTGTCGGAAGATTGACGCACATGCGCTCACGGGCTCCGGTCATCTGCGCATGCGCTGCGGTCCGGATTGCCAGGACCAGTTTGCGCATGCGCAAAGGCCAACCCGGCGTGTTCCCCGAGGAAGATGACGTTATGCGATGACGTCATCTGCGCATGCGCAAACTGGTCCTGGCAATCCGGACCGCAGCGCATGCGCAGAGGGCCTGAGACCGTGTGCGCATGTGCGCACCGCGGCGCATCCTGATGACGTAGCGTTGTCATCAATCACTTTGATTTCTAAATAAATAAAAAGTAAAGGGAAAGAAAACAAAATTTAGACATTTTAAAATATCTGATAATTCACTACCTGAAAGAAAGAGACTTCACACTTTAAATTGTTCCCTTTCTAAGCCGAAGGGATTGACAGGCATTGCATTAACAATTATCACGTCATTAAAAGGGTATCTACACTGTGAATTATGAGAGCCCTAGCTTTCTGTGCCGAGTCTAATCTGCCACTAATGTGCAAATCAAGAAAGTTCTAAAAATTAATGGGGAGGCTAAGGGCAAGATACCGTTGTGTGAAGCAAACAGCAAAACAACATAAATCAACCAGCAAATTCTGGGGATTTGGGACTCAAACCATATTTCTTCTTGTCTTGAACTTGCTGGCCAATTTGTATATTAATAATGGCATGCATCATAAACTTGCCATTATTTTTGCATGGTGATTGAGCCCATTGATTTAAATAAGATGCCCATGCAATCATGTGAGAATATTATATAAAAACAGTTCAAACAAAAACTACATTCATATATTGTTTTTTGAATCACTGGAAATAGCCCTCAACTGAGAATACTTGATGGAATATGTTCTGAGAAAGATAATTTTCTGTGAAATGATTTGTGATACGCTACAGAAAGAGTCATTGCATTGATCATAATTGTTACGACTAAGGCGGGAAGAGTGCACTGTTTTTCTAGTTCTACTTCTCCACAGGTCACAACATATATTTAAATGTTTGACCAGTTAACGATACGGCCAATCATTGACTCTATGGGTGGCATTTTACTTTGCCGCCACTGAAATCAGTGACGGCCGCACAGAGGCGCCGCGATATTTAGCGCGGTGGCTGATATAAATGGCCGGGACGGACCATCCATCCCAATGATGTGGAGGGGACGGGCGGTCCAACCCGGCAATGGTGTCAGGCACCATTGTGCAGGCGCTGACACCATTTTTAAAGGGCTTTGAGTCTTTCTTTGCAATTTATATATTTAAAGGAATAGTGATTGTTAAACAATTAAATAGTGATCCTGACTGTCTGCCACACCCCAAATAAGCATAGAAGTAATTACCTGTCCCCTCCTCCCTCCAGAAACACATACCTTGTGCTGCCGACCTTCCCCGCAAAGTTCATCAACTTTAAACTTTACCCCTTCCCACCACCCCCTAGATCTGACCCTGTTTCCCCCTCCATCACACCCCCTGCACTGAAAAACTTGCCTGTTCCCCCTTCATCACCAGTGTTCCACCTCGGATCCCTGGACGGGTATCCGAAGGTGCGGGAATGCCAGCCACCGGCAGCAATATTGCACTGGACTGGACGGCAGGAGTGGGTAAGTAATTAATTCATTTATTTAAATACATTTCAATATTAAAATTTTGGTGCTGGCGTCTGCCACAAGGCCTCACCACAGCCAGCAGTTTTGTGCCGGGCCTTCCTGGCGTTAAGGCCCATGGCAGCCCTCTGCCGGAAGCATTTTCTGACCACCACCACCACCCCCCCGCCACCCCACCATGATCCCCAATGTCGGGTGGACTGTAAAATTCAGCCCTATTTTTATCCCAGAATAGAATATACTGATATATGTCTTTAATAAACAAAAAAGTATCAGTTTATTATAAAACAAGACATAACCAGTAATGAAGCAAAGCATTAACACACATATTGAAATATAAAAGTTCCCTTTTTTCCTTAGCCCCTCATACATACACACATACACAGAAACACATACACTGGTTAACTGAAAAAATAAAGAGATTTACTGTTTGGAGCTCTGTGTCAGATGTCCTTTGTTTTGGTTTGGCGTCCCGAATATGCATAGACGCTGTCACTGGGATGTTCCTAAAACATTTTGTCAGGCGATATTAAAGATCAGTTTGGGCAGACATTCCAGGAAAAATGCAACAACAGGAGTTTCAGGCAGTTACTTACACTTGCTTCTCAGAGCTTCTCAAAGAGATGGAAAACTAGGAGGCTCTACAGAGCTGGAAAAGGCTGAGTTGAGGCTTTTCCTTGGAAGGTTGATTCTTTAACTCCTTTCCAAACCATTGTCCATATCCCAACTTCCTGTTCAAAGCGAAACCAAAAAAATATCAGGCATCAAGCCACCTGACCCCTATAAATCTTGACCTGTCACTTCTTTGTAAATATCTTGCCCCAAGTCAAAAAAAAACCCTGCTGGGTAATTATCTAAAGACAGGTGCCTTCCAGTAACTGTTGTTTGCAAGCTCAGTCCAAAAGACCTTCTGATGATCTTTTAAAAAAAGAGTCCCAGCATCTATGGAATCTTTTTTCAGTTTTAACACACAAATCCTCATAATTAAATAAAAAGGAAGCAGTCGTAACATATTATTCATGTGATTTACCTCAAACAGGATGGCTTTATAGAAATACGATAGCATGTTGCACCAATACAGATATGATAAAGAGGGTTGCTCAACAAAGGGAAAGCTTTCAAATCTCAGTATCATTCCCCACTCTTGAGTGATATATAAAAAAGCAGAGTTATGTCATTAAGCTTGGTTTTATACATAATGTGGTATAATGAACAAGTTCCAGTTTCAAATCCTTTTGCCAAAGACATGCAATTTAACCAACACAAAGTAGAATGACACTGCTGAATTTGTGAGGTTGTTTGGCCTGGCAGTTGATTTGCTAAAGTTTATTCTTAAACGGACATACAGTTCAGAAACATTGTAGATATTGTGCCATATAAGTGCATGTCATTTATTATCTACATGATCAGCCTGATTGTTTGAAATATATTTCTCCTTGTATTCTTGTTTTTCAAAATCCATACCCATGAACAAGTCTAGAGTTGTACATGAGCCTGTAAATTGTGTGTAACTGGCTGGAAAATCAAGGCTAGATTTACATAGAATCATAGAGCCCTGGAAACATAGGGCTAAAATTTTAATAAGGCCCATTTGAGGGAACAGGGATAATGATGCAAGGTTACCCCACACACAATGGAAGTGATGCACGCAGCAGGCAAACTTCATGCTGCCTGTTCATTTGCATATTGTGGTTTGTAACCAAGTGCTAAATGTGCTGCTGAGTGGCTGCCTGCTCAGCAGAGGAAATAAGTCCATGCAAGGTTAGCACCAATTGAAGCTAGCCTGCACTTCTTAAAGTCAGTCGGCACCTCTTATAGTAAGGTGCATTCTGGCTGCAGCAGGTACCAGAAATGGATGGGAAAGACTTTTTGAGCACGAAGAAACTGGAGCGATGGTGCAGCAGGCCAGAGAGAAGGTAGTCAGGATCTCAGATGTAGCACTGGAGGCCTCAGTTTAGGAGGTGGAAAGAAGGAGAGAAATCATCCTTCCACAAGGGGGCGGGTGGACCTCCTGGCATACACTGCAAAGGCAGTGGAAGCAGATAGCCATGGAGGTCATTGCCAGGAGTCCGACACTGAGGACCTGGATACAGTGCCAGAAAAAGTCCAATGACCTCATACGAGTGGTAATTGCATCTTCAAATGCCATCTCCTACCCACCACGCCACCAACCTCACACACTGCTCAATGCACCACACCCCCATCACTCACCCAACAACAATCTCTAGCAATCAGGACTCCTGTCTAACATTCAGATGCTCCACCTCACCTTGACAGAGTTATGAATGCTGCAAGCTTCACACCTGCACCTTGCAGCTTCCAAATACTTCCAGCTATTCATGTCTGACAGGCACATCACTCAAATACATTACAACACACCACACATCGACTTTCATCTCTCTTGCAGGACAATGTGGCATATAACAGGAGGCAGCAGCAAAGAACCGACGTGGGGCAAGCACAGCTACTTCTCCTCACACCCTTGGGGGGCTCAGTGCTCGGCATTATTGGCATAGCCATCACTGAGGCCATGGCAGCCAGCATTGCTGAAGCCATCCAGGATGATGGGTATCTTCCTGCCTTACGTACCCTCTCACATCCCTGTTCACCCTCAAACCATAATCTCCTGTGATGTACAAGCTGCAGTTGCTGTAACCAGATATGTCTTCCTTTCCACTCAACCTCTGCCCTCATCCTGACCCGCCCCTTGTGCATTTATGTTTTCAGATACCCAAGAACTACTGCCTAGCCAACCAGTGGTGCCTGAGGATGAAAGCCCAGAGGCTTTCCTCTGAGGAAAAGATACCTTCATTTGATTTGATACTCATAGCTGCCAACTCAGATACTGACACTGTGCATACCTTGGAGGGTAGTTCTGAGGTCTGATCTGCATGTGCTCAGTCACTAGGTATGAATAAGCTGCAACCAAGCCAGGAGGAATGATAGCATGTGGGCCAGCTCCCCGTCGGATGAGGCTGCACACAAATTCTTCTGCAGAGGACTCAGATGAGGATTTCAATGGTGTACAGGAAAAGGTTGATGGGCATGCACAGCAAAATGTTTGGTGCATTGGCAGGCCTGCCAGACAGCTTGTGGTCACTATCACGGAGTGTGGAGTAGTCCAGGTCCAACTTGACACAAGATTTCGCACAGAGCTTGGGGCCCATCATTTCTAGCGTGGGTGGTGGCCCACTCCATGACTTGCAGATCCAGCCATGTTGCAGCGTCTGATGGCTGATGTCTCAGCTTCCTTTGCAGCACAGGCAGAAGATATCAAATGACTGAGTGCTGCGGTGGAAGCTCAGGATGAAGTCATTAGATCTCCACTTGTTGCCATGCAGGCTTAGACTGCTGCCATCATGGCTGCAGATTCCTGTGCTCAAAGATGCATGTAGGCTCTCGCAGCAGTCCAGCAATCTGTGCTCCAGCAGAGTACTTGGATTGCTGAGGTGCTGTCCCAGGGAAGTGGCAGTGGCTCCATGCACAATTCTGCTGTCTTCTTGCAGGATGGCAGCATTTGTGCTCACACCACTGCAACTCTGCCAGTGCCCCTGCTGTTTTCTGTCAACTAGCCAGCCCAGACTGCTGCCACCCATGCTGATGTTGTACAGTCATAGCTATGCCATCAAGCACAGAGCTGCTCTGAGTCATCTTGTAAAGCCATAGAGTCATAGCATCATAAAGTCATAAAGTCATCATGGCACAGAAGAAGGCCATTCAACCTATCAAGTCCATGCCAACTCTCTGTACAGCAATCCTGTCTGTCCCATCCCCCTGTTCTATCCCCAAAGCCCTGTAAGTTTATCTTCCTCAAGTGCCCATCCAACATCCTTTTGAAATATTTCATCGTCTCTGCTTCCAGTACCTTTGTCGGCAGTGAGTTTCAGGTCATTACAACTCGCCGTGTAACGAAGTTCTTCCTCATACCCCCCCTGGATCTCTTGCCCAAAATCTTAAATCAGTGTCCCCTAGTCCCTGTACCATCAGTTAATGGGAAAACCTTTTCTTTGTCTACTTTACCTGAACCTGTCATAATCTTGTACATCTCTACCAGATCCCGCCTCAGCCTCCTTTGCTCCATGAAGAATAACCCCAGCTTCTCCAACCTAACCTTGTCGCTAAATTCCCTTTTCTCTGGAACCATTCTGGTAAATCTCCTCTGCATCCTCTCAAGGAACCTCACATCCTTCCGAAAGTGTGGTGACCAGAATTGGATACAATACTCTAGTTGTGGCCAAATCAGAGACTTGAAATGTTAACTCTGTATCTCTCTCCACAGATGCTGCCAGACCTGCTGAATATTTCTAGCACTTTCTCTTTTTATTAAAGATATCTAGCATCTGCAGTATTTTGCTTTTATTTCAGCATAACCTCCCTGCTTTGTTACTCAATACCTCTGTTTATGAAGCCCAAAATCCCATATGCTTTCTTGATCAAGGGTGTCACATTTGCCATTTTCCAATCCTCTATCACTTCCCCTGTATCTAGGAAAGATGGGAAGATTATGGTAATCTCTTCCATTATCTCCAACCCCACTTTCCTTATCAACCTGGCATGCAAGCTATCCAGACCAAGTGACCTATCCAGTGTAAGCATAGCCAGCATTTCCAGAACATCCTGCCTATCAATTTTCACCCCATCCACAACCTCTACCATCTCCACTTTTTTGTCAGATTCCTCTTCCTTAGTAAACACCGATACAATGTACCCTTCAGTATTCTAGCTTTGCTCTGTGCTTAAAAGCATATATCAACTTCTTTGTAACTATTAGGCCGCACTCCGCCTCATACTACTCACTTACTATTTACATGCTGTTACAAGATTTTTGGGTTCCTTTTTATGTTAGCTGTCATTTTATTCTCATATTCTTTCATTGCCAATCTTATTTTCCTCTTCATTTCCTCTCTCAACTTATTGCATTTGACCTGGTTCTCACTTCAAGAATTCACTTGACATGCATCATCTTCTTCTTCTTCTTTGGCCTCCTTGTCTCAGGAGACAATGGGTAAGCGCCTGGAGGTGGTCAGTGGTTTGTGGAGCAGCACCTGGAGTGGCTATAAAGGCCAATACTAGAGTGACAGACTCTTCCACAGGTGCTGCCGAAAAAATTGGTTGTCGGGGCTGTTACACAGTTGGCTCTCCCCTTGCGCTTCTGTCTTTTTTCCTGCCAACTGCTAAGTCTCTTCGACTCGCCACACTTTAGCTCCGCCTTTATGGCTGCCCGCCAGCTCTGGCGATCGCTGGCAACTGACTCCCACGACTTGTGATCAATGTCACAGGACTTCATGTCGCATTTGCAGATGTCTTTAAAGCAGAGACATGGACGGCCGATGGGCCTGATACCAGTGGCGAGCTCGCTGTACAATGTGTCCTTGGTGATCCTGCCATCTTCCATGCGGTTGGCCAAGCCATCTCAAGCGCCGCTGACTCAGTAGTGTGTATCAGCTGGGGTTGTTGGCCGCCTCGAGGACTACTGTGTTGGAGATGCGGCCCTGCCACCTGATGCCAAGGATTCTCCGGAGGCAGCGAAGATGGAATGAATTGAGACATCGCTCTTGGCTGACATACGTTGTCCAGGCCTCGCTGCCATAGAGCAAGGTACTGAGGACACAGGCTTGATACACTCGGACTTTTGTGTTCCGTGTCAGTGCGCCATTTTCCCACACTCTCTTGGCCAGTCTGGACATAGCAGTGAAACCCTTTCCCATGCGCTTGTTGATTTCTGCATCGAGAGACAGGTTACTGGTGATAGTTGAGCCTAGGTAGGTGAACTCTTGAACCACTTCCAGAGCGTGGTGGCATGCATCATACACTCTTGCATTTGTTTATCATATTCTCTATCTCCCTTGCCATCAAAGGATCCTGGCTTTGGTTTCCCTGCCTTCCCCTCTTGTTGGCATGGACCTGGTCTGTACCTGAAACATCTCTTCCTTAAAGATCATCCATTGTTCTGTTACAGTAACTCCTGTCAAATTTTGGTTGCATTTTACCCTGGCTAGATCCCCTCTCATCCCACTGAAATTAGCCCTCTTCAATTTGGAAGTTCCACTTTAAATTGTTTCTTGTTCTTCTCCATTACTAATCTAAATCTTATGATACAATGATCACTCTTATCCAACTGTTATCCCACGGATACTTGGTCCACTTGGCCCATCTCATGCCCCAGCACCAGATCCAGCAATGCCTCCTTCCTAGTTGGACCGAGAACATACTGATCAAGGCAATTCCCCTGAACGCATTTCAGAAATTCCTCCCCCTCCATTCCCTTTACTGTAACATTATCTCAAGCAATATTTGGGTAATTAAAATCCCCCAATATCACGATTCTATAATTCTTGCACAGCTCTGTGATTTCCCTACTGATTTGCTCCTTTATCTCTCTCACTATTTGGAGGCCTACAGTATAACCTCCATAGTGTGATCATACCCTTTTTGCTTCTCAACTCTAACCAAATGTATTCTGTCTTTACCCCTCAAGGATATCTTCTCTTTCCAACATGGCACCATCTTCCCTAATCAGTGCTGCCGCCCCCACCTCCCCTTTTCCCTTCCTATCTTTTCTGAACACATCAGCCTGGATTTTATTTTGCCGCCGCCGATTACGGTGGCAGCTGTAAAAGATGGCAGCCCGCATGCGCGAGTTTTAATCCGCGGAGCTGCTGTGATATTATATGCAGGGTGGACTGCTCCCCCCATGGCATGGAGGGAATGGGCGATCCATCCCCGGCAAAGGTGTTCGGCAGTACTGCGCAGGCACCAGCGCCATTTTTAAAGGGCCTCCAGTCCTTCAATGTAATTAAAATTTTTAAAGACAAATTAGTACGAAAAAGTGAAAAAAGTTATCATGACACCCTCCCACCCCTCCCTCAATGACCATAAAATTTATTACTTGCCCTCTTGCCACCCAAAAAGATTTAACTTGCAATCCCGACCATCCCTCCCACCTCCCCAAAGGGGCCAATTAAATTTGTTTGACCCCGCTCTCCCCCCTGCCTGAAAACTTACCTGCACCCCCAACCCAACCAGTGTTCCACCTCGGATCTCCAAATGGAGATCTGAAGGCGCAGGAGTCCCAACAACCGACCTCCATATCGCAAAAGGATGGCCAGAGGGAGCAGTTAAGTCATTAATTCATTAATTTTAATAAATTAACATATTTAAATCCTGCTCATGTCACTGAGCAGCAGGACAGTGTGGGGGGGCGCCACTACAAGGCCTCGCCACCACTGCCGGCAATATGGGGCCAGGCTTTCCCGGCGTCGAAGCCCATGGCAGGCCTCTCCTGGAGGCATTTTCCGGGTCCCCCACCACAATCCCCGACGCAGCGGGGGCTGGTAAAATTCTGCCCTTTGTATCTCTGAATATTAAGCACACAGTCCCCACCATTTTGAAGCCATGTTTCTGTTATTGCCACTACATCATATTCCCACATGGCTATTTGCACTTGTAGCTCACTGACATTATTCACTTGTGCGTTTACATACATGCATTCTAAACCCTACTTTTATTCCTCGTAGTCCTCCTTATCCTGATCCTATCTAATGTGGTACTACTTCCTTTTCTAGTACTAGCCAACGCTCTTGCTTCTTTATGCACCTTAGTCCTCTTTTCTGCTTCCATATGCTGGTGCCTACCCCCTGTTAATTTAGTTTAAACTTGCCCCAACCACACTAATGAAACTTCCCACGAGGACATTGGTCCCAGTCCTGTTGAGGTGCAACCTATCTCTTTTGAATAGGTACCTCCTGCCCCAGAACCGGTCCCAATGCCCCAAGAATCTGAAGACCACCGTTCTGCACCATGCCTCAAGCGATGCATTGATTCTCCCTATCTTCCTATTTCTAGTCTTGCTGGCATGTGGTACAATGAGATTACTACCTTCGAAGTCCTATATTTTAATTTCCTCCCTAACTCCTGAAAGTCTCACTGTAGCACCTCAATATATGCCCTCTCTGTGTAATTGGTACCAATGTGTACCACAATTTGTGGCTCACTCACTTTCCCCTTGTTACAATCAGATGAAGAGGGCTCGACTGGTTCATTCTTTTCCCTCTCCTTGAGGTGGTGATGAGCTGCCTTCTTGAACCACTGCAGTCCATGTGGGGTAGGTGCACCCACAGTGCTGTCAGGATTGGAGTTCCAGAATTTTGCTCCACTATCCAAGTCAGGATAATGTTACAACCAGGTGAAGAAGGGCTCCCCTCTGAGCCTATTCCTGGTTTGCCCGTAACAGGGTTTAACTGTTAAAATTCAGTGTTTTTAGTTTCCCCTCAGTGAGTCCTTGCTCACTCCTTCTAATTCTCTTCTTCTTTGGCCTCCTTGTCACGAGAGACAATGGGTAAGCAACTAGAGGTGGTCACTGGTTTGTGAAGCAGCGTCTGGAGGGCTATAAAGGCCAATTCTAGAGTGACAGACTCTTCCACAGGCACTGCAGATAAAATTGGTTGTCGGGGCTGTTACACAGTTGGCTCTCTCCTTGCGCTTCTGTCTTTTTTCCTGCCAACTGCTAAGTCTTTTTGACGCGCCACTCTTTAGCCCCGCCTTTATGGCTGTCCGCCAGCTCTAGCGATCACTGGCAACTGACTCCCACGACGTAGTCAATGTCACAGGACTTCATGTCGTGTTTGCAGATGTTTTTAAAGCAGAGAAATGGATGGCCGGTGGGTCTGATACCAGTGACGAGCTCGCTGTACAATGCGTCCTTGGGGATCCTGCCATCTTCCAAGCAGCTCACATGACCAAGCCATCTCAAGCACCGCTGGCTCAGTCGGGTGTATATGCTGGGGATGTTGGCTGCCTTGAGGACATCTGCGTTGGAGATACGGTCCTGCCACCTGATGCCAAGGATTCTACGGAGGCAGCGAAGATGGAATGAGTTGAGACGATGCTCTTGGCTGACATACGTTGTCCAGGCCTCGCTGCCGTAGAGCAAGGTACTGAGGGCACAGGCTTGATACACTCGGACTTTTGTGTTCCGTGTCAGTGCGCCATTTTCCCACATCCTCTTGGCCAGTCTGGACATAGCAGCGGACGCCTTTCCCATGCGCTTGTTGATTTCTGCATTAAGAGACAGGTTACTGGTGATAGTTGAGCCTAGGTAGATGAACTCTTGAACCACTTCCAGAGCGTGGTCGCCAATATTGATGGATGGAGTATTTCTGACGTCCTGTCCCATGATGTTCATTTTCTTGAGGCTGATGGTTAGGCCAAATTCATTGCAGGCAGCCGCAATCCTGTCGATAAGTCTCTGCAGACACTCTTCAGTGTGCGATGTTAATGCAGCATCGTCAGCAAGGAGGAGTTCCCTGATGAGGACTTTCCGTACTTTGGTCTTTGCTCTATGACGGACCAGGTTGAACAACCTGCCATCTGATCTTGTGTGGAGGAAAATTCCTTCTTTGGAAGACTTGAACGCATGTGAGAGCAGCAGGGAGAAGAAGATCCCAAACAGTGTAAGTGTGAGAACACAGCTCTGTTTCACACCACTCAGGATAGGAAAGGGGTCTGACGAGGCGCCGCTATGCTAAATTGTGCCTTTCATATTGTCATGGAATGAGGTGATGATACTTAGTAGCTTTGATGAACATCCGATCTTTGCTAGTAGTCTGAAGAGACCACGTCTGCTGACGAGGTCAGAGGCTTTGGTGAGATCTATGAAAGCATCATAGAGGGGCATCTGTTGTTCGCGGCATTTCTCCTGTAGCTGGTGAAGGAAGAACAGCATGTCAATGGTGGATCTCTCTGATCGAAAGCCGCACTGTGCCTCAGGGTAGACACGCTCAGCCAGCTTCTGGAGTCTGTTTAAAACGACTCAAGCGAAGACTTACTCCACCATGCTGAGCAGGGAGATTCCACGGTAGTTGTTGCCGTCACCGCGGTCACCCTTGTTCTTATCGAGGGTGATATTGGCATTGCGCATGTCCTGAGGTACTGCTCCATCATCCCAGCACAGGCAAAGCAGTTCATGGAGTGCTGAGAGTATCGCAGGCTTGGCACTCTTGATTATTTCAGGGGTAATGCCGTCCTTTCCAGGGGCTTTTCCACTGGCTAGAGAATCAATGGCATCACTGAGTTCCGATTTTGTTGGCTGTTCGTCCAGCTCATCCATGACTGGCAGAGACTGGGATGCATTGAAGGTGGTATGAGTGACAACATTTTCCCTGGAGTACAGTTCTAGGTAATGCTCCACCCAACGGTCCATTTGCTTGCATTGGTCAGTGATCGTGTCCCCTGATTTAGACTTGGGCGGTGGGTGTGATCTTCTTGATGGTTGGCCCAAAAGCTCTCTTAATGCCATCATACATTCCTCTGATGTTTCCGGTGTATGAGGTCAACTGAATACGACTGCATAGGTGTTGCCAGTAGTCATTTGCACAGCGCCTGGCTGTTCTTTGTGCAGCGCTTCTGGCTACTTTAAGTGCTACGGATGTTAACTCGCTGGGGGCTTTCTTGCAGTTCAGTAGTGCAGTGCGCTTAGCGGCTATGACAGGTTCCAGCTCTTCAAAGTGAGATTGATACCAGTTTGCATTCTGCTTCACATGTTTGCCAAAGGTGGTCATTGCTGAGTCGTAGATGGCATCTCTGATGTGGGCCCACTTGGTCTCTGCATCCCCTGCAGGAGTGTTTTGAAGGGCTTTTTCAAGTGAATTTAGAAACTTATGTAACAGCTGTGGATAAGAAATTCTATTAGTGTTGATGCGCGGGCAGCCCTTCTGCTTGGAGTGATGTAGCTTCTTTGGTTTGAGTCTAACTTTGCTGCACACCAAGGAGTGGTCGGTGTCACAGTCCGCACTGTGGAAGCTGCGTGTGATTTGGACACTGTTGTGCCAATGAGGTCCAGCTGGTGCCAACAACGTGATCTTGGGTGCCTCCAAGAAACCTGGTGACAGGGTTTAGTATGAAAGAACGAGTTGGTGATGCAGAGGTTGTGATAGGTACACAACTCAAGCAGTCTCTGTCCATTCTCATTCATCCTTCCAATGCCATGGTGCCCAAGGCAGGAGGGCCATGAGTCATGGTCGGCCCCAACCCTGGTGTTAAATTCCCCAGCAGGAACAAATGTTCAGTATTAGGAATGCTACTAATGATATTATGGAGTTCCTCGTAGAACTGGTCTTTAACTTCAGTGGGGAGCTGAGTGTTGGAACATAGATGCTGAGTCAGTGTACTGGACAACAGGCGGTTAGTAGTCGGATGGACAGTATGCATTCCGAGCCATTTGAAGGTGGCTCTGTCATGCTGAGTAAAGAGTTTCTGATGTCAAAGCCCACTCCATACTGTCTTGGTTCTTCAGGATCCCTACCCTGCCAGTAGAAAGTGTAGTCGTGCTCGCTTAGAGAACCGCTCGCCGGGAGGCGTGTCTCCTGAAGTGCTGCAATGTCTACATTGAGTCTATTGAGCTCGTTGTCAATGATGGTGGTCTTCCGAGAGTTGTTGATTTGTGTAAGGTCTTCCAACAGGCCAGGACACATTGTTCCAACGTTCCAGCTTGCAAAACGAAAGGCTGGTACCTTCTTTCCTTTTTATTGTCGTGCTGTTTGGTGCGGTGTTGCAGTCCACTTGTCAGGCAATGACCCTCAGCTCCAAGCACCCATTGAAACAGGTGGACTGTGGCGGGACAGAACCTTTCTGACCAGGGGCTGCCCGGATTGAGGCAGGTGGTAGCCGTCCAGTGAGATGCGATGACGTCTCCCACCAACAAAGACAACCTGTGGTGCCCAATCTCTATACCAATTAAGCTGGACTAACAACCCGTAACTATTGCCTTCCATGTTGTTTTGGTCACTGTGAGGTGACTATGGAGTGACCTATCCATGTGCATGCCTGGGCAGATGTATGGAGGTTGTGAGTTGCCCCAGCATCAAACCACCCCCCCCCCCCCCTCGGCCTTCCTAGTGGGGACCAAAGGAGTGCAGAGCACGATATTAGGCACCGGTATGGCTGCAGGAACAGCCAGAAACATGCCAAAGGTGACACATGACCGCATTAGGGGCTCCCCTCCGGATTTTCTGTTAAGGTTTGCTCCCTTAGCCTTGGTCTCTCCTGAGATGCCCACAATGCAGTGGGGTTGTTAGCTCCTATCTGTGAGCAGGGGCCCTAACAAGTAAATTGTGTGATTTCATGGAGGGAGAGGGAGGGGGTGCGAGGAGGAGAGGGTGCAAGGAGGACGGGGTGCAAGGGGGAGAGGGTGTGAGGGGGAAGGGGTTGTGAGGGGGGAAGGGGGTGCAAGTGGGAAGGGGGTGTGAGGGGGAAGGGGGTGTGAGGGGGAGGGGGTACAGGGGGAAGGGGAGGAGGAATGTGGTGCAAGGGAAAAGAGGGTGGGGGAAGGGGGTGCGAGGGGGGTGGGGGTGCAAGGGGGGAAGGTGATGCTGGGGGGGGGAGGGGGAGGCGTCCGGCGGGGTTCACGTCCCTGACGAGTGGGCCAGCCCACAGCCTGCACGGCCTCTAATTATAATTGCAAAGAAATCAACCAGACAGGTTTTCTCAGATCTAAACAAGAAAGGTGTAATTTTATTAATCTTAAAACTCTAACTCAGTTAAAACTGCTAAGAATATTTGACACGACCATGCTAGCATGCATACATGATAAACACACATGCAAATAGAGACAGAGAAGGAGAAAGGATTAAAGGGGAAAAGTTTGAAGTAATAAATGGAGTTCAGTTACTTGTTTTGGGTTGGATGTAATTCTTGCAGTTCTCGTTGGGGTCTAGTGCACACTTTCAAACTTGTTTATCTGGTCTTCTGGCTTTAGGCTTAAGTTACTTCTGTGGATCCCTGGAACTTTGCAAGAGAGAGAGACAGTGAGAGGGAGTGCTCTATTCTTGAAGTTCAATTGTAGTCTCTTTCTTTCTGTGTCAATTCAAAAGCCCCAGGTTGGCCAGCAGCTTCGTCATGTGACTAGCTCCTTGTTTGGACCAGACTCGCCTGCGAAATTTGTCATTTCCTCCAGCTTACCAGACACTCTCAGTGGAACGGTGGAATGCTGGCCCTTACACATTCAATGACTCTCAATGTCTCTTAATCATCACTATTGACAAAACCAATTGGGCTAATTGAATCCGGGAGTACTCCCATTGTCTCTCCATGCCACTGTCTTTTAGAATGCAAATGTGCAGCCATGTTTTCAGCCACTGTTCTGTGGTCTTTTTAAACAAGTTATTTCAATGTCCAGTAAACATTCAAATAATAATGTTCCATATGACAAAATTAATATATCTCATTTTGGCAGGTGTGGTTTCCGTCACAATGGTATGTGGCTTGGAGAGGAACTTGTAAGTGGTGTTGTTCCCATGCTGCCCTTGTCCTTCTAGGTGGTAGAGGTTGCGGGTTTGGAAGGTGCTGTCTAAGGAGCCTTGGTGCCTTGTGGCAGTGCATCTTGTAGATGGTACACACTGCTGCCGCTGTGAGTCAGTGATGGAGGGAGTGAATGTTTGTGGATGGGATGTCCATCAAGTGGGCTGCTTTGTCCTGGATGGTATCAAGCTTCTTGAGTGTTGTTGGAGCTGCATCCATCCAGGCAAGTGAATATTATTCCATCACACTCCTGACTTGTGCTTTGTAGATGGTGGACAGACTTTTGGGTGTCAGGAAATTAGCTACGCGCTGCAGGATTCCCAGATTCTGACCCGCTCTTGTATCTATGGTATTTATATGGCAGCCAACTTCCCCAGCATATACACCCTACTGAGCCAGCAGCGCTTGAGATGGCTTGGCCATGTGAGCCGCATGGAAACTGGCAGGATCCCCAAGGACGCATTGTACAGCGAGCTCGTCACTGGCATCAGACCAACCGGCTGTCCATGTCTCCGCTTTAAAGACGCTTGCAAATGTGAGATGAAGTCCTGTGACATTGACCACAAGTTGTGGCAGTCAGTTGCCAGTGATTGCCGGAGCTAGTGTTCAGTCATCAAGGCGGGGCTAAAGAATGGCGAGTCAAAGAGACTTAGCAGTTGGCAGGAAAAAAGACAGAAGTGCAACTGTGTAACAGTCCCAACAACCAATATTTTCTGCAGCACCTGTGAAAGAATCTGTCACTCTAAAATTGGCCTTTATAGCCACTCCAGGCACTGCTCCACAAACCACTGACCACCTCTAGGCTGTCAGTGTCTTCGACACTGTCTCATTGTCTCTCGCGACAAGGAGGCTAAAGGAAGGACTGCAGTTCAGTTTCTGCTCAATGTTAACACCCAGGAAGTTGATAGTGGGGGATTCAGCGATTGTAATACCATTGAATGTAAAGGGGATATGGTTCGATTCTCTCTTGTTTGAGATGGTCATTATCTGGCACTTGTGTGGTGCGCATGTTACTTTTAAACTCTGAATAAAGCATCAGCTATTGCATTGTTTTTCCCTGCAATGTGGGTAATCTTTAGGTGGGAAGGTTGCAAAAGCAGGCTCCATCAAAATAGCCTTGCATTCTGGGTTTTGAATTTCCCCACAAATGTCAAGGGATTGGGGTCAGTATAAGCCTCAGTCTATCTATCTCCATTTCAGACATAAACTTCAAAGTGCTTGAGAGCCAGTAACAGTCCCAGAGTTTCTTTCTTGATGTTTGTTTAATTTTTTGGAGAAATACACAACTGGTCTCTCAATGCCAGACTCATCATCTTGGAGCATGATGGCACCTACCCCCAGGTCACTAGCATCAACTGCCATTTTAAATGGTTTGTTAAAGTTCGGAGCTGCCAGCGTCGGTTTGTTGGTTAAAATGGTTTTCAGCCCCTCAAAGCTGTTTGGCACCACCCTGACCACACTACCTACGCTCTTTTCTGTAACAAGTCTGTCAGTGGGGCAGCTATAATGCTGAAGTTTGGGACAGACTTGTGGAAAAACCCACACAAGCCCCAAAATCACATTATTCCCTGTTTAATCATGGGGATGGGAAAATCCACCAGCGTCTGTAGCTTTGCTGCTCTGGGTAGCACTCCCCCCGACTCACATCCTGCCCTAGCCTGAACTTCAGCGAACTCACTCTTTGTGAAATTTATCACTCACTCAACTGACTGTAACATTCAGAAAAGAGCTTCTAACTGGTCTAGATGGTTTCCCCCAGGTGTCACTGTACATTAACAGATCATTCAAGTACACTGCACAGTTGGGTAGGTCAGCCACTACCTGGTTCATCAGCCTTTGGAAGGTGGCTGGGGCATTTCTTAATCCAAAGGTCATCACTTGACACTGGAATAAGCCATCTGGGGTGACAAAAAGTGAGTTTTCTTTAGCTCGGGGTGGTGGTGGGGGTGGTGTTAAGGGAACCTGCCAGCACCCACTTAACAAGTCTATCTTGGTTATGTAGGTAGCGTTTCCTACAGTCTTCCAGGCAGGGAATTGGGTTGGAGTCAGCTCTAGTCTCTGCATTAACCTGCCTGTAATCAAGGCAGACCGTTGTTGAGCCATTGGATTTGGGCACCAGCACAACTGGGGAACACCAGCTGCTCTGGCTGGGCTCAATCAGCTTGTGCTCCAGCATATACTGAACTTCCTCCTGAACCTGGGTCAATTTCCTGGGACTTAGGCAATAGGGATTTTGTTTTATGGAAGGGGGTCTCTCCTACATCCACATCATGTAGGGTTGGAGTTGTGCATCCTGGTTTGTCCCTGCAGATCTCTTTAAATGCTGTAAGCAGCTTTGTTATGTTTCCTCTCTGTTCTGCTTTTAAATAGGAGAGTACAGTGTCTAATTTCCCTAACATTTCAGTGTTAACTAACCGGACAGTAGGGGGTTCAATTTGGGAATCCTCCAAGCCTCCCTCTAACTGGTCCTCACTGTCCCTTTCACCCTCCCCTTCCCTGACTGCCTGACAGACCTATGTTTGTTTTTCCTTTCCCAGTTGTGATAATGCGTTAACATATTGACGTGACACAGCCTTTGCTTTTTACTACCGTCTGGGGTGTGCATTAAATAATTCACCTCACTAATCTTTCTTATTACTTTGTACAGGCCACTGAACCAGACTTTCACCTTGTATTGGTAGTAGCATGAACACATGGTCTCTGGGCCGAAATGTTCTGGCCTTGGCATGTTTATCCATCTGCCTTTTCACAGCTGTCTGGGAGGTTTTAAGGTGTTCCTGAGCCACTGCACAGGCTCTCGTGATCTGCTCATGGAACACAGAGATGTAGTCTAACATGGAAGATTCATCCCTTTGCTCTAAAAATCTCTCCTTGATTAGTTTAAAAGGCACTCTCACCTCGTGTCCATAAACTAATTCAAAGGCACTAAAACCGGTGGGCGAGTCCCTGGTAGGGAACAGAAGAAATCCCAGTCCAAATCCCAGTCATGGGGGTACTCATAGCAGTATGCTCTGATCATTGTCTTTAGGATCTGGTGGTACTGCTCCAAAGCCCCTTGTGATTGTGGGAGGCAGGCTGAGGACTTTAGCTGGGTTATGCCCAAATTACCCATGACCTTTTGAAAAATACTGGATGCAAATATTGGGCGGCACAGTGACGCAGTGGTTAGCACTGCAGCCTCACAGCTCCAGGGACCCGAGTTTGATTCTGGGTACTGCCTGTGTGGAGTTTGCAAGTTCTCCCTGTGACCGCGTGGGTTTTCGTTGGGTGCTCCAGTTTCCCCCCACCGCCAAAAGACTTGCAGGTGATAGGTAAATTGGCCATTGTAAATTGCCCCTAGTGTAGGTAGGTGGTAGGGAATATGGGATTACTGTAGGGTTAGTATAAATGGGTGGTTCGTGGTTGGCACAGACTTGGTGGGCTGAAGGGCCTGTTTCAGTGCTTAAAAAATAAATAGTAAAATTCATGCCCTGATCCGACTGGATCTTGGCAGGCAGCCCATAGGCTGTGAAGAATTGGGTTACCCCCTCCACCACTACCTTGGCAGAGATAATTCTCAGGGGAATGACCTCTGGAGCTTGGGTAGCCACATCCATAATGGTGAGAAGATACTGGTAGCCCCCTTTTGTTTTTGGCAGGGGCTCGACACAATCCACCAGCATCCTGCTGAATGGATCCCCTACAGCTAGTATGGGAATTAGGGGTGCAGGTTTTATTGCAGGTTGGGGGTTTCCCACAACCTGGCACATGTGACAAATTTTACAGATCTCCACCATATGCTTGTGGAGTTGTGACCAGTAAAAATGCTGGCTTATGTGGGCTTGGGTTTTTCATACGACAACATGTCCAGCCATTGGAAATTTGTGGGCTATTCTTAGAATTTCCCTATGGTACCTCGGCAGCACCGCTATGTGGTGGACCACTGTCCACTTTTCATCCACAGGTCTATGAGGAGGTCTCCATTTCCTCATCAGCACCTCATTCTCTAAACAGTAGCAGTCTGGAACTCCCTCTGTTTTAGCTTCAGTTTGGCTGTCTGTGCTACCTTTTTTAACATCGCGTTGGCTTGCTGAGCCTCAACCAAGGAAGACCTACTTAACACTTCCTTTGGCGCCTCTAAATTTCCAAAGAAGATTTTGAATAACCAGATAGTAGGGTCATTCGTCTGCAGTGCCAGTTTAGCTTCCTCTGACGGAGCTTGTTTGACCATGGACCGGGTCACCGCATGGTCAGGAAAAATGCCAGGGACCTTTTCCTGTAAATACTCTTGTTTCCCTGACCTCTCTCAGTCTCTCTAAAATCACTGGGGAATTTACCACCTTTACTCCCACCAGATCATTACCCAGGAGCATCGTCCAAAAGTAAACTAAGGACAATCCCCACGATTATTGGTCCTGAAAGAAGATCGCACTCCAGGTGCACCTGATATATAGGTATGGGCATATCCTTTCCTCAGATACCATTCACTCACATTCTAGCATTCAATGCACTCTCTGGGGAAATGTCATGCCTTTCTCAGCAGAAGGGATTGGGCGGCTAGCCACCAGCAGGCAGCTTGTTTACCACTGAACGCTGTGAAAGAAACTAGAAGTTAAGGCCTAAGTTAAATTAAATGCTAAATGAAAAGCTTAACTAAATTTTAGAAAGAAGTCTTAAAACCCTTAAAATTCCCTCACTCACCAAATTCCCTGAGTTTAGTACTCTGCAGAAGCAGTATTCCATAGACCTAGACTCTGTGCTACTTACTTCATCTGCAGTCTCCCCACTTGAAAGTCAGCAGTCTTCCACTGGCCATGTTGCAGCCACTGGGATAGCATTGCGTAGGAGCACTAGGCCGGGCAAAAGCAGGCAGTAAGGAAAAGCACAAGGATGAATAGTTGAGTATTGTTTGTATTATTGCAAGTGTTGTCGGATAAAGTTGGTATGAAATAGTTGGTTTGTGGTGCCTTTCATTTCAGAATTATGGCCAAGAGGACACTGTGATTGTATGTAATGGAAGGATAGAAAGGTGGGGAAGTGTGGAGCAACGTGATCTGGGGATTTTTTTCAGGGGATCCAGAGTCTGATGAGATGTTCACAGACAGACTGTCCAGAACAATGATGTCCCAAATGCCACCTGCCTTCCTCCTCCTCCTCCTGAGGTGGTTGCTTAAGTGATCTTAAAAGATCCTGGGGGAGAAATTCGTTCATGTAGTACTGCTTTGAGTGGCACTAAGCAGACTGCACTGAGTCCCCAAGAGCAGGCAGTACTGCAAGCCACTATCTCCACGGCCTGCGAGGATTGGGTCAATGATATAAATGGTGAATGTGAACAAATTTCTGCCCCCTTCCCCATTCAAAGAACAGCTCAGGGATTTCTTAGCCAATATTCATCCCTCGGTGAAAACTAATTAATTAGTCATTAATATTAATTGCTGTTTGCAGGACCTTGCTGTGTACAAATTGCCAAATTGCTTCACAAAACAACAGTAATTGGACGATATAAAGAAAGTTTTATTCAGTACCTAATTTCTGTATAGTTAACTTGCGTCAATGAAGGAAGGAAAGGAAAGAGGAAGGAAAGACGGAAGGAAGGGAAAGAGGAAGAGAGGGAGGAAGTTAGATAGGTTGGCTGGTTGATATAGTGCCTTTAATGACCACAGGATATCCTAAAGTGCTTTATAGCCAATGAAGTACTTTTGAAGGGTAATCATTGTTGTAATGTAGGTTGGTACAGGGTGTGATTGATGGAATTCATGTGGGCTCTGATATAGAGTTCGCCCCTTGAGAGGGATACTGCTCTATTAATGTGCAGCTAGTGTATGATCATTGGCATAAAATTATGCAGGTGAATGCCATACTCCCTGGCACCTCACATGATGTCTTCATCCTCCGACAGCCTACCATTCCACTTTTCTTTGAAAAAGTGAAAGAATTGAAGGACTAGCTGCTAGAGACCTTGGCAAGCCACTGTTAACATTTTTTATGCTACTGCTGGTGGCTCCACCTAATGATATGCAACAGAGATATAATGCATCCACCTGAGTATCTTTTGACTTTCTGAAACAAAGATTCTGATGACTGGATTGTACTAAGAGTCTCCCAGATCATGGTGGCCTCTGGCATCCTCTATAATGTAGCAGAAGCCGCTGGGGATATCACCCAATAACAACAATCTATCATACTCAAAGCATTCTCCTTTTGAGAGCAAGACCATAAAGATGTAGGCCCACTGCTAGTGTAGCTGCTGGAGGATGCACTCTCCTCTGACCTGGGACCTCCTCTTCCCTATTCTTCTCCTCCAGTTCCTGTGCTCAGTGATTTCACTTCATACGGTTATTTAAACCTCCAAGATGGATGTAACTTGACTACTGAAGGTTAAGTCTTGGAATGGTGACAGGGGCTAGGCGAGACATTCCTGCAGGGTTTGTGGAGGGTTCAGTAGCTTTTTGTTGTGCCGTTTCTGTGAAGACATAAAAAGGGAACAATCACAAAATAAATTTTGGAATCATGTTAAAATATACTCATCTGCCCATTTGTAATCTGACAGAGAAAGTTTTCAGTGTTGACACAGTCTTTCACAATTACTAGGACTGGAAGGGAATGATGCACCCTCAGCGCACCTGCTTCTACATTTCCTGCCAAGTTTCATTCTTGCAATTCCATAGCTCTTCCTTCAAATCTGATACACAAAAACATTTTTGCTTTAAAACGGTGTATATAAGCTAATTGTTCTATACAAAAACATTTTTCAATAAACTTACTTAGAATATTTAGAATATGCAATACAAATACAACGGTAATTAAAAAGAGTTCAAAATATACCAGTCAGTTTTCCAGTTCCTTTCTAGTTATTGATGAGTAACTCGCAACTCTAAAATGCATACAGTAAGTTTTCTTTTTTGAATTAGGAGTAGAGCAACCTTGCATTTCTCTAAAAGAGCAGCATAAGTAACTGTAAAGGTACAGATACAGTTGAAGTAAGTAAGCTTTTTAACTTGGACTGTGAGCATAAAACCACAAAATTTAAATCCAAAATTCACAAACTTCAAGCAATAGAGATTAGACAAACATTTTTACCTACGTGCTTGTAAACATGTACGTGCTGCTTTTCTGTTCTTGAGTGCAGGGCAAGCATTTCAGAAACTCAGCTGCAGCTGTGCATGCTTTGGTTTCATATTTTGGAGACCAAGTCAGATAATTAGCCCTGTGAAACAATCTTTCAGAAGTGGTTGATTTGGGGTTAATTGGCATTTTAAAAAGTAGGCTGAAGAAAGGACATTAAGGGTTGTGGGGATATAAATAGCACCGCTTGATTTTTTTTTTCCATATGTTGGTTAGTTTGGTTATTTTCTATTTTCATTATTCAGTGCATTATTGTGTGAAATCTTCCTCTCAATTTTTCTTTTCAAACACACTCCACAAACAAACAAAAGTTCATCCAAAAAGTTCCAGCAAAGAAAACTGAGATACAGCTGCCATGGAGTTCCTTATCCACCCCACTAATTACCCACAAATATAATATCGAGCACATTAGAAAACTTGCCCATAAATTTGGCTCCAATAGTTTCCCAATGCCTTTCTTCCTAGTTCATTACACAGCACAACATACCTCTCCATTAGACCTCTCAACATGTAGTGCACCTTTGTCCCCATATTTCATGAGCCACATGCAGGCAGCTGGCTCCTCCTAATCAGAGCCCTGCCACTGACTCTATATCTTGTTAGCAGCTTGTTCTGATGTGTTTCTCAAAGTATTGTTTTGTCCCCAGTAGCCATTATGCAGATGGAACAACAAAACGTGCAAAAAAATTAAGTGTCTTTCTTCATTTCAAGATAATAATGCATCACTACCCGGAGTGGTTTGGATTTTATTTTTAGTTTTTAAATGTTTCCATTATCACTGCTGTAACCACGGGTCAAAATTTTCCCAAACAACTTTTTTCAGTCGCAGAATGGCTCTTATTTGTGTTTGATTTGAAACTGTTTACATGTGCTATTTAAATTTTTTCTGATGGTATAGTGACCATACCATGCCTGGTACACATTGTAGGCTAAGATGTCTGACCAGCAAAATGCTCCCAGCAGTCCCTAGAACCTGCACATAGATTTATGCAAATGCTTTATTAAACATGCATCCTGCATGGAAATAAGGACTTATACATTAAAGTTAGGATTTCCTGACCTTCAGGCAGAACCCTGCCTGGCATTAATTATCCTTCCTGACAATAAGCATTAAAGGTAAGCTGTAAACAGGACAGAGCTCTTAAAGGGATAGAGGCACTTTTTGACAAGTCAATTTAAAATTAATGATGCTGTTTGCTTATAAAGTGCCCTGATGTCAGTAATTATTCATTGAGGTGGTACAAGATGAAAGAAAGCATGAAGATTAGTTGATGCCAAAGCTGAATTTTCCCCTACCACCAATAATATCATCATGGTACTGACAAGTCCCACCACACCTAATAGGCAATTACCAAGTGCAAGTGCCTTTGCAGATTCTGGATCAGCACACAAGCAGTTCCAGATGTGTATCATCTACTATAAGGACACCTGCAGATAATCTTCACAATAAGGACAATAGTGGCAGTCAACATCACTACTACCCTCATGACATGACAGCTACTGTACTAGCTCAACTCTGGTGGGCAACCCAAGAACTACGTGTTTTTCATATGGTAAATAAACATGTATTGCAATGTCATCCATTCCAGCCCAACTCCAGGACTTCGGTACTGTACTGAAGGAGTGCTGCATTGTCAAATGTGCCATCTTTCAGATGTTAAACTGAGGCCCTATTTGCCCATTGAGCCAGGAATGAAAGATCCACCAACGTCTTTTCAAAGAAGAGTAGTTTTCTCAATGTCTTCACCAATTAATTCCTCAAGCAACATAGTCAAGAAGGCATACGGCATGCTTGCCTTCATCGGTCGGGGCATAGAGTATAAAAATTGGCAAGTCATGCTGCAGCTGTACAGAACTTTAGTTAGGCCACACTTAGAATATTGCATGCAATTCTGGTCGCCACACTACCAGGAGGACGTGGAGGCTTTGGAGAGGGTACAGAAGAGGTTTATCAGGATGTTGCCTGGTCTGGAGGGCATTAGCTATGAGGAGAGGTTGGATAAACTCGGATTGTTTTCACTAGAACGACGGAGGTGGAGGGGTGACATGATAGAGGTTTACAAAGTTATGAGAGGCATGAACAGAGTGGATAGTCAGAAGCTTTTTCCCAGGGTGGAAGAGTCAGTTACTAGGGGACATAGGTTTAAGGTGCGAGGGGCAAAGTTTGGAGGGGAAGTGCGAGGCTAGTTTTTTTTACACAGAGGGCAGTGAGTGCCTGGAACATGCTGCCGGGGGAAGTGGTGGAAGCAGATACGATAGCGACGTTTAAGAGGCATCTTGACAAATACATGAATAGGATGGGAATAGAGGGATAGGGTCCCCGGAAGTGCAGAAGGTTTTAGTTTAGGCAGGCATCAAGATCAGCGCAGGCTTGGAGGGCCGAATGGCCTGTTCCTGTGCTGTACTGTTCTTTGTTCTTTGTATACCACCGAAGGAGATTAGCTAGTCATTCACCTCACTTCTGCTTGTGAGATGTTGCTGTGTGCACAAGTTGACTGCTATTTTTGCCTGCAAAGCTGTGACTAATTTTCAAAAGTAATTTGTTAGTTTTGAAGTGCTTTTGGATGTACCAATGATGTGAAAGCTGCTTAATCTTAATGCCACATTTGGCGTGAAAATTTATAGGGAAATCAGAATTTGCCATACTTTACTCAAATTTCCTGAAAACACAGGCACAAACAAGGCAAATTAGGAGAAGATGAGCTTGGCTGGTGAATAAGAAACTGTTTCCATCTAACCCAATAGCATAGGACCAATAGCTTGTACTTGAGAACTGTAACCCACACCCCATATGAACTCTGCTGACAAGCTCTTCATGGTCAATTATCCCTAGGTGCTATCTGAATGCATGTGGTTTGTCATGAAAGAAAGGGCAACTCGGGTGTTAGGTATATCTAATGAAGGGGATGGTTTCTATTGCAAGCAGTGTTTAGAGCAGATTTCTTTTGTTGTTAACAGCATGATGACAGTTAGTAGTGAAGGAGCTGGGATATATTGAAATTGCCCCAATCCTATTATACATGTGCAGTGACACCTTTATAGAAGACATGGGTGCATCATGTAGGAAGAGCAACAATTGGTTAAGCAGTTAATAAGCAAACAATGCTGGTGATACTGAGCAAACTGGCCCACTGAGAAACATCACCAACAACAGGGACAATACATACAGCCCATCTTGTAGTTGGTAAAGCTGCAAGGTGAAATGCAGCACATTTTAGTTGGTGGGGTGGAGAGAGATAATTTATTGCCTATAAATCAGGAAGGGGGAAGGGGAAGAGAAGAGACATCCTGCAAATCAGAAAGGGAAAAAGAGGGGAACCTTGTTGTACAGGTCTGACATCTCCGTTGGGACTATGTGGGACAGTAAATCTGAGGGTTAGCGATCCAATGCTTTAAAACTGGTGTTATCTGACTCACTGTGAGCAACTACAGGAGATGTGCTGGTCAACAACTAATGTGCATTGAATGTTAATATAAGAACCATAGAACCATATACTAACTGCAGCAGTTACCAAGGTGCAGAGGAGCCCAGAGACACCAGTGAGTCTATAGGATTTGGATACCATACTTGCAGATGTCTGAGCGCCAGTGCCAGAGACAACTGCAGATGTCTAGAGAGGCCGTCACACACCACTGCACACTGCTGAATGATGATTTGCAGCCAATGAGCTTTGGTGGCTATCCTATGTCTGTGGCCCTTAAAACGTCTATACCTCTGGATCATTCCAGGGATCCAATGGCGCCCTGTGTGGGGTCTCTCAATCTGCAGTGCAACGCTGCATCAAGGAGGTGACCGATGCTCTGTTCAGGAGGCCGACGACCCTAGATCTGCCACAGGACTGTTCCTGAGAGTCAGTCTGAGAGGGCCATTGGATTTGGGGCCATTGCGGGATTCCCACAGGTGCAAGGTGTCATCGACTGCACACATGTGGCCATCAAAGCTCCCACGGACCAACCAGCCACCTTCATAAATAGAAAGGGGTTCCATTCCATCAATGTCCAACTAGTGCGACCACAGAAAGCATGCCCTACAAGTTTGTGCCCGCTTCCTGGGCAGCTGCCATGACTCATATGTGCTGTGTCAGTCCCAGGTGCCACTGCTTTTCACTCCCCCCACTCACCTTCAGGGGTGGATTCTTGGGGATAAGGGCTACCCCATGATGACATGGGCTTCTGATGCCAGTAAGAAATCCCATCACTGATGCTGAAGAGTGTTACAATGCCTGCCACAGCTCCACCTGAGCGACCATCGAGCAGACCATCAGTGTGCTGAAGATGCAGCTCCATTGACTCGATAGATCTCGTGGAGCCCTACAGTATGCACCAGGCAGGGTTGGGTGTATCGTCGTGGTCTGCTGCATTCTGCACAACATCACAGTACAGAGAGTGGAGGCCCTGCAAGATGAAGAAGTATGGGAGCAGGACACATCCTCCGACAATGAGGACACAGAGGACACTCAAGAACAAGCACGCATGGGAAATCAGAGAGCAGTGATGGAGGCCTGACATGGCGAGCAGCGAGCAAGGGAGGCAAGGCATAGACTGATAATTGGGCACTTCCCGAATCCCTGAACTTCAATAAGTATGTTTGAAAACATAACTCACCATCATGCATGTCATCTGAAGTCCACTGCCTCTGTAACATCCATCTCTCCAGCATGACTGGCAGCAACAAACTGAGCCATTGCCCATGTGACATCATTTGTGCAGTTACATCTCATGCATATTGGCATGGTAATGATGTCAGTGGTCACATTGATATGCCTCTAAGGCTTATGATGTAATTGAAAGACACATAATCACTCCATGGTAAAAAGAGGTTTTCAGACAATAAAAGCTGATGATTGGCAGGAAACCAAATTTAATTAAAGTACACATGACATATCTGTCTCACCTGTGAATACCCATAGGTGTCAAGATGTCTTTTTAATATGTTTGTGGGTGCTCCTTCGCGGTGTTACCTCTGCGCTGGCAGCTGGACTGAAGGCAGACTGCTGATCAGGCTGTCCCTTGGCCTAGGATGACTTTGACGGTTGTCCTCTGGGTGCCTGAGGCTTGGAGGGTCCCAGCTGCCTGAAGGCCTCCTGCACCAGTGCCCTGGCCTCGCAGCTGATGGAGCTGGACTCACTGGCGGAGGGGTTGAGGAGCTGGTGTCCACACTTAAATTGCCCTGAGGGGAAACCCCAGGTGTGGAGCACAGCCTCTCCTGCTCCCTCTCAAGGCTCATTGGAACCTCCCTGCTCTGCAGAGAAGGAATAGGAGTGGGAACAGTCTCCATGCTCCTGGTCTTTCTTTTGCCCTGTCACTATTGATTTGAACTCATGGCCAAGGTGATGGTTTGCAGGTCATGGTGCATCTGTGGAATGTGACTCTCCATGAGGGTCGCCAACTTCTCCATGGATGAAACCATGCGCTCACATGTCTGGGACATGGCACCAGTCATGGCATGGATGGACTCCTCCATCATCTGCTCAAGGTTGCACATGGCCTCTGGCATCTCTGCCAGATATTGCCTTACCTCTCTCTGCAACTCCAGCATGCCCTGTGCTGTCGATACCAGAGGCTCATCATCAGCCTGAAGCCCAGCATGGGCCTGATCACCCACAGTCCTCCAACTGTCAGAGGCCTCGGCTGTCTCAGCCTCAGCCAGCTACTCGGGCACGTATGTAGTGCTCTCATCAGCTTGTGACCCTGAATCTAATTCCATTGGATACCTACTGAGGTGAGAATATCTGTGCTGATGGAAGGTGCAGGAGGGTCATGGGACAGTGCATCCTCTAAGTGTAACGCTTCCTCAGGAGGTTGTCATAGTTCCCTGGGTGTCCACAAGCATTTGCAAGCACCGCCCTGCAAGATACAATGTGAAGAACAGACATTTAGGTGTTATGGTACATGTTGCAATGATGACAACATAGCGTTTGTATATGAAATGTTACTTCGATTCATTCTGTGTTTGGCAATAATCGCTCTCGTCAACTGGGACCCGAGCTCGATGTACGATATGGCACGTGCTCCTTGGCTCCCAGCTAACTCCAGCACCTCTTCTTTGGCCTACAACAGAGGCCTCCGGTCGGGCACCTTGTACTGGATGCCTCCCTACTGTTGTATGCCCTCTTCTCCTGAAAGATCAAGGATGCAGTCACTGTTAGGTTCCAAACATCTCTACAATGCTGACATGGGCCCCTCTGCTGCACCTGGGGGATGTCGCTGCTCTCATAATGATTCTAACTGTCATGGGTCTAACGTGGGCTACAATAGAAAGGAGGGGGACTGGTCTCCCTTTGCAGTCCGTAATCTGGTATCATTACACTATCATGCAGACCCCCACCTGCCAAGAATGAGGCATATTAAATTTGTCATATGAACATCGTTATAAAACTGTTGCTGGAGTGAAGAAATTACTTGTTTGAAGATCACCAGACACTGGGCTGGAAGGACATTTGCATAGTAGGAGAAGCTGCTTGTGGAGATAAAGGACTATTCCCTGCTCCAATTGGATTTTGATCACCAGACATTGAAGGTATAAGGAATCACATTCCAGGCCCTGCTAAGATGATACAATCCACAGAGCCAGGACTGGTTAAACCAGCTGGTCACATGACTAACTGCCTGGTCCAGGTTTTTGAACTAGCCACAGGACTATTTGAATTCAGAAGGAAGTGTGCAACTGAAGCTGAAACAAGCAAGTCTCTCGCCTGGCTGTCTTTCTCTCTCTCACTTTCTCCCAAGCCACTGGACCTACAGAAAACACGTAAACCTAAAGAGAGAAAAAACTCCTACATCAGAACAAGTTGAATCGTGAACTGGGCCCCAATGAATTGCAAGACTTACCAGCAACCAAAGACTCCACATTGAACTTAAAGGGCTGTAACTAACAGATATTGCCTCAATCTTTCCCCCTTTATTCCTTCTCCTTTTTCTGTCTCTATCTGCATGTGTGTTTATCGCGTATGCATGCTAGCGTGGTCGTGTCGCATATTCATAGTTGTTAACCAGATTAGAGTTTAAGATTAATAAACTTCTACCTTTCTTGTTTAAATCTAAGGAAACTTGTTTGATTTCTTTGCCTTACAATTGGAGCAGTGAACAAGGGTTCACTAAGGGGAAGCTAAAAACACGGTGTTTTAAAATAAAACCCTGTTATGGTTAAACCAGGTGAAGGCTGAGAGGGAACCTCTAGACCCCTTCTCACCTTGTCATAACAATGCTATATACTTCCTATCATTACAACGGCTGTGTCAATTGTGTGCCTTAACGCCTGTGGGCAAGGTTCGCAGCTAGTTATGTGGAACCGCACAGCTTACCTTGGCTGAGCATAGGAGGTCATTGACCTTCTTCCTGCACTGGACCCAGTTATAAAGGGTGACCCCACAGCTGCTGACCTCCTCTGCGATCTCCATCCAAGCTTGCTTGGTCAGACGGGAGAAACTTTTCTTGCCATTGCTGGGGAGGACCAGCCCCCTTTGCCTTGCAGCCTGGAGGAGGATCAGCAGGGAGGCATCACTGAAGCATGGGGCCATCCTTGCTCTGACCTCTGACATTGTCAACACTATGCCCAGGCATTCTGCTTTCTGAGGTTGCAATTGATGCTAATTTACAGACGTTTTCGATTTACAGCCGTTGATGGTGCCGCCAATGCCAGCCTCACCACGTGATTGGGTGGGATGGCTGCTGTCATTATGGCAAGTGACCGCCAGCTGCGTAATCGTGGCGGCGTGGCCACGAGAATCATGTGGGGGATGGCCGATATTTTGCTCAACCGCCGCTGCTCCCAGTGGCACGACTACAAAATCCAGCCCCAGGTAACTAAGTCAACCGAGACCTAAAGCATATGCAAGTAACTCTACCCAGTCCTAACTCGCAACATGTTCTGTTCACCATAACCCCTGTGCTCGCTAACGTACATTGGCAACCAGTTAATCAATGTATTTATTTTAAAAGTCACGTCCTTCTTTTCAAATCCCTCTGTATCCTCGCCATCCGTATCTTTGTAATTTCCTCTAGCCCCACAACCCTCCGAGATACCTCTGCTCCTCCAAATCTGTCCTCTTGCACATTCCAGGTTTTGGGAGACAGTGGCATAGTGGTAATGTCACCGAGCTAGTAATCATGAGACCCAGGCTATTGCCCTGGAGACACGGGTTAAAATCCCACCACGGCAGCTGGTGGAATTTAAATTCAATTAATTAAATCTGGAATTGAAAGCTAGTCTCAGTAATGGTGCCATGAAACTCTCATCGATTGTCGTAAAAACTCATCTACTTCACTAATGTCCTTTAGGGAAGGAAATCTGCCATCCTTACCAAGTTTGGTCTACATGTGACTCCAGAACCACAACGATGCGGTTGATTCCTAACTGCCTCCTGAAATGGCCTAGCAAACCATTCAGTTGTCAAGGGCAATTAGGGATGGGCAACAAATGCTGGTCTTGCCAGTGATGCCCACATCCCATGAAAGAATTTTTAAAATTGCTTCACCATGGACAGCCATGCTTCCAGTTGCCAAGGTCCTAAGCTCTGGAATTCCCTCCCTAAGACTCCCCACCTCTCTTTTCTCCTTTAAGATGCTTCTTAAAACCCAGCTCTTTGACTAGCCTTTTGGGCATCTGTCCTGCTATCTCTTTATATGGCTTATTGAATTTTGTTTGATCATGCTCCTGTGAAACATCTTGGGCATTTTAGTACCTTCAAGGCGTTAGGCAAATACAAGTTTTTTTTTCTCTTGAAGACTGGCTTTATTGGGATATCAATTAGAGAATGGCAGATCATACTTAGTAAAGATTATAAATGTGTTCAATGATTTTTGTTACTCATTCTATTTCCTCGAGGCCTGGTGATTTACCAACTTAATTCACCCGTTTAATATAAACATGTTACAAATCAGCTATTGTAACATAGCCGGTGCCACAAGGTTAAGTAGATTAACCCAGTTCCGAAGAAGGGTCACTGACCCGAACACTGACCCGAAACGTTAACTCTGCTTCTCTTTCCACAGATGCTGCCAGACCTGCTGAGTGGTTCCAGCATTTCTTGTTTTTATTTCAGATTTCCAGCATCCGCAGTATTTTGCTTTTATATTAAAGTAGATTACAGTGGGTAGAACTAGCCATGTTACTTTAACAGTGTTCTGTGTCCTCAGGAGAAAATGTAACTAATTCTTAATTCGGGATCAACGTGCTAAGGGCTGATTTCAGTGAATGCTGATACTGCTGCACACACAGGAGGTCGATGGTATTAGTTTCCATTCTTTGATGCAGATACAGCGGAAGTTGCTCGTCTGCCGCAATAGTGACATACTAACCAACACAGAGAAATGTTTCCGATTATGATGGCAAGAAAGTATTTGTAAAAATGCTAAACCTAAAACTACAAGGTTTTCAAATAAAAAGTTGTTCATTTTGGGGGAGGTGGCGGCAACCGATTGCAAGTGGAGGTGAAGGGAACAAAAACGGAAACTTAAATTCCATCAGCGAGTAACCCAGGTGACTAGAAGCAGAAACACACCAAAAATACCTAGGGTACAAATGGACATGCGCCTTACTACTTAGGTTACACCACCAACTTGGGTTTTCATTCTTTCATGGAACACAACATTCCAAGGCATTTTATAGTATTGGATTTAAGCCCAGTAGGAGACGGAGGAAGGAATTGTAGGAAACGCCGTTGTAATGTAGGCTATAAGGAGACTCTTGAAGGAGGAAAATATAACAACAGGAAAGAGGCTTAGGGAGAAAGTTGTGAGGCAAGATGGTCAAGGGATGTGCCTATCAGTGGTACCGTAGAAGTGGGGAGAAGGAGAAGGAGCATTTGGCTAAAGTTAGAAACAGGAGAGTAAAGGCAGGGTCTTGGGGCTGGAAGACATTGCAGATGTAGGAAAGGCTCTGGAGGACTGAAGACCACGATGCACATTTTATAATTGAGGCACTAACAAACAGAAGCAAATGAAGACTGGTAAAGGTCAGGGTGATAGATATGTTGGATTTTTGCAGGGTAGAAATAGATTGGTGGAGTTCTGTATTGGAATATATTGGGAGGAACTTGTAAAGAAAGACAGACAACAAGATGGCCAGATCACTTTAATGACATTATCAGGCACTGGGCATGCTCATAATATAGGAATACATTATACTGCATCCCCCTTTTAAAAAAAAATGTTTTTTGTATCAACTATTTACAGGTACACTACACCACCTCAAAAACAAATAAATCTTTGAGAATATGTACACTGGGAAAAATAACAACTGACTCTTTCTTCAAACAATGTCTATAAATCAAGAATAAAAACTGGTTTACAAAATCATCCTCAACTTCTCATGTTTTGGTGTAGAGTCAGATTTTGGACTGTTTGGTTTCAGTTCAGGACTTCAGAAGATCTTATTTCTTTTTCTGAAATAGCAAAGTCTGAACTGGTTCACATTTTGGCAAAATCTTGCTATCAAGTAGGTGATGTTCAAATTCTGGATAGTCCCTCACTGGAATCAAGTGATCTACGTAGCCTCTGAAATGTGCAAGTTGCCCACAACCATGGTTGTAAAGGTGTATTTGGCGACCTATTCCTGCAGTTTTGACAGATGGTACATTTGTTAACCAATGATTCTGAATCACCATCTAGACCAGGCCAATAAACAAAGCTTCTGGCAATGGATTTCATGAAGTTCTGCCAAAATCTTGTCTCTTAAAGAACTATGTACTACCACTCGGTGACCCCACTTAATTCATCCGTGTTCCCATGATAACTCATTGAGTTGATTGTGGAATGGTTTCAGTTCCTCATCTGTACACCAGTCAAACTCTGTCCAACCATTCAAAGTCTGTTCGTAGACTCTTTTTAAAACTAGGTCTTTTTGAGTTTCAGCTGCAATTGATTAATGATTAAAAAGTTCTCATTCACAACTCCTATTGTGAAGATTGCGCCTTCACAGCCTACTTTTGAGTCTTCATGCGACAAACACAATAGTGTGTCAACTATAGCATTCTCCTTTGAACTTCCTTTGAACTACTATATTCAATGTTGCAGTTGTACTGTGAGAGAAGTCCAGCCCATCACTGCATCCTTGATGCTGCCATTGTTGGTACTGCAGACTTTGGACCCAGAATAGTTACTCGGGGTTTATGATCTGTAACTAATGCAAATTTTCAGCCCAACAAAAACTGGAGAATCTTTTTGATTCTGAAGATGATTCCAAGAAGATGATTTTCTATCTGTGGTAAGTACATTCACTCTTGGTCAGGGTATGCAACGTGAATGCTATAGGTTTCTCTTGACCATCATCGATGACATGACTACTCACTGCTCCAACTCAATAGTTTGAAGGCAGAAATTGCAAGTAGTATTGAGACATGCCTTGAAAAGATCTAAGCTCATCTTTTGGCTTTGGGGCATTGACTATTGCCTCTATCTTCTCTTTCACTGGTTGCAGTCCCTTTTCATTGATTTTCGAGCCAAGGTACACTACTTCAGATTGCACGAAAGCACACTTGTTTTTTTAAAGAATCATTGAGCCTTTTTAATACTTCACTCAACACTTGAAGATTCTCTTCCTCTGTTGCGATCGCGATCAACGCATCATCCTGATTATGAAAGCAATGCTGCACTCCTTGCAAAATCTAATCCATTGTAACGTGAAAGATATTTGCAGAAATGTCACACCATAGGGCAGCTTCATGTAGGAGTATAACCCCATGTGTTTGTTTATCGTGAGGTACTGCTGGCTCTCTCAATCCACATTGAGTTGTTCATACACGTGAGACAAATCCAACTTTGTGAATAGTTTGGATCCCACTAACTCTGTATATAAATCTTGAGAGGTCAGTAGCGGATAATGCTCATCATCCACTGGCTGGTTGATTGTGATGTTGTACTCCCCGCGTTGTCTTACAGTTTTCTTTGACTTAGGCACTGCCCAATCACTGTGGTCAGATTTCTTTAGCAAACTATTTCTCTCCAGCTTCTTTAGTTTATCTTCAATCTGACTTTTGAGAGCCTAAGGAACCAGCCTAGTCTTGCACTATACTAGTTTTGCATCAAGGCTAATTCAGATGTGCGTTTCACACCGATTATACTCTCAGAGCTATCCTCAAAAATGTACCGTGGCTACAAGAGCAGGTCAGAGGCTTGGAATCCTGAGGCGGGTAACTCACCTCCTGACTCCCCAAAGCCTGCCCACCATCTACAAGGCACAAGTCAGGAGTGTGATGGAATACTCTCCACTTGCCTGGATGGGTGCAGCTCCAACAACACTCAAGAAGCTCAACACCATCCAGGACAAAGCAGCCCGTTTGATTGGCACCCCATCTACAAACATTCACTCCCTCCACCACCAACGCACAGTGGCAGCAGTGTGTACCATCTACAAGATGCACTGCAGCAATGCACCAAGGCTCCTTCGACAGCACCTTTCAAACCCGCGACCTCTACCAACTAGAAGGACAAGGGCAGCACATAAATGGGAACACCACCACCTGCAAGTCCCCGTCCAAGTCACACACCATCCTGAATTGGAACTATATCTACGTTCCTTCACTGTTGCTGGGTCAAAATCCTGGAACTCCCTTCCTAACAGCACTGTGGGTGTACCTACCCCACATGGACTGCAGCAGTTCAAGAAGGCAGCTCACCACCACCTTCTCAAGGGCAATTAGGGGTGGGCAATAAATGCTGGCCTGGCCAGCAACGCCCACATCCCATGAATGAATAAAAAAAAAAATAGGAATACATTACATCTGTAAATCAGAATTTATTTAGAGTGGAGCTTGACAGGCCAATAATGGGCAATAATTTGCAGAAATTGACTTGATGCACAAGTAATTCTTGCTTTGCAGGACCAAGTGATTGCTGAGTATTATCACTACACTGTTAAAGTGATTCAAGATATTATTGCTTGTTGAGGTATTAGTTCCCTATTCTCCAGAGTTTCCATAATTCTTATTTTCAATCAGCACTGCAGTAGTACCTGAAATCTGCCTAGTTTCAGTACAAAACAGTTGTTGCAGTAAAATGTTGTTGACTACTTTAATTTGCAAAATATTGAGAATGAGAATTGGGTTTAGGGCAGCTTTTGACCTGCAGTTGGTGGAGGAGGGTGAAGAAAAGGAAAAGGCAGCCATGCTATCAGGTAGTACACAAGATGCACAGTGATTTCCTGCTACTACAAAGTGCAGTGGATATGTCAACATGCAATTACTTTGGAGACGCAGTGAAAGGCAGGTGGCGATGGAGAGGCCTTCCACTTCTTGACAAGAAAAAAGAGCAAATTTTCACTATGTAATGTCAAGTATGTGATGATGTCATTAAACATGTGATCGGGCCATCTTGATGTCGAGTCTTTCTTTACAAGTTCTCCCAATATTTGAAGATGAAATGGGATTAAAGTGCAAAAATTTAATCATAACATTGCAACTTTGGTGTATTCTTTGCAGTATGCCACGAAAATACATTTGTGTTACACTGCTTGACATGAACATAGTGATAATTCTAGCAATCAGCTCTGTGGCAGCTTCCATTTTCAGCAAACCCCATTCCTTATCTGGTTTCTTCTCCAATGATATGTTTTTTTGGGTGGAGCACTGCTTAACTCTTTTGGTGGAGTGGGGGGTACTGCTGCCTGCTTTGGGTGAATCACTGTCCCACTGTTTTAGGTGGCTGACTGCCCATCTGTTTTGGGTGGGGTACTGCCCAACAGTTTTGGGTAGATCATTGCCCACCTGTTTTGGGTAAATCACTGCCCGACAATTTTGGGTGGGGTACTGTCCAACTGATTTGGGCGGAGTGCTGTCCGCCTGTTTTGGGCGGGGTATTACCTGCCTGTTTTCTGGCCTGCTTGAAAACTGGTTGTTGGTAGAAATGGTGTGGTTAGGGATACATCATAATTTGCAGCACACCATCGTCCCATTCACATTCAAATGGCGGTGAAAACCAATATCCTTGAGGGCAATTTGACTTTGACAACCATCCATTGTTCACACCTCCCTAGTTACATTTCCACTGATTTTTAACCATGTTCAAAACCTATTTTTAAAAACTGGTTTTCTACAAATTTTCCCAGGTTCTTTGGGGTCCAAAATTTTCATACTGATTTTCTGTTGGGATTTTGCACGAGAAAAAACTGTAGAAATATTTTAAAAATCAAAATTGACGATAAAAATGGTCATTAATCTGTAAATATTTTGAAATACAACTATTTGATTGTGAAATAATTCTCAATTATTTAACATATTTTAGCAAAGAGGAAGAGAAAGAAGTCAATACAATCAATTTCACAGAAAACCAACCTCCAATTCCACTGTTCAGAGTGAGAAGTTATTTTCCACATCCTCTCTACCTGTCAGTGCCCCGCTCTTTGACGTGTCCAGCGGTTGAAATCCTTGGCTCGTTCTTTGCAAATCTTCTACTGTTCACGGTATCCGCTTGGTACATGTTAGAATCGTACAGCGCAGGAGACCGTTCGGCCCATCTGTGCTAGCTCTTTGAAAGAGCCACAGTCTCCGTCCCGTGTTAAAAAAACACTTGGCCAATCAGGAGATATGAAGAGCGGCACCGTTGAGATGAGATGAAACTGCTCGTCAGGCACGGGTGTTCGCTTTTTCTCACAGGAAGTATTGACACATTTTATAAACCCTTGGCGGACAGATCCAACTTCAGGTAGGTGATGAGTAGTTCAAGGGCAATTGCTCATCGATAATGTATGGGATGGTGTGGACAGGGTAAAGAAGGAACTTTGCATTTATATAGCGTTTTTAGCGACCTCAGGACGTCCACTAAAGTGCTTCTGAAGTCCAGTCACTCTCGCAATGTGGGAAAACTCTCCTGATAGTGACTCGAAAATCACAGGGGAGGGATGTGGTGGTTGGGGGCGCGGGGGGTGGTCATTCGGTGATTTGAAACCCTCTCTTGACCTTGTCCTCATGCTGTTTTATTTCGGCTTCTTTCAGGGATGCATTGTGAAGTCAATGGCTCACGGACACAACCTGAATTTACACATCAGGTGGTGCTGCTTGTGTTCAGTTTACCAACGATTTGTATTGGGTTAGTATTGAACGGAGTGGCATTGTACATAATCTGCTGTAAAATAAAGAAGCGGACAAAATCGATCATCTACATGGCCAACCTCGTCTTCTCAGATATCTTTCTACTCTTCTCCTTACCTTTCAAAGTCTATGCTTACTATGTCCGCGAGGAGTGGCGCCAGACTCTGGGGAAAGTGTTCTGCCAGTTTCTGGAGTCCTTGTGCTTCGTGAACACGTACGCCAGTATCCTATTGATCACAATGATCTGTCTGGATCGGTACATGGCCATAAAGTACCCTTTCGTGGTCAGAGCCATTTCAACCCCGATGAAAACGACGCTCATCTGTGCAGGCATCTGGATTTGTGTATGCTCCGGAAGTATCTACATCTATTTCGCCAGTCATTCGGAATCCTGCTTTTACAATCTCTCGTCAAACGTTTTGAAAATGGAATTCATTGGTACCCTGGAAATACTGTTTTTGATATGTGCGTTTTTCATGATTTTCTGCTCCGTGCAGATCATCCACAGCCTGAAAGTTCCAGCCAGCGAGACACAGAGCAGATGGGCGGATAAATCCGCCAAGATCGTCCTTTCAAATTTGCTGACTTTCCTAGTCTGCTTCACGCCCTATCACACGGGGCTGCTGTTGTATTCCTTAGCGATCAATGATATCCTCTTACAAAGTTATTGCGACCATCTGCGTAGCGCTCTGCATTTCTGCCTGTACTTGGCCAATGTAAACTGTTGCCTGGACGCAATCTACTATTTCTACGGCATCAAAGAATTGTGCCAATCAAACTCGAGCAGCAGGCAGACCCCAAACTCAAGTATCCAAATGGGTAACTGCGAGACATTAGTAGATCCATCCACGGGTCCTCCGCTCAACTCTCAAGTCACTTTAAACTTTACCCCAATACTGCTGCCCTAGTTTTCTGCAACAATGATCTAGGAACATACGAATTAGGAGCAGGAGCAGGCCATTCAATAGGTTCATGGCTGAACTGATTACTCCACATTCCCACCTACCCCTGATAACCTTCCACCCCCTTGTCAAGAACCTATCTACCTCTGCCTTAAAAATATTCAAAGGCTCTGCTTCTACCACCTTTTGAGGAAGAGAATTCCAAAGGCTCATGACCCTCTGAGAGAAAAAATGTCTCCTCGTCACTGTCTTAAATCGGCGACCCTTATTTTTAAACAGTGACCCCTAGTTCTAGATTCTCCCACAAGGGGAAACATCCTTTCCACATCCACCCTGTCAAGATCCCTCAGGATCTTATATGTTTCAATCAAGTCACCTCTTACTCTTCTAAATTCCAGCGGATACAAGCCTAGCCTGTCCAATCGTTCCTCATAAGACAGCCCGACCATTCCAGGTATTAGTCTAGTAAACCTTCTCCGCACTGCCTCCAATGCATTTACATCCTTCCTTAAATATGGAGACCATTACTGTACACAGTACTCCAGATGTGGTCTCACCAATGCCCAGTATAGCTGAAGCATAACCTCCCTACTTTTGTATTCAATTCCCCTCGCGATAAACAATAACATTCTATTAGCTTTCCTAATTACGTGCTATAGGGGGAAAATTGTGGCCGATGCAGCTAAATAAATATACACATATATACAAGATGAAAGTGTAGTCACATATTGTTACAAAATGGAGTATTTACCTAAGGCATTGTGGGACAAGTTAGTTAGCTTGCAGCCTTGAGCATGGTACTGCTTAGCACAGGCAATTAGGCTGACCAAAGAGGGCCCCTCATATCAGTGCATAAGACAGCTGCTCTGTCTAATTCCAGACTGCACAAAGCAGCTAGGAAAGCAGGCCTGACAGAGGTAGAAAGATTCATTGTGAAGACTCAAGGATAGTTGATAAGGGGGCCTGGTAAACACCCTGAGATGGTCAGGAGCGTACCACAAGCAATGCCCACAATCACATGACACCTAACTAGTAATTTTATTGGTAATGAATGTAATGTATGTAATCAATAACCGTTATGTTTGGATTGTGTCCAGCTGGCATGGGCTGAGTAACTGTGTATCTGTTGTGGATTTTCCTTTGTTCAGTGGAGAAGTGCATGGTAAGCCCAATGTCTTACTCTCCACCAGTGTAAAATAAACCTTTTGATGATTGGAACAGACCTGAACATTGAATGGTTCATTTTAGTCAATTCCACTCTAACAATTGGCATATCGTCAGGATCAGGTGTAAGTCAGCTCTTCTGTAACCCCGTGCCTGAACATGAATTAAGAGGACTTAGTCCCACATGACAGCCAGGATCAGGTGGGTGAAGGGAACTAAGGGGCCAATGGGGGAGTCGGCCAGAGTCTGATTCCGAACTTAGGACGAACAGGATATCGAAGAGCGCCCACCATCGACGGAGTACCTGGTGAGTATGTTTATTCATTCTCCCCGGGACCGGGTGGTGGTGTTCAGCGACTAGGATATCCAAATTACAGAGGGGTCTGACCAGTCACCAAATGGTGGTAGGCAACTTGTTAGAACGCGTTATCATGTATTGTATGAGTTACCATAAGTTTGTTGTAAAGTTGTGACAGGCTTGTGACCCGATAGTCGGCAGAGTTGACAGTTCACTACAAGTCGCACTGCGGTTAGTTTACTACAAGTCACGGACCTCTGAGAGTAGACTGACAGGTGGACCTCTGAGAGCGGACCGTTACAAGCTCACGACAAGTCATGGACCTCTGAGAGTAAATAGTTACTACAAGTCATGGACCTCTGAGAGTGACTGGTTCACTACAAGTTACACTGGGGTTAGCTACTACAAGTTACGGACCTCTGAGAGTAGACTGACAGACGGACCTCTGAGAGTGGACTGTTATTAGTTTATTACAAGTCACACTGGGGATAGTTACTACAAGTCGTGGACCTCTGAGAGTAGACTAACAGGCGGACCTCTGAGTAGACTAAAAAACGGTGCTGATCCTACCCAAGTATGGCCAATGAGAAAGCAGAGCTTGAGTGGGGATTGGAGGGGTCCCTTACATGCCATTTGGCAGCTAAGAACCAAAAACTTATCAATAAGATGATTAAATCTAATTGGAATCCCCACGACCCTGCCGCAAAACAAAGGAAGTGGTGACAAAAAGAAGAAAAGCATTCACTAAGTTTATGGCAGAGTGTCATAAGAGGCTATGCTTTAGAGTAAAAACAAGTTACTGTGTCTTTTGATTCGAATGTGTGAATGTTGGAAGCTTCCACGAATGAATTGAATGTCCCTGGGATGTACAGATTGTGTTCTGTAGAACTTGTGTTCTGTAGAACTGACTGTCGTTAACTCTTTGTTGTCTGGCTTTAATGTTGAAAGCATGAGTCTATTAAGTTGTTTGGAATTGAATGAGTGTGAAAAATGATTGTTGAGTGTGTTCATTTCAAGATTGTGCACCCAGGAATGGGATATAAACTTGAATTATATTTTAAGTTAAAGTTTTTTTTTAAAGTTGGTTTTGCAACTGTGAAAAGGCAATGAGCAATTTTCTAAGAGATAAGCTTCAGCCTTGAAGGTCTGAAGATGTCTAGCAGAAATACAATTTGAAGTTTAAAACACTGCTTTAATTGGAAACTGTGCTATTGCTTTATTTTGCAGTCTAAACTTGAAGACATGTTTTACTGACTGTTTTTAAGTAGCAAATGTCAAAAAATTGAATATTGTCTTCAGGGAGAGAAGGATAAGCAAAGGAGATATGGGAAAGATTAAAGTTTGTGTAAGAAGCTTGTGTTAAGTCTTTTGTTGTAAGAATATTAAATAACTTTTTCTTTAGTTTTTGGTTTTATTACAGTCATTTGAAATGGCGCCTGAAGGAAGAACAAGAAAAATGATGTAATTTACCTATCTTTTAAAAAAACACATGCTATTCTGTTCTGTGTGTATTATAAGTTAATAAGTCTGAATTAAATTTATACAGTTAAGGTTAACTAACCTGTTAAGTTGAGGAAAACTTTTAAATGTTTATTGATGTGAACTGGAATTTGGAATCATCTTGGTCATATAAAAAAAAGCCTTGGATTAGAAACCTCCTACAAAAGATGCTAAAAGTTTGTAAACAATTGGAGTTTAATCTGTCTTTCCTGATGGAGATGGTTTCCTTTGAAGTTGATAATGTTACTAAAGATTTTGTTGTTTTAAAGTCCTAAGGATACTCAAAAAAACATTTAAAATGGAGTTTAGTTCTTTTCGATAAGGAAAAAAGCAACGCAGCTGAGAATGCTTTGCTCCGCCCCCTTGGAGACAAGCAATGAAATTAACCTTGTTGCAGCTATCTTTATCAATGAGACAAAGTGCGTGAAAACGAGATACAAGAACGATAGTTGCAAGCACTTCTGTCTTTAATGCAAAAAAAAATGCAATATCACCAAGTCTGGACATAAGAAATTGGAATCAATAAACAAAATTAAATTAATATGAGTGGTTATTTAAAGCACTCAAAGGGAAATTTACTGCTATTTGAATTTGGAATAATCTGAGATGTCGAAAATCCAATTTAATTTAGCAAGTTATTTAAGGAATTAAAATGTCATCTAAGGAAAAAAAAGCAAGCAATATATAGTAATGCCTGGAATCAAATGGAAATGTTTGATTTCTATTTTAAGGAATTATGAATATTGATTGTAAAGGTTCTCCTGGTCTCAAAATAAAATAGAATTATAATTAATGGGAATTGACAATTAGATCTGGCTGATGCAAGAGCTAATAAAGGAATTCTGGGGATAGACAAATGGTGAAATTAGAATTCAAACAGCTAAATTAATATCATGTGAAATCTCCAAGAAGCCTAGAATTTTCTAGTAAAAGTCAGGAAAGTGTAGATAAGACTGGCAATTGATAGTTTTTCTTGGAGATATGACTTTTTAAGAGAGCTACATTTGAAAGTTTGGCCATATGTGGCATGACACTGGGATACCAGTGTAAGTGTGCAGATGTGATTTGCTGCATGCAGAGCAACTATCATCCAAAATGCATGGTGAAATGTACTGACGAACGGGTCTCAAACATGTTTACTGACTTGAGAAACAGCATGGCATGAAATGGTTAATGCAGCCAGTATGGTGAGACAACTCACATAGAGAAAATGATTTTATAATAATCCGGATAAATTAAACACTTTAGTAAAGACAGAAAGGGCAATGAGGTTGCCAGGGGATGTCGTAGCAGGTATGAGGAAATAGGACCTGCAAGACAAAGGGTTAAAAGATTTTTGAAGGAGTTGTGCAGACAACTGCATGAGCTGAGGCAGGAGGTTCCATAGAAACAGACATGAAAGAGGAACAGACAAAGGTGCCTGTTGTGGGAGACAAAGTAATGGTAAAGGGAAGGGCCGATGGAAACATAGGTCCCAACTGAAGGTATATAAAGACAACAGCAAATGATAGACCCCGAAATAAACACCACCTGGTACGCAAAGAGATACCGGGAATGGGAGAATACACTTGAGAATGGACTACCCGGGGTGCTGGGAATAATGGTAGTATTGATAGGCATTGGGATTATTATTAGATGGGCTGCTGGGCAAGGATTGTGGGGAACAAAGCCTGAGCACAACAGGACCATATAGATAATTTTGGAAGAGTAGAGATGATAAGAATATAAATTAACTCCTGGATTCCCCAGGACGTGTTCGGTCCCCACAGGTAGACATGTATCCCTCATCAGGGGGTACTCTCAACATGGACAAGTACTAACACCTGATGACCACCAGGGCAGTGTGTTTAAATTACAGATATAACCACTGGCAGAGAATGGGAAGGAACCGGACTAGAGTGGCTGTGGGACCTGATGCTAATATCTGGAGAGGAAGAACAAAGACCCGGTAATGGATGCACAACGGATTAATGAAAGGAGTATTAATATGGACTATATGAACTATGGGGCATTGTACAACATGTTGGACGGGAAGTGTATACTGGTGAATAAAGATCAAAACAGGGACCGAACCTACTTGAATGCATGGCTGACAGTGAATCCGGGCAAAGATGTAGTATGTGTACGATGCTCCACAGATGATTGTGCTAACTGCGTGACCAGACAGAAAGGGGGAGGGGTGACTGAGAGCTGTGACTTTAGAATTGTTTGTGCCCCTCCCATTGGGCAACAGATGATAAGGAAAGTTGAAGGGAACATGGATGTGTGTGGGTACATCGACCCCAGGGGAAGTGTTGTATGATAATGTAAAACACGAAATTGTGCCTGTGTTGATCAATGTCTCAGGTATCCGGATGCCGGAGTATTGTTCAGAACAGGCGAAGAATATGTACAGTATGTTAGCCACTGTAATATTGCAGCAAGCTGCTGATGCCACAGGGGCCACAAGGATAAGGGGGCATAACCCATTTCATAGATACAAGAGGAAAAGATATTAAATGATGAAGTAACAGGGATCAATACTGGGACTTCTTTAATCAATTCTTTAGATACACAAGGGGTAAACGAGAACGTGGAACGACTCTGGAAGGTTATAAGGGAGCTCATAATTCAAGCTGAGGGAGCCCAATCAAACAGATCTGGGGCAGAGAACAATGGAAATACAATTAGTTGGGATAGCGGTGCTGGAGGCCCATGCCAAGACCATTAATCACTTAGGACGCCGGACCCGGCAGGGACAATCGTGCCACGCTTATGGGCTGTGGATGGTGGAACAAATGAGACACAACCTCGATCAGCTCCAAAGGGGGGAGGTATCAGATTGGATCGACAGGGCAATACCTCCTTTCGATATTATCTGACAGAGACTTTGCAAGGTCAAGGTACCAGGGAAACGGAAAGTACTGCGTGTCCACCACCAGAACATCATACCGCTGCGGAGGTTTACACTGTCCCATACCATACCCAGACTTCTGTTTTACCCCTCAACGACCAGTCACTATAGGACGAGCCCGGATAGTTTATATCCAACAGCGGGGGCTGGAAACCATTAATGCAACTGATCAGCTCCACGATCACCGCCAGGATTATAAAGAGTCAGAGCAAGCCCCAATCCCACACCTAGATGAGGAATTGAGGCGATTACGGGACAAAGTAGGTCACTCAGTGAAGCTTTACCATCAGTTAAATAGAAAGTTAAAGGTTCTCAAGGAAAATACTGAACAGGAACTTCAAAGTACAAGCTGGCAGGGAAGAGTTTGGTATTGGGGGATGAACGTCAATATTCACCCTTGAATCAGGATAATATCACACGTGTTGGTGGGAGTGCAATTGGTACTAGCTCTCACCTGGGGAATATTGGCTTGTAGACCATGCCGACAATATACTATGCGAAAGAAAGCAAAGGCTTTCGTAAAGGAACAACACAGGAGGTTAACCTCAAAGTGACACAATAATTTGGGACATATTGATTTGATTTAAGTGACCGGGATTCTTGAAATCACATGACTGGCCAGCACGTAGAGGCAGGGAATACCGGACGGGGTTAAAACAGGGATAAGAAAGTAGGTATGTCGGTTAACAGGACTAGGCATAGTCCTTTACCGAAAGGGGGGATTGTAAGGGGAAAATTGTGGCCGATGCAGCTAAATAAATATACACATATATACAAGATGAAAGTGTAGTCACATATTGTTACAAAATGGAGTATTTGCCCAAGGCATTGTGGGACAAGTTAGTTAGTTTGCAGCCTTGAGCATGGTACTGCTTAGCACAGGCAATTAGGCTGACCAAAGTGGGCCCCTCATATCAGTGCATAAGACAGCTGCTCTGTCTAATTCCAGACTGCACAAAGCAGCTAGGAAAGCAGGCCTGACAGAGGCAGAAAGATTCATTGTGAAGACCCAAGGATAGTTGAGAAGGGGGCCTGGTAAACAGCCTGAGATGGTCAGGGGCGTACCACGAGCTATCCCCACAACCACATGATACCTAATTAGTAATTTTATTGGTAGTGAATGTAATGTATGTAATCAATAACCGTTATGTTTGGATTGTGTCCAGCTGGCATGGGCTGAGTAACTGTATATCTGTTGTGGATTTTCCTTTGTTCAGTGGAGAAGTGCATGGTAAGCCCAATGTCTTACTCTCCACCGGTGTAAAATAAACCTTTTGACGACTGGAACAGACCTGAGCATTGAGTGGTTCATTTTAGTCAATTCCACTCTAACACGTGCTGTACCTGCATACTAACCTTTTGTGATTCATGCACGAGGACACCCAGATCCATCTGCATCTCAGAGCTCTGCAATCTCTCACCATTTAGATAATACGCTTCTTTTTTATTCTTCCTGCCAAAGTGGACAATTTCCCACTTTCCCACATTATACCCCATTTGCCAGGTCTTTGTCTACTCACTTAACCTATCTATATCCCTTTGTAGCAGCCTTATGTCCTCTTCACAAGTTACTTCCTGACCTATCTTTGTGTCATCAGCAAATTTAGTAGCCATACCTTTGGTCCCTTCATCTAAGTTATTTATATAAATTGTAAAAAGTTGAGGCTCCAGCACTGATGCCGGTGGCACACTATTCATTACATCTTGCCAGCCAGAAAATGACCCATTTATGTCTACTCTCTGTTTCCTGTTAGCTAGCCAATCTTCTATCCATGCCAATATGTTACCCGCTACACCATGAGCTTTTATTTTCTGCAATAACCTTTGATGTGGCACCTTATCAAATGCCTTCTGGAAATCTACAATACATCCACTGGTTCACTTTTATCCACAGCACATGTAACTCCCTGAAAGAGCTCCAATAAATTGGTTAAACATGATTTCCCTTTCACAAAACCATGTTGACTCTGTCTGATTACCTCGAACATTTCTAAATGCCCTGCTATAATGTCTTTAATAATAGCTTCTAACATTTTCTTTAAGACAGATGTTAAGCTAACTGGCCTGTAGTTTCCTACTTTCTGTCTCCCTTTTTGAATAAAGTTACTTTTGCTATTTTCCAATCTAATGGAACCTTCCCCGAATCTAGGGAATTTTGGAAAATTAAAACTCATACGTCAACTATCTCACTAGCCACGTCTTTTAACACCATAGGATGAAGTCCGTCAGGACCTGGGATCTTGTCAGCCCGCAGCTCCAACAATTTGTTCAGTACCACTTCCCTGGTGATTGTTTTATTGTGTTTTTTTAAATTGCACCATATACAGTTCGATATGTGATCCTAGTACAGCTGTTGGTTATTTATAGCACTGCTCTAACTCCCTGAAGCAATTGGTAAATAATTATGTTGGAAAAATAAAACTTTAACATAAATGATATTTTTATTGATTAGAAAGCTGAAGTAGTGCTCATAAAATGAACACTGAAATGTGAAAACAGAAATTGTTTATATGGTATTTGGCCAATATCTCTGTCCTACAGTATTGGACAGATGCACAATAAGGCGCTCAGCTGAAGACCTGGTCATTTTTTATAAGAGTTCATGTTTGTAAGGAACCTAAAGTTTCTTGTATGAATACATTAAATTATATTTCTAAATATATATTTACAATTATGCTGAAAAACTCTAGTAGTGACTTCAATGTCTAAATTGGATTTGTGCAGAGGGACACTACAATGAATTTGCACCATTTAAAACATTCCGTTCATGTGGTCAAATGTGACTAAATGTGGTATTTTAGCATGTGAGTTGTGGATATATGGCTTTACTATTCCACACAAAATAGAACTTCATTTTAATATGCAATACAAAGTTCATTGACCAGGGTTGTATTCCCTTGAATATAGATGATTAAGAAGTTATTGCTTTGAGGTGTTTAAGATTATTAAATCATTTGATGGGGTAGATAGAAACAATTTCCGCTAGTTGAGGGAATCCAGAACAAAAGGGCATAATCTTAAAATTGAAGCTAAGTCACTCAGGGGTCACTTTTTCAGGAAGCACTTCTTCACACAAAGGATAGTGGAAATCCGGAACTCTCTTCCCCATTAAAGTTATTGAGTCAATTGAACATTTGAAAACTGAGACTGATTGAACTTAGGCAGGGGTGTTAAGGGATATGAAACCAAGATGGTGGATGGAGTTAAGATGTTGATCAGCCTTGATCTTATTAAATGGCAGAACTGGCTTGAGGAGCTGAATGACCTACTCTTGTTCCTCCTATGTCAGTTGGAAGTGACATTAGTTAGTTGTTGGGGAGAAAATGAAACATAGTACATTGAGAATAAATTTAAATGATGAAGAAATTGGGGGTAATTATCACATGAGAAACCAGTAGGGAATGTCTAATCCATGATATTCAAAGCAAAATCGGTTAGGTTGCCAGCAATTCTTATCCATGAGTGGAATTACCTGGGCAAACACATTAAGATGTCACAGTAGGGATAAGGTGATTAGAAAATCTACAATCTTCTAATTGCTTCATAGCATACAATATTAGAACAATGAATGACTGATATTGGATTGTATGCAGTTGTTTCCTGTTAAAAGGGAGTCAAAAGTCTTCTACAGGCACATAAATAGTAAAAGGGTGGTAAAAGGAGAATTGGGGCCGATTAGGCACTTACAAGGGGATTTATGCATGGAGGCAGAGGGCAAGCCTGAGGTACTAAATGAGTACTTTGCATCTGTCTTTACCAAGGAAGACGTTGCTGCATTCTTCTTCACCAACATCCCAAGTCATGGTGAAAGAAGAGATAGTTGAGACACTGGATGGACTAAAACTTGATAAAGAGCAGATATTAGATTGGCTAGCTGTGCGTAATGTTGACAAAGGACCGGATGAGACGCATCCAAGAACACCTGGGGAAGTAAGGATGGAGATTGCGGAGGCACTGGTCATAATCTTCCAATCCTCCTTAAATACAGGTGTGGTGCCAGAGGACTGGAGAATTGCGAATGTTACACCCATGTTCAAAAAAGTCAGTTTAACCTCGGTGATGGGAAAGCTTTTAGAAATGACGATTCAAGGCAAATTAACAGTCACTTGGACAAATGTGGATGAATTAAGGAAAGCCAGCAAGGATTTATTAAGGACAACTTGCTTGAGATTTTTGATGAGGTAACAGAGAGAGTTGGTAAGGGTAATGCTGTTGATATGGTATATATGGGTTTCCAAAAGGCATTTGATAAAGTGCCACTTAACAGATCAGTTAGCGAGGTTAGATGCCATGGAATAAATGAAACAGTAGCAGCATGGAATCAAAATTGGCTGAGTGACAAGAAACAGAGAGTAGTTGTGAACGGTTGTATTTCAGACTGGAGGAAGGTATATAGTGGGATTCTGCAGGGATTTTCAAGGGGCGGCACAGTGGCGCAGTGGTTAGCACTGCAGCCTCACAGCTCCAGGGACCTGGGTTCGATTCCGGGTACTGCCTGTGTGGAATTTGCAAGTTCTCCCTGTGTCTGCGTGGGTTTTCTCCGGGTGCTCCAGTTTCCTCCCACAAGCCAAAAGACTTGCAGGTTGATAGGTAAATTGGCCATTATAAATTGTCACTAGTATAGGTAGGTGGTAGGGAAATATAGGGACAGGTGGGGATGTTTGGTAGGAATATGGGATTAGTATAAATGGGTGGTTGATGTTCGGCACAGACTCGGTGGGCTGAAGGGCCTGTTTCAGTGCTGTATCTCTAATCTAAAGGGGTCAGTGTTGGGACCCCTGTTTCTATTAATGTATATTAATAACCTAGATATGGGTGTACAAGACACAATTTCAAAATCTGCAGATGACACAAAACTTGGAAGTATTGTGAACTGTGAAGAGAATAGTGATAAATTTTGAGAGGACATAAACAGGCTGGTGGAATGTGCAGACAAGTGACAGATGAAATTTAATGCAGAAAAGTGTGAAGTGATTCATTTTGTTAGGAAGGCTGAAGAGAGGCAACATAAATTAAAGGATACAATTCTAAAGGGGGTGCAGGAACAGAGGCACCTGGGGGTACATGTACAAAAATCATTGAAGGTTGTAGGGCAGGTTGAGAAAGCAGTTAATAAAGCATCCTGGGTTTTATAAATCAAAGTGACTCCTGACAATGCAGACCCGCGCCAATGTGTTCAGAGCACTCCCAGCTTTGCACATGCGTAGAATGGACCTTTGCTGTCAGTATGGTGCTGCGCATGCACAGCCTACATCAGCAACTGGCTTGCCAGGACTAATACGCACATGTGCACGAAAACATCATTTCAGACCACAATGTCTGCTCACCGGTCACTCGCCACCTCGCCACTCCTCCCCCCTCAGTGGCTCGCTCCCCACTTCACCCCCCCATTCCGACCTGTCGGCCATTCGCTTGCCGCCTCGCCACTTGTCCCCCCTCGGCCGCTCGCTTCCCGCTTCAACCCCCCCCCCCCACCCCCCCACCTACCTGTGAGCCACTCGCTCCCAGCCTCGCTGCTTCCTCCCCTCTGCTCTGCCTCTGCTCCCCGCTCCCTCCCACTTCTGCTTCCCACTCCCTCTTGCTTCTGGTTCCTGCTTCCTCCCGCGAATGCCGCCTTTCTTCCCCGCATGGGGGAAACAGCAGGGAGAGAGAGTGACAAGATAGGCAGGGGAGGGGAGGGAGACGGCGAGCGGAACAGAGCGGGAGCAGAAGCAGGAGGGAGTGGGGAGCAGAGGCAGAGCAGAGGGGATGAAGCGGCGAGGCCGGAAATGAATGGCCCACTGGTGGGGGTGGGAGGTGAAGTGGGGAGCGAGTGGCCGAGGGGGAGAAGTGGCGAGGTGGGTAGCAAGCAGCAAGCAGACGGACGTGGGAGGCAGCAGTGAAGAGAAGCGGGATGGCAGGAGGGAGCATGGTCCTGTTGGGGGTGGGATGGAGGCGCAAATCGCAGCCACTGTGGCTATTTGGGTTTCATTTGTTATTGTTTTTGTGATAAATTGAGCAGTGCTATCTTCATTACTGGCAGCTGCACAAAATGTCACAGGCAGTGATGTTTCAGTGCATGAGGCTGCAGTTGCACATATGCAAGTTCTGCACCAACTAGTGGTTGTGTTGTCAGCCAGCGCCTTTATAAATAGGGGCATAGGGTACAAAAACAAGGAAATTATGATAAATCTGTATAAAACCATAGTTCGGCCTCAACTGAAGTACTGTGTCCAGTTCTGGGCACCACACTTTCAGAAGGATGTTAAGGCAATACAGAGTGTGCAGAAGAGAATCACGAGAATCATTTCAGGGATGAGGAACTTCATTTATGTTGATAGGTTGGAAAAGTTGGGTCTGTTCTCCTTGGAGAGGGGAAGATTAAGAGGGGATTTTTTAGAGGTGTTCAAAATTTGGCCGGATTGGTTAGGAAGAAACTGTTCCCATTGGCCGAAGGATCCAGAACAAGTGGACATTGAATTAAGGTAATTGGCAAAAGAAGGAACAGCGACATGAGGAAAAACTTTTTTACGCAGCGCATGGTTAGGATCTGGAATGCACTGCCTCAGAGTGTGTTGGAGACAGATTCAATTGAGGTCATCAAAGGAGAACTGGATAATTATCTGAAGAGAAAAATTTGCAGGGCTATGGGGAAAGGGCAGGAAGTGGGACTAGCTGAGTTGTTCTCGCAGAAACCAGTCACAGACATGTCAGGCCAAACGGCCTCCTTCTGTTATGAAACCATTCTATGATTCTATAAATTTTTGTGTTGTGTTTAATCAGTGAAATGAAGTTTCACTTTAAATATTTGGATGTGGCACATTTCCAAATTTGTCCAAAAAGAAATTGTTAACCGAGTTGATTTAAAATTGGAACAAATGAAATTTTGAATGAATTTGGGTGGAAATCTGTGACAGGAAAGAAATTAAGCTGTATGGACCATAGTAATCTTTTAAAAGAGAAATTGATAATTAATTTGGTAACTTGCATAGCTGTTTGCTGAACTGAGACATCCAGATCAGAAAGGTTCCAGATTTTGATCTTTGACCTGTGCCAAGTTAACTGATCCCAATTGGGATTATGGAAGTGGTGCTATAACTGGTTTACCAGTGTTGGACAGATATCTTAAATCAGTTCCAAACTACAAAACGTTCAGACAGGCACCTGTTACAGGGTCTATTCCTGTTATCCTTCCCTTAAAGACAGATTAATGCCTCTGTGGATAAGTCTGAGACATGGAATGCCATAAATGCCAGAATTAAACCAGAACCAAAATCAAATTTTCCATTGAAGCGGTTACTATAATGGAGTCGAATAAGGTACCAGCAGATCAAACGATTTTGTAACAATATTTGTATAGTAGCAGAAAAGTATCATCATTATTTTCTGTGCTAGTTCTGTAAAACTATGAGTAGTTATAAGTCATATTCCATTGTTTAATGTCAGCCAGCTATCAGCATGTAGTACTTATGAGGTGGGGAAATCACGTGCAACTCTTCTTCACTTCAGGTTCTTCTCTACACAGCTATTTTATTTTTAGCACCAAATACTGTGGTTGATTTCACAAAACTGAAATTGGGTGCAACAAACAAACCGAGTTTTAAGTTTCTTGGAATTCAATTTCATTTAAATATTTTAAATTCATGTGAATTTTTTAAAGAAACTCAGAATGTTTCCTATGTTCTCATTTGTGAGAAGAATAGAAAAAATATAGAACTTTTGGTTATCTGCATAACATCAAAATGTGTGAATGCATATTTTCACAAAATATTGTCAAATGTGCAAATTTGAGGACTAAAATAAACACAGAAACAAAGGCTGAAACAAGAAATACACATTCAATTTGGATATATAAGGAGACATATTCTGGATATCAGAAAAATTTGGCATCATGCAATCCTGGTCAGTGCAATATTCCAAATCAGGCATAATGCCTGTACAGATTGCAATCACACATTTTGTGCAAGAGCCTTGTTTTAGTATTTACATACAGAGATCCTAAATATAAATACAACTGTACACGGTTTTCTGTTATTATTAACAACAACACTGTGTATTCAGCCTGTCATCTAGGCTGTATATTAAAGAAATCCCATGTGTAAAAATGCTCTTAAAGGACAAAAGGGTTTCCTTTATTTTATTTTTCATGGTTTTTTTATTGTCGTTTCCTGCAGAGTGTCAGTATTGTGTTTTCTCATTTGTCTCTGTTATGTGAAGGATTTGTTTCCATTTTTAAGATCAGAACCTGTTTAGATTGTTTATAATGGAAACAAAAATCCACCTGATTTTTCTCTGTAAACTTTTCTTCTGTAATTGAAGCACTTACAAGAATCAGTAGAATAGAAAAATGATAAAAGGCATGGAAGAGGTCATTCCAAAACAAGTATTCATTCCAGCTGAGGGAATATCAAGCTATCTAATTGTATGCCACAGAACTTCATGCTGCTTGACTGAAATGTTTCAGTTATGATCTGGTTATTTTTAAAGCAGTATAATTGAATTATTTCATGTTTGAAGTGATGCAGGATGAAAGAAGGCATGTCAGGAAAGTCAACAGACACTAGAATTGGAACACCTGAACTCATTGTTTTGTCTTTGCCCATATCTATATGCTCTGGCACATCTATCTGGCAATGACAGGAGATAATTTTTTCTGGGTTCTAGTTAGTACAGCTGTGCCATCTGCTGCAAGTACTTTTGTAACCAACCTTCAACTTGTGGACAGTCTTGCCACTGACAGACAAGGTAGCGTCTTCATTTTTTTTGGACTCTGACTCCACGAGAGCATAGTGTCAAAGGCAGTATCAGCAAATGTGTTATTCATAGAACTGTGAAATAGATGAGTGAATGATGCATTGGTCAACTTTGATTGCAATTTCATTTTCTTTTCCAAGCAAACTAGCAACAGCAGTATATCCCAGCTGCCCAATGGTACCACACTGCTTCATTTGCCAAAATAGAGGGTTATTGATGGCAGCAATGTGGCCATCTGTGTGACAGGTTCCTATTCCTAATACTTCATTGGCTGTAAAGTGCTTTGTGGAGTCCTGTGGTCATGAAAGGTGTGATATAAATGCAAGTTTTTCTTTTTTCTTTCCATGAATAATCAAGCCATCTTGCTGATAAATGGTACAGCTGGGTTGCCTCAGTTGCCAAATTAAAGAAGGTCTGTCACCTTCTTTCCCATCTATTCCCAGGACTGTTTTGACTCAGTCAGCGCCTCCTGCCAGGGACTGTGCTGCTGATCACTAGAAAGATGTCCCAAAGTGTCAAACAAGGTAACCTGCCTCACTCCCACTAGATGAAGAAGCACCTCCACTTTACCATCCAACAAACTGAGAATTCTTGAGCTGTACCACTCCAACACTAAACTACAGGCTATAGTTTAGTTTAGTTTAGTTTAGAGATACAGCACTGAAACAGGCCCTTCAGCCCACCGAGTCTGTGCCGACCATCAACCACCCATTTATACTAATCCTACACTAATCCCATATTCCTACCAAACATCCCCACCTGTCCCTATATTTCCCTACCACCTACCTATACTAGTGGCAATTTATAATGGCCAATTTACCTACCAACCTGCAAGTCTTTTGGCTTGTGGGAGGAAACCGGAGCACCCGGAGAAAACCCACGCAGACACAGGGAGAACTTGCAAACTCCACACAGGCAGTACCCAGAATTGAACCCGGGTCGCTGGAGCTGTGAGGCAGCAGTGCTAACCACTGCGCCACTGTGAAGTTCCTCACTTCATATTTATTTTGGCTACTACTTGCTTTTCTCAGCCTCTGTTTTTTGCCCCATTCATCCTTTGTAAGTAGTAAAAAATCAATTCCAAATATTAAGAGATTTTGCAAAGACTGTATCATTTTTATGCCCGTCCCACCCCCTTTACCCCCAATATGTATCAACTTACATTAAGATAGTTCAGAGGCATAAAGAAAAAAAGTGGAGACCGGGTCGAAGAAGGAAGGGTGACTGAAAGCTAAGACAAAGAAGTACTGTTAAGGGTGGTCTTAAAGGAGCAGAGAGAGGTGGAGAGGCAGAGGAGTTAAAGGAGGAAATTCCAGTGTAGAGTCCAGTTGGCTGCCGGTGATGAAGGGAAATGGTATGTGGAATACAAAAGAATCTAGAGTGAGTTGAATACAGAAGACAGGGGAAGGTTATAGTGCTGGAGGAAGTTACAGAAATAGCAATAAATGAGATCATGAAGGAATTTAAACATGGATGAGAATTTTAAACTTGAGACATTGAGAAGCCAATGTTCATCAGCAAGGACAGTGTGGATGGAAAAGCAGAACTTGGGCCGGAATTTTCCAGGCCCTTTGGCAATGGGCTGGGAGGGGAGAAGGCTGGCAAAATGGAGCAAGAAAGCATTTGGCGGGGCATCGTGTGAGGTCTTCCCTCTGCCATGCCATTTTGCCAGCAACGCAGCAGCAGGAAAGTTGGTAGATCAGCCACCCACTGGGAGGCCAAAGTGAGCCCCTTAAGTGGCCAAATAAGGGCCACCTCCCATCACCGCCCATAGTTTGCCTGTGCCGGGAGGCTCGCCGCTGCTTGAGGGGACTGCCAGTGAAATCTGGTGGTCTTCCAGCAATTTCCGGGGGAGCCCTCCTTGATGGGCTCTCCATGGCCCACGGAGGGGCATGCAGGCAGCAATGCCTGCCTTCGCAGCAATGGCACTGCCAACGTACAGAGACCCATCGTACTCCCACGATCGCTAGGGCCTGTTCACCAACCCCAATAACCTTTCTTCAAGATTGCCTGGCCATTGAGTCACCCTCTCCCTCATGTTGCAGCCTCAGTGATGGCCGCTGCTAGCAGTGGCGCTGCTGAAGCTGCTGGTCCTCTGATTGGGCCAGCAGTTCTTGGGGGTGGGCTGCCATCTTTAATTGGATGGGGCCCCCGGCAGCGGCCACTTAATTTGCTGCGGCTGGTGATATGCCTCCCTGGGTCCCACCACCTGCTGAAACGGGGTTGCCGCCCACTTTCAGCGCCGGCAGCAGGTCTTCTGCCACCTCCACAAATTCTGCCCTTGTTGTGGGATAGGTATGTGGGTAGCACTGTTTTGGATAAGCTGAAGTGGAGGATAGGAGTTCAGTCAGGACAGCATTCAAATAGGCAAGCCTGGAGATGACAAAAGCATTGGCTGAGGGAGAGGCAAATGTTAATGATGTTACAGATGTGGAAATTGGCAAAATTTATGATGGGAAAAAAATTGGTCTGGAAGCTCAGCTCCGTTCAGTATCAAATAGAATGCCAATCTTACAAACTGTACAGTTTAGCATAAGACAGTGACTAGGGGGGAGGATATAGTTAGTGGCAAGATTACAGCAGATTGAAGATAATGGTTTCAGTCTTTCCAACATTTAACTGGAGGAAATTATGGCTCATCCAACTCCCCTAATTTAAGTGCTAAGTTTTCTAATTTAAGAATTTAAATATTTTTCTGGGTCCACTTAATCTACAGCAGTTGCTTTTTGGCAGCTTATTCCTGCAGTTTTGACAAATGGTACATTTGCTAACCAGTGATTCTAGATCACCATCTAGACCAGGCCAATAAACAAAGTTTCTGGCTATGAATTTCATGCTAACTATAGCCTTGTGTTCAGTCTGATGTTCTGACAGAATCTTATATCTTAAAGAACTCGGTAATATCACTCTATGACCCCACTTAATGCATCCCTGTTCACATGTCAACTCTTTATTTTGATTGCGGAATGGTTTCAGTTCCTCGTCTGCACACCGGCCAAACTCTGTCCAACCATTGCAAGTCTGTTTGCAGACTCTGTCTGAACCTAATGAGCAGCAGGTCTGGAAATGGGTGCCATTCCCGTCTGGCATGTGGATGGCCGCCCCACCGCGATCACGTGAAGGACGGCCATTTTGCTTAATGGAGATGTGGGCCTTCCCAATCATGTGACGATGGTGGGAGACGAGATGTCAATTACAGTGTCAGATGACTCCACTGTAGGTGCTGGAGCCATATTTAAAAGGCTGCCAGTCCTTCATTCACTCCAGCCTTAGAGTCATTGTCAGCTTTGTGCAGCTTAAAACTTTGCATGACTGATTCCTGGGCCCCGCAACCCCCCAAGAAGGACAGCACAGAATGACCGAGGCAAGAAACGGGTAGCCCATGGTTCAGTGATGCCTCCCTGCAGATCCTCTTCCAGGCTGTGAGGGAAAGATGGGAGGCTCTTTCCCCCAGCGATGGCAAGAGAAGGTCCTCCCACCTGACGAAGCAAGCCTGGATGGAGATCGCAGAGGAGGTCAGCAGCCGTGGGATCACCCACCAGAACTGAGTGCAGTGCCAAGGTGAGTGCTCCATACACTGTCCATTTTGGGGATTGCATGTGACTACGCGGGAGGGTGTACGACATGGGAGGGTGGCACTACCATGGCGATGGCAGAGGGGTTGGGATATTACCTGATCCTGACAGATGCATGGCTGCATCCTGGCCACAGGCCACCTTCCTTCATAGCTCACCCCTATTAACTCCCCTGACATCACATGTCAGCATGAGAGATATATCAGATCCTCCAGTAGGGGACAAGGAGCTGAAATCTCATGTTGATCTCTCTGTCAATCTCTACTCTCTCATCCTTCCTCTTGGAGGACAAGGAGGCCCACAACTGGAGGGAGACGGGCCGGATTGGCGGAGGGGTTCCTGATCTGCCTTCTCTCACCACTGCTGAAGAAGCAGCCTTGAAAATGGCGTGAACCCAGGGCAGCGGCGCAATCCCAGATGGGGAGACTGGAGTTCCTGTGCAAAAGAGTAAGGATTGGGCTTCAATCGACTTACTCATCACTTTTGGTAACCCACATCACATATGGTTGGCATGACAAGATCTGCACAGCCTAACCCACACATGTTTGTGTTCTCTCATGCAGGTCGGAGTGCGCAGGAGACTGCAGCTACAGGGGGACAGCCGTCTACCTTTGAAGAGGAGGAGGACCATTCTGAGGATGCATCGTTCCATGACTTTTCTGAACCTTCCAGCAGCGCAAATACTTTCACATCGGTGGGTTTCCGCTCAGCTTTAGAATCAAGGTCACAAGTTGTAAAGAGCACTACACACATGTGCGAGAAGCTGGCTGAGGCTGAGACAGCTGAGGCCACTAACAGTTGGACGACTGTGGGTGGCCAGGCCCATGCTGAGCCCAGGCTGATGATGAAACTCTGGTGTTGATAGCACAGGCCGTGCTAGAGTTGCAGAAAGAGCTAAGCCAATGCAGAGACAGTGGTGTAGTGGTAATGTCACTGACCTAGTAATCCAGAGGTCCAGGCTAATTCCCTGGGGACACAAGTTCAAATCCCACCATAGCAGCTGGTGGAATTTAAATTCAATTAATTAATAAAAATCTGGAATTGAAAGTTAGTGTCAGAAATGGTGCCACAGTTTCATGTCGTAAAAACCCATCTGGTTAAATAATGCCCTTTCGGGAAGGAAATCTGCCGTCTTTACCTAGCCTGGCCTACATGTGACTCCAGATGCACAGCAATGTGGTTGACTCTTAACTGTGCTCTGAAATGGCCAGCAAGCCACTCAAGTTGTGATGGGCAACAAATGCTGGCCTTGCCCACATTCTATGAAAGATTTTTAAAAAACATCTGCCAAAGATGCCAGAGGGCATGTGCAGCCTTGAGCGGACAATAGAGGAGTCCATCAATACCTGAGTGCTGCCATGTCTCAGGTGTGTGAGCACATATCCTCCTCCATTGAGAGGTTGGCGACCCTCATGGAGAGCCATCATCCCACAGATGCGCACAGACCTGCACACCATCGCCTTGGCCATGAGCTCAACGCAGCAGTGGCAAGGCGAGAGAAGGATGAAGCCCCTGGAGTCTTCTTCACCTCTTTGCCCTTCTCTGGTGAGCAGGGAGGTTCAAGTGAGCTTTGAAAGGGAGGAGAGGAGGCTGACCTCCACAGCTTGGGGCTCCCCTCCGGGCACTCCGAGTGTGGACACTGGCTCCTAAGTCCCTCTGCCACTGAGCCCAGCTCCAGCAGCCGCGATTCCTGAGGAGAGTCCTGCACCAGTGCACCAGAATCTTTATTGGATTCTCTGTGCGTGGACATCAGGGTGTCTGGAAGTGGGTGATTATGAGGTTGTCTGCAATTCTCCATCTGCACACGCTACCATTCCTGCCTTAAATGGCCTCAGTAAATTCCGTCAGTCTTTCTGAGCTTCAACCGCAATTTCAGTTACAGTGATTGGAAAGTCCTCATCCACAACTCCTATTAAGAAGATTGCATCTTCACAGCCTACTTTTGCGTCTTCATGCAGCAAATGCAACAGTGTGTCAGCTATAGCTTTCTCCTTTGATCTAAGATATTTAATGTTGTAGACGTACTGTGAGAAGAAGTACAGCCCATCACTGCATCCTTGATGCTGCTATTGTTCGTATTACAGACTTTGGACCCAGCACAGCTACCAGGAGTTTATGACCTGTTACTAACTGAAAATTTCTACCCAACAGAAACTACAGAAAGTTTTTAATTCTGAAGATGATTCCAAGCACTTCCTTTTCTATCTCCGTATAGTCCGTATAGTTACATTCACTCTTGGTCAGGCCATGTGGCATGAATACTATAGGCTTCTCTTGACCATCATTCATGACATGAATGATCACTGCTCCAACTCCATAGTTTGAAGCATCACATGCTTCAGGTCATGATTTGTGTCATAATGAATGAGTAGTGTATCACTGGTCAAGCTTCTCTTACATGCCTCATGAACATCTTGTTGTGCTTTAGACCATTGCCATTTCACATCTTTCTTCAACAACTCATTTAGTGGAGCTAACACCTTTGCAAGCTCAGGCAAAAATCATGAGTAGTATTGGACCATGCCTAGAAAAGATCTAAGCTCAGATATATTTTTTGCCTTTGCGGCATTAAGTGTAGTCTTTACCTTCTCTTTTACTGGCTGTAGTCCTTTTTCATTGATTTTCAAGCCAAGATACACTACCTCAGATTGCATGAAAACACACTTGTTCCTTTTCAACTTTACATTGTGATCCTTGAGCCTTATTAATACTTCATCAAACACTTGAAAATTCTCTTCCTCTGTTGCAGTTGTGATCAACACATCATCCTGATTATGCAAGCAATGTGACACTCCTTGCAAAATCTTATCCATTGTAACTTGGAAGATTTTTGGAGAAGATGCCACACCATAGGGCAGCTTCACATAGGAGTATAACCCCTTGTGTGTGCTTATCATGAGATACTGTTGACTCTCTCAATCCAAATTGCGCTGTGCATAAGCAGGTGACCAATCCAACTTTGTGAAATAGCTTGGATCCCGCTAACTCCGCATTCAAATCTTCAGAAATCATTCGTGGATACTGCTCATCATCCACTGTCTGGTTGTTTGTGTCTTTGTAGTCTCTGCATAGTCTCATGGTTTTAGCTGACTTGGGCACTATCACAATTGGGGTTGCCCAAACCCTGTGATCAGTTTTCACTAACACACTGTTCCTCTCTAGCTTCTTCAGTTCCTCTTCAGTCTGGGTTTTGAGAGCATAAGGAACTGACCTAGCCTTGCACTATACTGGTTTTGCATCAGGGCTAATTCAGATGTGCACTTTTACATCGATTATACCTTCAGAGCTATCCTCAAAAATATTCCTGTAACTATTCAATAGCTGATCAAGCTTCTTGGTAATCCCAACTTGGAAAACATGCTTCCAGTTTAACTTCAGCTTACAAAGCTAGTCTTTGTCCATTAACATTGGATGGTTGCCAAATTTTGCTACAGCAATGGGTAATTTGAGGGACTTACCCTTATATTGGACATTGCACTCCATTTGGTCACTCGTTCCTAACACCTCATCAGAGTAGGTTTTCAACTGACCTGTGCTCTCAGTTAGAGGTACGTTCCTGAATTTGCTCTGATATATGTCTCTACTCATAATGGAACAATCTGCAGCTCTATAGATTTGCATGTTGATGTACTGTTGTTTTACCAACACCTTTGTACAAAAGTCTCTGTCATTTCAGTGATTGCTGGTGGCATACAGGCTCGTAATTGTTCTGCTACTTCTCTGGTTTTGGTTCCAAATTTGTAGCTTTCTGCTATCTCTAGCAGCTTAGGAAGAAAATGTTCCTCTAATTTGGTGATAATTATTCTGAATGGCACATCTTTTGCCTATTTGGGAAAAGAAGGTTTTTTAGCATCCTATACACTTCCAGGCCAATTTCCATTCACAAAATTGTTTTCTTGCACTCAAGAATTGCCTTATTCTGAATCTGGGCCTCTTCACTTTCACCTTTGTGCTTTAATATATTATTAGTTCTGAAGAGCATGTCCATTCTTTCAATATATGAACTGGATGGTTCTTGAGCTCTATCATACATTCCTAGCCTTCTGATGTACCCATTGTTCCTGTTTTCAAATGTATCAATGACCCAGTAAACACTTACTGTGGGCTGTCTGTAACAATGATACAGAAGCTCAATCATCCGAATCAGAACACACTCACTAAAGTCAGTGTAGTCCGTAGTTGAATCAGATGGACTCTAGGACCATGGGGAATTCATTCAACTGAGTGCAGCCACACGTTTTCAGAAACTAAAAACTCAATACAATCTAGTTGAAAATCTTCCTAGCAGGTAGATCACTGAGGGCTAATTTATTTTGGTCATCACAGTCTCTACTGTCATTTGCTGCAAAATATTTTGCACTTTAATCCTATTTTGTCACCAAAATCTGTTATATATTGGGAGGAACTTGTAAAGAAAGCCAATGGCCAGATCAAATGTTTAATGATGTCATCATGCTTTAGACATGCTCATAAGCTAGGAGAACATTTCAAACTCCTTATAACCTACCTCTGACCAAGCATTTGGCCATCTTCCGTAATATCACCTTATGTGTTCTCAATGTCAAACTTTTCTTTTAATGCTCCTGTGAAGCACCTCGGGGTGTCTTATTACCTTAAAGGTCATAGAGTAATTTACGGCACAGAAGGAGGCCATTCGGCCCATCTAGTCCATGTTGACTCTCCAGGGACCTATGCAGTCAGTTCCCACCTCAATCCTGCAAATCTATTTCTTTCAGGGGGCCATTCAACTTCCTCCTGAAATCATTGATCGTCTCCGCTTCCATCACCCTTGTGGGAAGCAAATTCCAGGTCATTATCACCCATTACGTAAAAAAGTACTGCTTCATATTTCCCCTGTATCTTTTGCCCAAAACTTTCAATCTGTGTTCCCTAGTCCTAGTACTATTTGTTAATAGGAATAGGTTTTCCTTGTAGGCGGTAGGGAAATATAGGGACAGGTGGGGATGTGGTAGGAATATGGAATTAGTGTAGGATTAGTATAAATGGGTGGTTGATGGTCGGCACAGACACGGTGGGCCGAAGGGCCTGTTTCAGTGCTGTATCTCTAAACTAAACTAAACTAAACTAAGCCTGTCATAATCTTGTACACTTCAATCTACTTTGTTCTAAGAAGAACAAATCCAGCTTTTCCAACCTAACCTTGTAACTAAAATCCTCCATCCCTGGGAACCAATCTGCTCTGCACCCTCTCAAGGACCCTCACATCCTTCCAAAGTGTGATGACAAGAATTGGATGCATTAATCGAGTTGGGGCCTAACCAGAGCTTTTTAAAGGTTCAGCATAACCTCTCTGTTTTTGTACTCAATGCCTCTATTTCTGAAGCCCAAGATCCCATATGCTTTACTAACCATTCTCTTAATATGTCCTGACATCTTCAAAGATCAATGCACATGTACTCCCAGGTCCCACTATTCCTGCACACTCTTTAAAACTGTCCCATTCAGTCTATATTGCCTCTCCCTATTCCTTCTGCCAAAATGCATCACCTCACACTGGTGAGTATTAAATGCCATCTGCCACCTATCTGCCTAGTCTGCTAGCCTATCTATGTCCTTTTGCAGGCAGTTCCTATCATCCTCACTGTTTGCCACACTTCCAATTTTAGTTCTGATGAAAGGTCACTGACCTGAAACATTAACTCTGCCTCTCTCTCCACAGATGCTGCCAGACCTGCTGAGTATTTCCAGCATTTTTTGTTTTTATTTCCAATTTTGCTGCAGTCAGCAAATTTTGAGATTCTACTCGGTATTCCAAGATCCAAGTCATTTATATATAGCACTATTTACCCTTGGTGAACATCGCTGTCTACCATCTTCCAGTCTGAAAAGCAACTATTTACTACGACTTGCTGTTTTCTGTTCTTAAGCCAACTTTTTATCCAATTGGACACTGACCCTTCTATTCCATGATAGGTGCTATACAAACACACGTTGCTGCAGTTGTTTTGTTGTAAACTTGAACATTCTTTTTAAAATCTTGTGAGGATCGTTGAAAAACTATGAACAGCAAGGCAAAGGCCTGCTCGGGTATACAATTTAAACCTGACCCGGGCCCAACCCGACCACATCTAACCCGAACCCAACCCAGGCCCGAGTCCTTTGGTTTTTTCCTGCGCCCGACCCGACTCGACTACTGGAAATTAATGTCACTTACTCTTACTTCCCTTTCCCTCCCTGACCAAAAGGCAGCACTGCCACTGTGTCCGACCCGGCCCAATCCGACCCGAGCCCGAATGCCAGACCTGGAGGAGCGACCCGACCCAAACCCGACACATGTTGCAGGTCCGGTCGGGTTCGGGACAGGTAGCCATGCTCTACAGCAAGGGTCCCTTTACACAGACATACACGTTGTATGTTCAAGGTCCACTCCAGAGAGATGAGTACAATAATCTGGGTTAACACTCAATACTGAGAGAATCTGCACTGTTGGAGGTGCCATCTTTCAATCAGTTGTTAAACGGTGGTCAGTTGTGTAAATAAAGATATCATGGCTTGAAGAAGAACAGGGGAGTTGTCCTGGCGAAATCAATCAACACGATCAGAGCAAAATACTTGGTCATTGCTGTTTGTGGGACATCAACTTGTGCAAACTGGCTGCTATGTTTCCTACATTGCAACAGTGCTTACGCTTCATAAAATACTTCATTGGTTTTGTAGTGCTTTGGGATGTCCTGAGATCATGAAAATTTTAATAATACAATTTTTTTCTCTATTTATCTTCCTAATCATCCAGAGGATAAATTAGGGATCCAGATGCCTTACATACTTCCATTTCAAAGAAGCATACTGTTACGACCAGGTGAGGAAGGGGTCTCAGGCTCCCCTTTTTCTCCTTCTCTGGTTTGACCGTAACAGGGTTTATCTTTTTTTAACACAGTGATTGAATTTACCACCTCAGTGAGCACTTAGAAAGTTAGAATCATAGAAAGTTTAAGGCACAGAAAGAGGCCACTTGGCCCATCATGTCTGTGCCAGCCAAAAAACGATCCACCCATTCTAATCCCACCCTCCAGCATTTGGTCCGTAGCCCTGCAGATTACAGCACTTAAGGTGCATATCAAGATTCATTTTGAATGAGTTGAGGTTTTTTGCCTCAACTACCCTTTCAGGCAGTGAGTTCCAGCCCCCCACCACCCTCTGGGTGAAAAAAAATTTCCTCATGTCCCCTCTAATTTTTCTACCAATCACTTTAAATCTATACCTAGTCACTGACCTCTCTGCTAAGGTGAATAGACCCTTCACCTCCACTCTATCCAGGCCCCTCAAAATTTTGTACATTTCAATCAAATCTCCCCTCAGCCTTCTCTGTTCCAAGGAGAACAACCCCAGCCTATCCAATCTTTCCTCATAGCTGCATTTTTCCAGTCCTAGCAACATCCTCGTAAATCTCCTCTATACCCTTTCTAGTGCAATTACGTCCTTTCTGTAATGAGGTGACCAGAACTGCACACAGTACTCAAGTTGTGGCCTAACCAATGAGTTATACAGTTCCAGCATAACATCCCTGCTCTTATATTCTATACCTCAGCTAACAAAAGAAAGGATTCCATATGCCTTCTTAACCACCTTATCGACCTGTCCTGCTACCTTCAGGGATTTGTGAACATTCACTTCAAAGTCCCTCACTTCCTCTACACTTCTCAGTATTTTCCTATTAATCATGTATTCCTTTTGCCTTGTTTGACCTCCCCAAATGCATCACCTCACACTTCTCCAGGTTGAATTCCATTTGCCACTTTTCAGTCCATCTGAACAGACCATCAATATCTTCCTGCAGTCTACAGCTATCCTCCTTGCTATCTACCATATGGCCAATCTTTTGTGTCGTCTGCAAACTTCTTGATCATGCCCCCTACATTTATGTCCAAATCATTAATATATACCACAAAAAGCAGGAGACCCAGTACTGAGCCCTGCGGAATGCCACTGGAAACAGTCCTCCAGTCACAAAAACACCCGTCAACAATTACCTTTTGTTTCCTGCCACTGAGCCAATTCTATATCCACCTTGCTGAATTTCCTTGGATTCCATGGGATTTTATTTTTTTAACAAGTCTGCCATGTGGGACCTTGTCAAAAGCCTTGCTAAAATCCATGTAGACCCACATCAACTGCACTACCCTCATCTATCTTCCCTGTTACTTCTTCAAAAAATTTGATCAAGTTGGTCAAACAAGATCTTCTCTTAACAAATCCATGCTGACTATCCTTGATTAACCTGTGCCTTTCCAAGTGACAGTTTATCCTGTCTCTCAGGATAGATCCAATAATTTGCCCACTACTGAGGTTAGACTGACTGGCATGTAATTATTTGATCTAACCCTCGCTCCCTTTTTAAACAGGGGTACAACGTTAGCAATTCTCCAATCCTCCGGCACCACACCTGTATCCAGTGAGGACTGGAAAATGATGGTCAGACCTTCTGCTATTTCCTCTCTCGCTTCTGTTAACAGCCTGGGATACATTTCATCTGGCCCTGGTGATTTATCAACTTTCAAGGATGATATCCCATTAATACTTCCTCTCGCCCCATGTTTATCACATCCAATACTTCACACCCCTCTTCCTTAACTACAATATCTGCATCGTCCCCCTCTTTTGTGAAGACAGACGCAAAGTATTCATTAAGAAAATACCAACATCTTCCGCCCTTACACATAGGTTACCTTTTTGGTCTTTTATGGGCCCTACTCTCTCCTTAGTTATCCTCTTACTCTTAATGTATTGATAAAACATCTTTGGATTCACCTTGATTTTGCTTGCTAATATTCTTTCATGTCCTCTCTTTCCTGTCCTAATTTTCTTTTTGATTTCATCCCTCCACTTTCTATACTCTTCTCAGCTTCTTGGCTTTCTGTAGTATTGCTCCTGTTCCTCTAATATAATTGCAATGAACCAATCAGATAAGTTTTCTTGAGTTTAAACAAGAAACATGTAAGTTTATTAACCTTTTCATTCTAAACCAGTTAAAATTACTAACATATCTACGCAAACATGCCCACATTCACACAAGAGCCGCACACACAGACACACATGCAAATAGATTACAGAGAGGTAAACTGAGTTGGGAAGTTGGAGTACAGTCTGTAATAAATGGAATTGTAATACAGTTCAGTAGTCTCAGTGTCTTTAGTTGAAATTGTAGTCCTGAAGTCCTCGCTAGGCCATGTGCATGGTTGCAGGCTCGCTTGTATCTGAGTTGTTGGTTGTAAGGATCTGAAGACTTGGCTTCACCAGCTGCAGTTTGAGGTGTTTCTGAATCTCTACTGGAGAGAGGGAAAGAAGAGAGAGGGAGCTGTTCCCTTGCCTGTTTCCAGTTGCAATCTGCCTTTTGAGTCACCACTCACAATCTCCAGTGTGCCACAAGCTGTCACATGATATGACCACCTCTTTGTGTTTTAATGAGAAGCTTCTGGAATTTTCTCTGAAATTCAAGGCTGTCCCCTCAGGTTACCCAGACATACTTGGTGGGGGGTGGGGAGGGGCGGGGAGGTTGGATCTTTCAAAGTCAATGGATGTCGATGGCATTTGATGGCCACATCGATGAGGTTATCTCAGGTAATTGAATCAGAGAGCACCCCATTGTTCTGGCTAGGTAGAGTCAATCATATTTGTCTCCAGTCTTCTCTGTTTCTGATTCATGTTCAAATTGCCGTGGCCATCTTGGCTGCTAGCTTTTCTGTATAAAAAGTTATTTGGAACAATTTCCGGTAAAAGTCTCAGGCAAAGTTCCACTCAATGAAATTAATATTTTCCATTTGGCATGTGGAGTTTTCATAACAATACCCATTGCAAAGATCACTGCCATAGTAGCAACAGAGGGAAGCTCTATTGTTAAAAATGATGCAGCTCTTCACTATCTGACGACAAAAGTAACCATACATGTAGGTAGAACATTTTGGAGGAAGATTGACTCTACTATTGGGGATTCTAGATAAAGGGAACTAACATGGTAACAGGAGTGTTATTCGTGAGAGAGTGGGTGGGAAGGTCACGTAGCCTTGCAAAGCTTCCTCTCAAACACTGCAACTGACCACCCTGGGGTAGGGAATGAGGGAAGTAATATTATTTCACATGCAAAGAACTGGCTGTGCAGGCAATATCATGTAGTCCAGAATTTACAGTTCTAAACCTGAAATTAGAAAAACTATTTTTAATTTTTGAATGAGATTGAAACGTTTCAAAGATATGTGAGTTTTAAAAAAATAATTGCTTTTATTAAAGAAATTAAATTTGAATAAAAACCTGATTTGAATTGGTATGACATTTCAGTGACAAAATCATATCACAAAGCAACTTCTCCTCCTTTTCTTGAGCTGCAAAAGTACAGATTTTTATTTCCAGTTGATAATACTGATAGCGCAATAACCATCTAATTAGAAGTTCCCCCTTTTGAGATATCTCATCAATAATTAATGAATTTACAATTTTATGGTTTTCTGGTCAGCCTCACGACTGGAAATATTTTACGTATGATGCTGCTGATGACATGAAAGCCTTAGGGTATAAAGGGATGATGATTTGAATTTAGATAGTGTCAGTAAAATTAAACCTTGCACATATGCTCACTTGGCTGTCAAATGAATCTGATAAGAATGCACATTATTTTGGCTCATAATTTCATCTTGTTCTGCTAATGTAATTTGATAAGGGGTTTGGTGTATGCACATATCTATGTATTATATATATGACTACATTTGTCTATTTATCTCCTGTACTTGTATAAGAATACACATTCTCTGCGTGTGTTATACAACATATATGAATACATATGCGCTGTTTACGTGTTTGCGTGGATAGCTGCATCTCAACACTGCTTACCTGACTAGAACTGATCAGTTTCAACAAATACACATAGAAGTCTTCTTCCAACAAGCATGGCTTATCTAATATGGATTTCCTTCATTTCACTTCAAAACCAGTAAATAAACTATACAATATCTTGACATACCTAAAAAGGCAAGACCTTGACAAGCGGACTGAATTCTTACTTATGGAGTCATAGAGTCATAGAGTTATACAGCACAGAAACAGGCCCTTCGGCCCATCGTGTCCATGCCGGCCATCAAGCGCCTAACTATTCGAATCCCATTTTCCTGCACTTGGCCCATAGCCTTGTATGCTATGGCATTTCAAGTGCTCATCTAAATACTTCTTAAATGTTGTGAGTGTTCCTGCCTCAATCACCTCTTCAGGCAGTGAGGTCCAGATTCCAACCACCCTCGGTGAAAATGTTTTTCCTCAAATCCCCTCTAAACATCCTGCTCCCTACCTTAAGTCTATGCCCCCTGGTTATTGACCCCTCTGCTAAGGGAAAAAGTTTCTTCCTATCTAACCTATTAATGCCCCTCATAATTTTGAATACCTCAATCATGTCCCCCCTCAGCCTTCTCTGCTCTAAGGAAAACAACCCAAGCCTTTTCAGTCTCTCTTCATAGCTGAAATCCTCCAGCCCAGGCAACATCCTGATGAATCTCCTCTGCACCCTCTCCAGTGCAATCACATCCTTCCGATAGTGTGGTGCCCAGAACTGTACACAGTACTCCAGTTGTGGCCTAACTAGCATTTTATACAGCTCCATCATAACCTCCTGCTCTTATATTCTATGCCTCGGCTAATAAAGGCATATGCTTTCCCAACCACCTTATCGACCTGTGCTGCTGCCTTCAGTGATCTATGGACAAGTACACCAAGGCCCCTCTGACCCTCTGTACTTCCTAGGGTCCTACCATCCATTGTATATTCCTTTGCTTTGTTAGTTCTTTCAAAATGCATCACCTCACACTTCTCAGGATTAAATTCCATTTGCCACTGCTCCACCCATCTTACCAGCCCATCTATATTGTCCTGTAATCTAAGGCTTTCCTCCTCACTATTTACGACACCACCAATTTTCGTGTCATCTGCGAATTTACTATCATCTGCGAACTTACTTATCATACCTCCTATATTCACGTCTAAACCATTAATGTACATTACAAACAGCAAGCGTCCCAGCACCGATCCCTGCGGTACACCACTGGTCACAGGCTTCCACTCGCAAAAACAACCCTCGACCATCACCCTCTGCCTCCTGCCACTAAGCCAATTTTGGATCCAAATTGCTGAATTACCCTGGATCCCATTTGCACTTACCTTCTTAACCAGACTCCCATGCGGG